>NC_140224.1:3863667-4216167 GCF_951802725.1 Rutilus rutilus
GTCTAAATCGTGTAATCTGTACCAGGCATAAGTGCAATAAAATTAAAACTGCAATACTTTTCAGACGCGGCTGTTATTTAAAGAAGGAACGCGTCTAAATAAAATACAGATTTGTGTGAAGGTAAACATTTTAAATAAGTCAAGTCTTCATTTATACAGCGCTTTTAACAATGTAGATTGTTCCAAAGCGGCTTTACAGAGATAATAGGAAATTACAGTAACAGAGATTGTTTTGGCTTTATAGCAGCTCTAGAATAAAGTTATTGTCCAGCTAAAGTTAGTTTGATTGATTCACTTCGGTCGCAACGATCATTAGTTATAGTTATAGATTAGTTAGTCTATTAGTTATAGTTATAGATTAGTTATAGTATAGTTATAGTTATAGATAACCCCTGGTGATCTGAGGTTCTTCGTGAACACCGGACCGAACTCAAGGCAGCGGAGAGGAAATGGCGCAAATCAAAAGACACATCTGACCTGAGTATGTATCAGTCTCTGCTCTCTTCCTTTTCTGTTGATGTTCATTTCTTCATAATTCCACAAAAAGATCGACAGCTCCTCTAACACACGATCACTCTTCAAGACATTCAGCTCTCTCCTCTGTCCACCTCCACCCGCCTCCTCTTTAACTGCTGATGATGATTTTGCTAACTTCTTCACCTTCCGTGAGCACTTAACCTCATTAAAAAAATTCCTTTAAATCCTCACTTATCGGGCTTATGCTACTCTGAACAATGCCTGAACTTCGTATTTTGAGCACTTCTTGCATTGTTTCTTGCCTCTTCACGATGACTTGCTTAATTTAGTCCTAATTTGTAAGTCGCTTTGGACAAAAGCGTCTGCTAAATGACTAAATGTAAAATGTAGTTATTAACTTTTGCAACTTTTGCCGCTAACACGACACCGTTCTAACAGAAAACTCTTAAGTTCTTTCTGCGCAAACTAGTGAGAATGCTGATGACGTGCACATGCGTATTACGAGTTCAGTCTATAGGTATGCACGTTTGAATATATGTACGCAGGCGTGTAGTCCTTCCCTACAAATCAACCCTCAACATACTACTGGTCTGGCCTTAAAATTAATTATACAGAATTTTTATCGCTTCCACGTAGCCACGCGAACCGGAATTATCCCGACAACGCTTTATCTGTAGAGAGGTAAAGGGAGGGGAGGGAGGCCTTCACAGGGAGAGACTAGTGGACATTTCAGGACTGCGTTGTCATCGTGTCGAGGCGCAGGTCCTTCATCGGATTTGGATCCGGCTGACTGCGGTAAACCTCGGGATAAACAGAGAGACTAATATTAGCGTAGATGCCATTCTTCTTATGATGTAACGAGTACATCAGGATTTATGGAAGGTGTTCCCGGTTCCAGCTGACCTAATCTATGCAGCCTAACATTGAATTATAGAAGTCTATAATGTGTTATGTGTATGCTAGGTCAAAGAGATGTGTCTTTAATCTAGCTTTGAACTGACAGAGTGTGTCTGCTTCCCGGACAATGGTAGGAAGACTGTTCCAAAGTTTTGGTTCTAAATAGGAGAAGGATCTACCGCCAGCAGTTGATTTTGATATTCTAGGTATTATCAACTGGCCGGAATTTTGAGATCGCAATAGGACTATAATGCGTTAAGAGCTCGTATCTAGTATCTGCGGTTTTACAGATACTAGACACGTGACTTTCAAGTGAAAGATTGGTATCAAAGAGCACACCCAGGTTCCTAACCGACGACGAAGACTTGACAGAGCAGACATCAAGTGTTAGACAGTATTCTAGGTTATTACATGAGGACGTTTTTTGTCCAATAATTAGAATCTCTGTTTTTTTCAGAATTTAGTAGAAGGAAATTACTAGTCTTTACTAGTTTTTTTTATATCAGCTATGCATTCCGTTCATTTTGTGAATTGGTAGTTTTCGTTAGGTTGTGAAGAAATATAGAGCTGAGTATCATCGGCATAACAGTGAAAGCTAATTCCATGCTTCCTAATGATATCTCCTAATGGCAGCATGTACAGAGTGAACAGCAGTGGTCCTAGTACTGAGCCTTGTGGTACGCCATACTGAACTTGTGATCGATAAGACATTCTTCATTTACTGCTACAAACTGATAACGGTCAGATAAGTATGATTTAGTATGATTTATATGATTAAAGTATGATTGCTAATGCAATTCCACTAATGCCAACATAATTTTCGAGTCTATTTAAAAGAATGTTGTGGTCAATAGTGTCAAATGCAGCACTAAGATTGAGTAACACTAATAGCGAGATACAACCACGATCGGATGATAAGAGCAAATCATTTGTGACTCTAATGAGCGTTGTCTCGGTACTATGGTACGGTCTAAATCCTGACTGAAAATCCTCGCAGATATCATTTCTTTCTAAAAAGGAACATAGTTGTGAAGATACTGCCTTTTCTAGTATCTTTGACAGAAAGGGTAGATTCGAGATCGGCCTGTAATTGACTAATTCTGTAGGATCAAGTTGCGTTTTTTTTTTTTAACAAGCAGTTTAATCATAGCCAGCTTGAAGGTTTTTGGTACGTATCCTAGAGACAAAGATGGTAGGAAGACTGTTCCAAAGTTTTGGTTCTAAATAGGAGAAGGATCTACCGCCAGCAGTTGATTTTGATATTCTAGGTATTATCAACTGGCCGGAATTTTGAGATCGCAATAGGACTATAATGCGTTAAGAGCTCGTATCTAGTATCTGCGGTTTTACAGATACTAGACACGTGACTTTCAAGTGAAAGATTGGTATCAAAGAGCACACCCAGGTTCCTAACCGACGACGAAGACTTGACAGAGCAGACATCAAGTGTTAGACAGTATTCTAGGTTATTACATGAGGACGTTTTTTGTCCAATAATTAGAATCTCTGTTTTTTTCAGAATTTAGTAGAAGGAAATTACTAGTCTTTACTAGTTTTTTTTATATCAGCTATGCATTCCGTTCATTTTGTGAATTGGTAGTTTTCGTTAGGTTGTGAAGAAATATAGAGCTGAGTATCATCGGCATAACAGTGAAAGCTAATTCCATGCTTCCTAATGATATCTCCTAATGGCAGCATGTACAGAGTGAACAGCAGTGGTCCTAGTACTGAGCCTTGTGGTACGCCATACTGAACTTGTGATCGATAAGACATTCTTCATTTACTGCTACAAACTGATAACGGTCAGATAAGTATGATTTAGTATGATTTATATGATTAAAGTATGATTGCTAATGCAATTCCACTAATGCCAACATAATTTTCGAGTCTATTTAAAAGAATGTTGTGGTCAA
Source organism: Rutilus rutilus (assembly GCF_951802725.1). Lineage (NCBI taxonomy): Eukaryota > Metazoa > Chordata > Actinopteri > Cypriniformes > Leuciscidae > Rutilus > Rutilus rutilus. The sequence continues at coordinate 3,866,955 of NC_140224.1, forward strand.
TAGTGTCAAATGCAGCACTAAGATTGAGTAACACTAATAGCGAGATACAACCACGATCGGATGATAAGAGCAAATCATTTGTGACTCTAATGAGCGTTGTCTCGGTACTATGGTACGGTCTAAATCCTGACTGAAAATCCTCGCAGATATCATTTCTTTCTAAAAAGGAACATAGTTGTGAAGATACTGCCTTTTCTAGTATCTTTGACAGAAAGGGTAGATTCGAGATCGGCCTGTAATTGACTAATTCTGTAGGATCAAGTTGCGTTTTTTTTTTTTAACAAGCAGTTTAATCATAGCCAGCTTGAAGGTTTTTGGTACGTATCCTAGAGACAAAGATGAATTGATGATAGTAAGAAGAGGATCTATGACCTCTGGAAGCATCTCTTTCAGTAGCTTGGTCGGTATAGGGTCTAACATACATGTTGTCGGTTTAGATGATTTAACGAGTTTAGCGAATTCTTCCTCTCCTATAGCAATAAATGAATAAAATTTTTCCTCAGGGAGACTACAATGCACTCCCTAATGCGATACTGTAGTAGACGGTTGTGTCACGAGGTAACAAAGTTGAGGCGGAACTAAGTCCCGCTGAAGTTATGTTCCCCCCGGGACGATGCCATTGTAACACCGGGCCGGTTCCGGCTGTGTATCTGTCTCCATAACAACGGCGGTTAATGACAGATAAAAATCAGGTGTGGGGGATTTACGCTGGGATCTGTGATGGGGCTGTGTAGGCAAATGGAGTGTATAAAAGGAAAAGTGAAGAGATAGTTGGGGTGGTTCTCCCCCGAGAGAAGTCGTTTCTGTGGTGGTGTTGCTGATTCGCGGAGGCATCTGGAGAGTGTTGCGAGGGCTCGGCTGTATTAAGGGTGCAACGGCGATTGTGTGAACGTGAAAGCGAGTGAGTTATGGAGATTGAGTGAAGACTGGAGAATGCTGTCATCATTGGAAGGGAGATATGTAGTATGATATCGGATCTTATTGAATGCATGCACCTGCACCGATCTGGATATGAAGTTGTGAAGTGTGTTTGATCACGAGTGTAATTGTCACTTGAGAGTGGTTGGACTGAGTTATCATTGAACTCTTGTTTCTCTTCTTCTGAGTGTGAGCGAGTGACGAGGAAGCTTTGTCCTCCGTGCCAGTAAGAAGGCACCCGAATCCCCTCGCTATTTGATGAGAACTGATTCAGTACGACAGTGGAAGGATCGATCATTGGGTGAGTGCTGGCCTTATTGCACTGAGAGAGAGAGTGGATATGCAGTGCCTGAATTGATGTGTTACACAGTATTGGCTTGAAGTGAGGTTGCAGTGTGTGGGGATCATATATACTGACCGCCGTGTACTCCCCATTTCTTATTTTCATCTGCTGTCACTGAAGAGGGACTTCAGGTGTTAAATGTGAATATTTCATCTTTGCATGTTGGGAAGAATGTGCGTACTTGTATAATTTACTCTGTCTGCTCAAATAGAAGACACTCTCCGTCAATGTCCTTTTACGTGATGTCTGCTGGAAGGAGAGACTCACATTAGAAATACCCCCTCGTCTGTCTGCTTTACAGAAACACACCCCAGCCGTAAGCTCTTGTCTCTGCACTGAGGAAAAGTATGCATGTACCTGTATAACTTACTCTGTCTGCTCAAATAGAAGACACTCTTCATCTGTCCCTTTACGTGATGTCTGCTGGAAGGAGAGACTCACATTAGAAATACTTCCTCGTCTGTCTGCTTTACAGAAACACACTCCAGCCGTAAGCTCCTGTCTCTGTACTGAGGAAAAGTATGCATGTACCTGTATAACTTACTCTGTCTGTTTAATAGAGAAGTCCTCTGCAAATGTCCCCTTATGTGATGCCTGCCTGAAGGAGAGACTCACATTGGACACACCTCCATCTGCTTTACAGAAACACACTCCAGCCGTAAGCTCGTGTCGCTGCACTGAGGAAAAGCATGCATGTACCTGTATAACTCACTCTGCCTGTTTAATAGAGAAGTCCTCTGCAAATGTCCCCTTATGTGATGCCTGCCTGAAGGAGAGACTCACATTGGACACCTCCATCTGCTTTACAGAAACACACTCCAGCCGTAAGTTCGTGTCGCTGCACTGAGGAAAAGCATGCATGTACTTGAATAACTCACTCTGCCTGTTTAATAGAAGTCCTCTGCAAATGTCCTCGTATGTGATGCCTGCCTGAAGGAGAGACATACATTAGACATACTTCCGTCTGCTTTACAGAAGCACACCCCAGCCGTAAGCTTTTGTCTCTGTACTGAAGAGAAGCACGCACGTTCTTGAGTTACTTACTTGTCTGTTTCGCAGAAGAATTCCTCCGTTAAAGCCCCTCCGGTGGATGTCTGCTTGAAGAAAGAGACTCACGTTGGAAGCATTCACGTGATCCGCTTGGCAGAGGCTCGCCCCCCTCCCTTGTCCCGCTTCGTGTCTTAAGAAGGTATATGTACCTGGATATTCACCTGTCTGGTAGAAGATTCTCTTCTGGTCATCAGCTCCCGTATCGGCCACGCCCTGAGTGTTCAACGATTTGAGAAGGTCTGCTTACCGGGATACTCACCTGTCTGCCCAAGGGAAGATCCTCCTTGCCCCGCTTCGCGTCTTAAGAAGGTATATGTACCTGGATATTCACCTGTCTGGTAGAAGATTCTCTTCCTGGTCATCAGCTCCTGTATTGGCCACGCGCCCTGATTGTTCAACGGTTTGAGGAAGTCTGTTTACCTGAATACTCACCTGTCGGCCCAAGGAAAGATCCTCTTCGATCACGAGACCCTGTCCCTCTCCGCGCCTTCAGAAGGTATACGTACCTGGATATTCACCTGCCTGGTAGAAGATTCTCCTCCTGGCCATCAGCTCCCGTACCGGCCATGCCCTGAGTGTTCAACGGTCCGAGAAGGTCGGCTTACCGGGATATTCACCTGCCTGCCCAAGGGAAGATCCTCCTCGACCACGAGACCTTGTCCCGCTCTGCGTCCTAAGAAGGTATACGTATCTGGATATTCACCTGCCTGCCAGAAGATTCTCCTTCTGGCCATCAGCTCCCGTACCGGCCACGCCCTGATAGTTCGACGGTCCGAGAAGGTTTGCTTACCTGGATACTTACCTGTTTGCTGGGCCGGTGGTCGACTTCCTCCTCTCCTAGTTGGTACGTTCTGGCACGAGTTGTCTCGGAGAATTCCCTGCCTTCCCTGGGGTCGGCGGTTTGGTCCCCGCACCTGTTGGGGGACCCAGAAGCTCCATTAGGACTTTTTAACTTAATTTTATTCAATAAAACTTGTCAAACTTTATTCTATTTGTCTGTCTGGTCTTTGGTACGCTCCTCGAGGTGGTCCTGGGTTTTAGGGGTGGGTGCAGTCTGGCTTGACCCCCCCGACCTGTGACAGTTGCATAGTTATAATTTTGTACCTGATATTATCAATCTTATAAGTGAAGAAGTTCATAAAGTCATTACTGCTGTGTTGCTTGGAAATTTCTGGTTTCGCCACGGTTTCAAATAAATACCTAGGGTTTTGTTTATTTTCTTCTAATAGGGTTGAAAAATAAGCAGATCTAGCAGCTTTTAAGGCCTCTCTGTATGCAATCGAACTCTCTTTCCATGAAATGCGAAATACATCTAGTTTTGTTTTCTTCCAGTTTCTCTCCATTTTTCTGGCTGCTCTCTTAAATCTCTCTTTAGATTTCTTAGTGATTTTGAAAATATTACTATTACTTACAGCAACACCTCCCCCTTTGCCTTTCAGACGAGGTTCATGTTTATAACAGTAATCTTGCGGGGTGGACTCATTTAAAGTAATGTAATCGTTTGGTTTTAGCAAGGTTTCTGTCAAACACAGCACATCTAGATTACAGTCAGTAATCATATCATTAACAATAAGTGCTTTTGAAGTAAGGGATCGAATATTCAGCAACCCAAGCTTTATCATTTGCTCATCTGTATTATAGCTGTTTTTTATTTGTTGAACATCAATTAAATTTTTAACCTTAGATGGGTTGAAACGTTTTTTTGGATTTCCAAATTCGGGGAACAGACACAGTCTCTATGTGATGATAGCTAGGTGAAAGAGGCTCTATGTGATGGGATTTATCTGACCTTGGTGACGCGAGGCCGCTAGCAGACGGTCGGTTTAGCCAGTCTGTCTGCTTTCTGACCTGAGCCCCAGATTGTCATGTTTGAGCTCTAAGACTATGAGCCATATTACTAGAGAGAAGAGCAGCACCATCCCAGGAGGGATGAATACCATCTCTTTTCAACAGGTCAGGTCTGCCCCAAAAACTTTTCCAATTGTCTATGAATTCTATATTATTTTGCAGACACCACCTTGACAGCCTGTCATTGAGTGAACACAATCTACTGACTATCTCATCACTCCTGCGAACAGGAAGGGGGCCAGAGCAAATTACAGTGCCTGACATCGTACTTGCGAGTTCACACACCTCTTTAATATTAATTTTGGTGATCTCCGACTGGCAGAGTCGAACATCATTTGTGCCGACGTGAATAATAATCTTAGAGAATTTACGATTAGCATTTGCCAGCACTTTTAAATTTGCTTTGATGTCAGGCGCTCTTGGCTCCCGGCAAACATGTGACTATGGTGGCTGGTGTCTCTATTTTCACGTTCCGTGTAATAGATTCGCCAATAACTAGGGAACAATCAACAGGATTCTCAGTGGGTGTTTCACTGAGTGGGGAGAACCTCTTTAATGTTGTTATCGGAACGGAAGAGCGGTGTTTTGTCCCGCGACTATAGCGTCTCACCGTCTCACCGTCACCCAATTGCCCTGCTGCGCGGGCTCTACTTCAGCCGGAACCGAACAATGTACAGAGTTCACTAAGCTAGTCGCATCCAAAGCAGTATCTAAAGCCCTTGTATTCTTACTATCCTCGATTGAAGTTTGGATACGTGTCTCTAGTTCTGGAATCTTCCCTGTCAGCTTTACTATCTCCCTGCATTTATCACATGTAAATCCTGTGCTGACAGAGAAGGATATGCTAAACATGTTGCATGAGGTGCAAGTAACAATAAAAGGAGAAGATGACATGATTTACTGTGTTTGTTGACTGATCCTACTCACTTAAGTTGTTTGATGGACTTGTAAAAGGCGCGAGCGAGAAAAATAAATAAATAAAAGAGCGTGCGGATGGCATGCTAACAGGCTAGCGAATTGCTGGTGTGTTGTGCTAGCAATAACGATTTAGTTTGAAGCTAGCTATGTCAGGTTAATGTGTGATGTTGAGTAAGTTATATTTAGCAGTATAAACAACAAGGAATGATATTAAATAATGATTCAAAACAGGAAGATATACAAAGCTTTTCAGACGCACACCAACGCAAACAGCAGCAGAAGCAACGAGGCAGACAGGAGCAATCGAACTAAAATGTGAATAATGAACTCAAACAAATGTGTACAAAGTTGCACAAGTTAGGCTACAAAGATACAAAATGCAATACGTCACATGTCACGCGCAGCGTGTCCTCCACTTGCACGCATCACTCCAGGCCGGCTGTGCTGTATTGTTGTAACGAACTGCTGGTCCTCTCCTGTTCTTCACTGTCGTCACTCCTTTGTTTAAATATTAAGAATCATTAAAACTGCTCGACTGAAGAACTGGCTGTTGTGTGACAATAATTTCATCTATTTAACGAATCTAGTTATTTATTAGTCTGCAGACCTGCCAACCTTGAAATTATTTTTGATTACCATCAGTGGTACATTATAAACAGGACACGCATTAGCTGAAAAAACGTTAGCCAATAGTCAAGTCAAGTCAAGTTTATTTATATAGCGCTTTTCACAATACAGGTTGTATCAAAGCAGCTTCACAGTATTAAATTAAAATAATACATCAATGTTTGTTTCTAGTGGAAAACGTCCACGTTTGGTAATGCTGATCAATAGTATTGTTGATTGATTAATTAAATTAAATATCCCCATACAAACTTATTTATAGAAAACTGTTGACAATGAATAGACAGGACAAATAGTAGCAAAACGAATCACTTATTCTAAAAATAATTATCAAGTAGGCCTATATAATGAGGGGTTTTGTTAACGGTATTTTAACTATTTTTAAAAATGGATAATGATGGATAATACGAAATGCTTTCTAATATTTTGACAGAAAAAAACACAAGCAAGAACAAAATTTAGACTTACAGTTGCCCGTCTTCTCTCTCTGTGTGTGCGCGTTTGTGAAAGAGAGCTTGCGCAGCACTGAGACAATGGTACTTTTAAATCCATAAGTAATTAACATGCTAGTTTTCATACTAAATGAATATGTAACATAATTAGGTACTTTAGTTATTTTTAACACAATAACATTACCATGGGCGTCAGTTTGGTTTGAAATGTGCTGGGGACAGAGACGCATTCGGAAGTGCATTTTCAGAAGTGCTGGGTACAATGACGCATTCATTTTTTTTTCTCTTTCGCGCAGGTCATGTTTTGAAAGATGATGTCCTGTAGCTCAGGCACAGCCCCACTTTTCAACAGGCCCACACAAAACTTTTTTTCAAAAAAACAGCAACAACAACAAAAAAACTTTTACTATATAATTTTGTCAAGAATTATAAAAAATCGTCAATAAGCTCATAATTTGTGCTCAAATAGTCTAAATGTTTAGTTTTAAAAACCATTTTAAAAAACTGGTTATATTTTGATGTGTCTGCGCAAGTTCAGCAGACAGTGAGGTTCGGGTTTGTTCCGATCAGAGCATGTGAGCGGAGAGCGCATTTCTGAATATTCCGCTCCGCTCGCTCATTCCGCTCAGGGTCGCTCGCTCAACCCAGAATGGCCTGCTGGTTCGAAAATATGTGGAATAAGGGCTGCCTCCGACTAAAGTTTTTTCTAGTCGACTAGTAGTTGTTCATTTAAGCCATTAGTGGACAAATCGCCCCTTTATATTAATTTAATTACTTATATAGCCTACAGGATAATGAGCGTTTACGTAAAAAAGCCCCACTCAAGCGCACGACCGCACGCATAAAGCTTGCCACAAAGAACCGGTAAAAGTAATGATTATGAATGTGTCTAAATTAGCAAGGAGACATTGAATTGTTTATTAATAAACTGGTGTTTTCTGTGTCGCTGCAAAGATTAAGTTGACGATGCGGACTCGCCATGAACGCCAGAGAGAAATGCACATTTCGGATTACATAATCAGAGAGTAGCCTATTTCTTTTGGTTTCAAATATTTTCATTTAAAAGTAGACATTTCAAGCTTTCTATAATAGATAGCCTATATTTCTCAAATCTGTGAGGCACAAGCTGAGTTTCGGCGCCCTCCAGTTCACGTCCAATGCAAGTGATTGTGCCGGCGCCTTACATTGTCTGCTATATATTTGCTTATTATCTATTAAATACAGGCAATTGGTTGATAAAACATTGATCAAAATTAAGATACAATTTATACAAAACGAAAATCTTTTAAAAAGAGTCTTTCTACAAAACAAAACTTAATGAAGTGGTCAAAATCATGTTTTACCCACTCCATGTCTTCAGACATATTGTGCATTTAATGATGCATTATATCTTTATCATGCTTCATGCTCACTTTCATAATCAACATTGATTAAATTAAAAACAATGACGTCACATATTTTCCAACCCAACGCCTAGCAATGATATACCTTTAGTGGTAGTATACCTTTAGTTAAGTTATACCTTAAGAGTCTTCGTAGCGCGCTAAGAGACAATGTTATCGGAAAATGCAGCCCAGGTATGATGCCTATGATGTGTAATGGAGATTCCAAAGCGCTCTTCTTTGGTCAGAACCATGGAGAGCGATCGCGGATAGGTCCGTCCTATGCACCGAAACTTTTTACAATGCAACAAAATATTTAAAGAGCATCAAGCTATTAAAATCTATATTTTTCATATGCACAGATAATATAACAGTATATTAGTCAATATTTTTTATTAGGTTAAACAGTGATTGGATAACGTTTTCAATTAAACGTTTTTAATTTAAGGCCCACTCACAATTGGTCTGGCCCATCCAAAACTGGAATCCTGGCGCCGTGCCTGCTGTAGCTTATTAATGTAAATAAATTAAAATGTATACAAAAATGTGATGTCCGACTCGTTTTATGAAGAAGAAAGCCTTAAGTTTTCAAAAAGCATTAGACATATGACCCACTCTTCTGCTTCTATAGGCAAGTAGGCTTCTTTATATTTATGAGACCAGCTCCAGTTCACGCGCCGGCGCCTCCGTGTCGTGATTATCTATTGTCTGCTATATTTACTTATTATTTATTAAATCCAGGCAATTGGTTCATGAAACATTGATTAAAATTAAGATACAATTAATACAAAACGAAATTCACTTTAAAGAAAGGCAGCTGTTCTGTTTTGAGGTCTCTGTGAAAGTTTTAAAGCAGTCTTTTAGTGCCGCTTTCAGAGCGGTCAAATCCGTAACCAAGAACTGACACGTTGTTTTTTCCCTCATAGGCCTAAATGTGAACACGAAAAATGAAATAAAATGAATATTATAATGGATTTTTGTTGGGTCAGACAATGATTACCAAATTTCTCTCTCATATTGCTCCTCATAACCACTGAAAACGGTCAAAAAATGTAACCAAAAGTCAAATTATTATGGACGGAAGTTAAAAGTGGTGGGTACAAAATGACTCATGACGTACCCACCGTCCTCACCGAAATCGACGCCTATGAACATTACACATTCATGCTACATTTCTCAACACTGAGAATGAATGAATAAATAAATGCTTGTTTCTCCAGACTCGCAGTTGTCAGTCATCCACAAGTCAGAGCACTTTCATAAAGCCATAGCAATTTCAAGTTTATTTAGATTATAATGTTCAGAGTGACTATGAATGACAGAGCGTATTTTTAGAGTCAATCCATGTGATCACGCAGAGGATTAAGTAAACTCAATTAAATATTTCAACAAATCTCCCCCAGCCTATTTACTGTAAGGAGTCAGAAGCACCGGGACTACTGTACTGTCCTCGCTTAAGAAATCCATCAGACGGCGGGAGTGGAAGGAGGATCGAGCGGGATTCTGTATTGCTGTCTCTTTTCAATCATAAGCCTTACGCATTTGTCAATCATCCTGGCTTGCTATTTGGGGAATGAACCAGCGCTATGATCGGTCGAACTCTTCTTCTTCTGCTGTTGCTTGATTTGAGTACAGCGCGTGCACCAGGTTTTTGCATAGTTTAGAGTGACAAATCGTACCAACGTACTTTGAGGTCAAAATGCGTACAGGTCGGCAGGTCTGAGATAGTCTGGTTCTACCAGACTCTCGTATATTTCATTTGTACAGAGAGTCTGGCCTCTCTCCATTGACAAGCGCTAACTTCCTTGTAGGCGGGTATTCTGTTGAAGTTTAAAACTATTGGATCTGCCCAGAGTCACTCTGGATCTGCCATTACCAATCGCTAACCTTTGGTCGTGACGTAACCTACAACTCAAACTAGCGCACGACCTCGACGTCATCATTCTCAGCCACTCCCCTCTGTTCGCTGATTGGACCGCCAAAAAAATGATCGGAGAAAACCAAAGAATACACCACAATCCCAGACGTAGTACTGAAGGGAAATAAAATTGAACGGAAGTCCGCAGGAGGGCGGAGCCAGGCTAGGTCTGAGACTGTTCTATCTCAAATAATGTCTTTTTGATTTAAAGGCCTGAATTGAGTAACAAAAATAAATTCTTACTTTTTCAAAGATTTCTTGTAATTCAATCCAGGGGTTCTCTCTAGTCAAGTAGTATTTTGCCCACTGCCAATATTTTGAATTAATGCCTGTGAAGAGAGCGGATTAATCACGTTTGACCTTTCTGTAGTAGGCTAGACGTAAGGTGAATGTTACCATGACATACAAAGCAATTGTTACTGTTACTATGGCATGAACATTTAATCACTGCTAACATTCATTATCATTCCCCTGTGTTTTACACTTTGCTCATTCGTCATCAAGGTTTGACACTTATCATTTTACTGTCACTTTATGTGTCACAGCTTTATATGTTTTCCAAGCAATGTTATTTCCATTTTGTTCTTGTTATCAATCTTACCCTTGAACAAGCCGTGACGCAAAATCACCATTAATATAAAGAAGAATTCTTCCTCATCCTCCGGGTTTTTATAATCATATCCTGCAAGCAAGACATTTCCAGTGTTTAGTAAAACATCACCAGTTATCACCAGTCATCAGTGATCTGTGTTCAAAAAGCCAACTCACCATTAAGGTCTTTTTCGGTAATGTGTGCATATTTTATATGCATGGTTTTTGGGTTGATCAGTATAAATCTCTTGAGACATGGGTAATGAATATGTATATCATCCACTGCAACCAAGATTTGAGCCATGATGTGGTTCGCTGTTTCATCATTCAGGCGCCTTCCTTTTCTTCTGATGAACTCACTCAAAGTCACATAGTCAGGAAGAGGTTCCATTATCAGGATGTTTTGGTCTTCCAAGATGAAACGGTCATATAACCGTATGAAATGGTCGCAAGTTGAATGCTTTTGCATTTCCAGATATGTAGCCCCCTCTTCGACAAACTGAGGCTAAAGAAAAGAGATTGACAAAACATTTGATAATTTCAAATCTCCTAATCAAAGAGTGAGGGAAATGAAAGACGAAAGCATTAGCTATGTTTCCATCACCCTGTTTTTATGCACATTTTGAAGTCTCGCATCAGAAACGTGATGGAAACGGCAAATGAGAAAAAAATCCCTTAAGTCGCAAAAAAGTTCACACACTCGCTTGAGGTGGTTTTTGACTTGTGCGAAAAAGGATTAAATGCGAATATTGGGAGATTGAAATGCATTTGCCAAATTAATTTAATTTATATTGAACTATTCAAAATAAAATGAAACTAGAAAAAATATGTAGTGCTCCAAACAGGAAAAAAGTCCTGCTACTGCAGGTCCTTGTACTACAGGTGCGTAGAGCCAATGGTATATTGAAGAATGAACAAAAAGGGTGGCTAACCGCACACTGATCCACTCAAGACTGGAAAAGTCTACTAAAACATTTCAATAAATTGCATTTTATAAATGGCACGATGCAATTTATAAAAGAAAAAAATGTTTTTGTAGACTTTTGCAGTCTTGAGTGGAGCAGTGTGCGGTTAGCCACCCTTTTTGTTCATTCTTCACTATTCAAAATAAGACCATTGTAAGCACATCACACTTAAAACAGACCACATTTATACGGTTGTTAAAGGTCCTATGTTAATCCCTGCTCGATATGACAGTTTCACCTTACAAATTCTACGTTCTGTCTTTATGTTGTCTGTTATTAAAATGCATTCAAATGCTACTTCGTTTGCTTATGTTACTGCTCATGTTTTCTGACCTGATATTAAGGATGAAAACACAAACCCAGCTAATGAAAGAATTTTTTTTTTAAATTGATGAAAAAAATCATCATTTAATACAATTTTTTTTTAAAAACTTAACATGAACTCTATAACCGATTCTTCTAGGCTTTGGGTGTGTAATTCAGTTATATCTCATACTATCTACATACCGCATTTAACAAACCAATTCTTACTAGAGAATTTCATGAATAATTAAGTCTTGTCAACTTACCGATGTTTCCCAAAGTCTGCACCTCTCAACAAATTTGATGTAAACCTAAAAAAATAATGACATTTTTTTGCACATGATCATCTACAGTCTTTCAATTTTTTAAACACTTTTTGATCAAAACTGTCAACACTGATGTTTATGGCAAGACTCAAAGTTCACAGAAGGAAACAAGAGACAAAACGTTTGGTTATGGAGAAAGAGCAACATACTTTCTGGCCGTCCGATCTTCTAATTCCTTTATGGACACGATCACCATGTCTCAGTTTCTTTCCCACTTTATAAAGAGACTCAAAGTATATATGTTGCAGTGTCGGTTCATCAGGAAATATTAAGGTCACTGAAAAACACACAGCAACAACATGTTAACATACAGCATGAGACTGAACACACCAGTGCAGATCAGGTGAGGAGCCAGTATGAGTGGAGATTACAAACAAAACCAGAACAGAGAACCAGATTGAAATGGACATGAATCTAGTGGTACGTGATACGCAGGCTATATTTACCTCTACTATAAGTAAAAGTAGCATATATGTTCTCATTAACGTAACTGTAGCAGCAGGGGGTTGTTGCTATATTGAATTGTCTCTAGAACTAAGGGTGTAGAAATCTCAGTTTACTCGCTACAAAAATCTAGACTATAGCACTGCAAGATAACTGGAGACTCACGGTCTGTTGGCTCTTCTTCGGGTGTTTGTGGATGCTCCTGCGAAGGCTCGCGGTCAGGCACAGAAGGAAACACGTAAAACTGTCCTGTGATGTTCATGTGAATAATTAGCAGGTTTAGCATTGAAGTTCACATTACTAGAAGAGGCACAGCCAAATTACAAGCACAGTGCTAATGCTGTGCTGCACAGAAGTCACACAGTAATCGTGTCTCTAGGGGTGGGCGATATGGCAAAAAAATCAAATCACCATTTTTTTCAAGAAAATCATTATTCACGATTTAATCACGATTCTATTTTAAATGTTGGTTTTATTATTTTTCAAGTGACTGAGCATAAAAGCCAAACTAATGTCCCTATTTTAAAAACAGAGTCTTAAAAAGTAACAACATATAAAATAAAATCAAAAGAATGGCAGACATTTGGCCCAAAGTAGCAAAGATAATAACCTTTGTCATTCTTTTTTTTTTGTTATTAAAAAATATAAACAAAGATACACATTACATATATACAACTGAAATAAACAGTGCTGTATTTTTTCAGCTACAGTAGGTGTATTTAATAGTAGCGCTGAAGAAAGACATTAAATTAACAAATATAAAAATAAAACACTACATAGACTTCACTGTATAAATGATACATTGATTCTTATTAAAAGTTCTCAGTCAAGAGCAGTGAGTGATTTTCTCTTTGTGTTTTATTAACATTAAAAGGATAGTTCCCCTCAAATTGAAAATTGTCATCATTTACTCTCTCAAGTTGTTTTAAACTCGAATAAATTTCTGTCTTCTGTTGAAAATAAAAGTTATTTTGAAGAATGTGGGTAACCAAACAGTTGCTGGTCACCAGTGACTTCCATAGTATAGTTTTTCCTACAAGACCAGCAACTGTTTGGATAGCGACATTCTTCAAAATATCTTATTTTGTGTTCAGCACAAGAAAGAAATTAATACAGGTCTGGAACAACATTAGAGTGAGTAAATAATGATAGAATTTTAAGTTTTGGGTGAACTTTCCCTTTAAAGTGCCCCTATTGTGAATTTTTGAAAATGGTGTAGTGTAACACAGCTCTAAGTGAATGAAAACATCCTGCAAAGTTTTAAATCTGGAAGTGCACCGTTTATAAAGTTATTGTCTTTCAAAAGTAAGTGTTGACTCTGATTCAGTTAAATTAATCGTTTTTAAAAACTAGTCCTAAGCCGTTTCGTTGTGACATCAAGACGAAACATTAGCATATTACCCGCCCACTTATTGCGTGCGCAGAGACACCAGGGAAAACTTGAAGTGGATACTGGACAGCATCATGTCGAGAAGACGGCGCTGTGCTCTACAATGTGAAGGTAAAGCCAGTTTCTTTTCACTGCCCAAGGACGAGCATGTGAAGAATCAGTGGTTAAAGTTCATCTTTACCAAGATACCACAGCAATATAATCCTAAACTTTTGCTATGTTCCCTTTATTTTACTGACGACTGCTTCTCAAATCTCGTTCAATGCAGGATTTGCAAAACGCTTGTGCTTGAAAGACCCCCAAGGTCATTTTTTTGGTCCTTATGGGGGGTCCCTTGAGTGATGAGTCGTACTCAAAGAAGTGATGATCGTCCATGTGAAGATGAAGATGTGACATTCAAACTCTTCTGTTTCTTTGGTTCAGCCATTTGTAGGCCTAAGTTTGTACATAATGCATTATTCACTTCTGCACATTGTTTTTCTGTAACTTTTTTTTTTTTTTTTTTTCAGAAAATTGCTTTGTGATGCTTTTATTTAGTGATGTAATATTAATGGTGTACTTTTCAGTAATACAGGTATAACTGAAATGTTCTACAAAAATGTATAAATATAACTCTGCCATAGCATTTCACTGATCTTTGTTATTATGTATTTTGTTCAAGAGATTATATATGCTGTTATACTTTTTTAATGTACTCTTATGTTTTATTTTGCAATGTACACAAGATAGGCTACTATATTAAAGTTTTCTTGATTTCAAAGTCTGTGTATGTCTTAACATATAGATTTATTTTTGCACTTTTAATATAGCATTTTGAATACTGAATAAAACAGCTTTATAATAAACTATTAGTGTAATGCTAATACATTTTTAATGAGCTGAAATGCTATTTAAGTGTTCTTGAGGAACATTAACATTAAGCTTCAATATATTATAACTGTAGTTTAAGACATATGAAAGTATATTTTTAATGAAATGTAAAGAAATACACTTAAATGTAGTAAATGTCCTTGAAGTGGCTCCATTTTAGTACAATTGAATATATTAAAATATAGTGCAAATAGCTTAAAATTGATCTTAAGCATATATTGAAATACACTTAATATACTTGAAGTTGTTTCAAAATAATGCATGTAATACATACAAATCTTTGCAGATTTAATACACACTTAGTATAGTACAATTTAAAGGGGTATAATGCCCTTTTTAAAAGTCTTTGATGTCCCTAGAGTGTGTATGTGAAGTTTTAGCTCAAAACACCCCCAAAATAATAGATTTTGTTTATGCACAAACAGCAACATTACACACTAAAGCTAAAATAGTGAAATCATAATCAACCACACCTTTAAATATAATTCTTTTTTACCTGGGTATATTTCTTGTATGTTTCGAAGACACTCCTGCTAACTGGCTAACTCACATTATTATTCTTACTGAAATATTTCACTATTATATTGTTATATTATATATGGCCACTATTACCTAAAACTGTGTCTATTAATCCTGTTGTAGGAGACTCCGAACAACATTAGGAGCCTTTAAAGTAGCATAATAGGGTCCTTTAAGGACCAGCGGCAGCATGTTTAGTATTAGGCTACTGTCACTTTAAGATCAGTACGCGTCTAATATACATGCATATGACGTGCACTTGATTTTCTCTCAAATATTTGCTTTCACTTTAGACATAACCAACTGTGTTTATGTGAAGCTTGTGTGTATTTGACAGTATTAGCACAATAAGACTAGAAAGATAACTTAGTCCAGTATCTAGGCGCTGTTTGACAGGCTTTTAGTGCCTGTGAGCTTCGGGTGTATGCGAATGAAGTGTTTAACCGGTAACTTTTGTGAATGGCAGTGTCCCGTGAGTGTAACTCTATCCTCTGCCTTAACATGTGATGTGAATGTAACAGAACTGCAACTGATAGAATGTGCGCTGTAACACGATACTACGACATTTCTTCAAAAGCAGATCGTGGAGACATTTTAATCATCCACGATCAAATATTTGTAATATCGCACACCCCCATGTGTCCCACTGTTATTTCATACATGTGAGTATTGATTTGTTTTAATGTTACCTGTCGAGATGTTCTGTGCAGACGCATCTGTTGAGCTGCTGCTATCCATTCCTTCGGGGATATATCCATATTCGAACACGTCCCTGCTGCTGCTATCCATTCCTTTGGGGAAATACTCATATTCGAACACGTCCCTGCTAATGCAATCCATTCCTTTGGTGAAATACTCATATTCGAACACGTCCCTGCTAATGCTATCCATTCCTTTGGGGAAAATTGCATGCATGATGTTTACTTTCTGCATGTTGCCTAACATCAGAAACATCAGGCTGAAGCGGACATGAATCCGAGTGGTTACTCACCGTCTGTCGGCTTGGTTTCTTTAAACCAGTCATGGCCTAAAATGTTCCTTAAGTTGATCCTTAACTCTCTGTCACGAAGTTTCCAAAGTAGATCCAGGCATTCTGTAAAAGTTGTATTCATTGCTAAACATTCACTGTCAATTCGCTGTGTTTTACACTTTGCTTATTTGTCATCAAGGTAATTTCATTGTCACTTGTGTAAGAGCTTTATGGGCCCTATTTTAACGATCTGAAACGCAAGTGTCAAAGCGCAAAGCGCAAGTAACTTTGAGGGCGGGTCTTGGCGCTGTTGCTATTTTCCCGGCGGGATAAATGACTCTTGCGCCTGGCGCAAATCTAAAAGGGGTTGGTCTGAAGTAGCTTCATTATTCATAGGTGTGGTTTGGGCGTAACGTGAAATAAACCAATCAGAGCGACATCTCACATTCCCTTTAAGAGCAGGCGCGCTTGTTCTAAAGCGAATTCCTATTATAACGGCGGATTTGCCAGGCGCACGCGAGGAGCGGTTCAAGGCCGAGGAGACCGACGTTCCCATCAGGGACGTTGGGGATGGAGAAACACACCCAAATTAACTTCGGTTAAACAGGCGTATGATAATTTGGGTAAATGTGTAAGCTAGATGTATGCTTTTATAATAAACTGTCTATCTATCTATCTATTTATCTTTCGTAATAATGTATGATTTGCAAAAATGATAACTGCTGCGTCTGTGTGTAGATGAGAGAATCAAAGTGTATGCGCATTGTGCACACGCTACATTGATTAAGGCCAAGCATGCGCCCTTAAAATAGCATATTAATAACATGCGCAACGCCCCACTGACTTTAAACTGTTTTTTTTCGGTTAGTGGCGCAATTGTTTTCTAAACCTGTAAAATAGCATGAGGGAACGTTTGCGCCGGAACACGCCTCCTCTTTGCGCTGAACCGCCCCGGGGAGCGCAAGTGTATTTCTTAGTTAACCGACGTGCTTCTGTGGAGGGAAAAGTCCGCTTTGCGCGGGTGCAAAATATAGGAATGATACATGCGTCTGTGTACAAAGTCAATTGCGCTGGGTGCAAGATAGGGCCCTATATGTTTTCAAGCTGATCTCACCTTTGGACAAGCTTGTATTTTTCCTACGAAACCATTTTCCTTTGACCATCCCCTTCAGCACACTGTATAAGCCTTCATTCATCGCCATTAAAGCGTCAGTTCTCCACTCTGGTCTTGATTTAGAATCCCCTATTGCAGTAAGCAGTAAGGGTTCAGTTTTTAGTAAAACGTCCTTATTTCCTGTGCATAATAAATCAGTGACTTGTGCTCAAAAAGCAAACTCACGTATTTCACTGAGGGTCAGTGCTTTGTAAAAGCCGGTTAACTTGATCTGCCTGGTGCATGGGTGGATGAGTACTTTTTTCAGGCTTATGTCATTATGATAAACATCATGTTCACTGCAGTGCTGTAACGCAGCGACGAGTTCCTGCATGATGTCTTTTGCTTCTGCTTCATCCAGACGACCTCCTTTTCTTTTGATGTAATCACACAAGGTTATGCTGTTACCTGGATGTTCCATAATTAAGATGACGTGATCTTCCATGTCAAACCATTCATATAAATTTACGACATGGTCGCTATGTTCCACCATCCGCATTATAGCTGCCTCTCGACACAAAGGTTTGGAATCCCCAATCTAAAAGAAGAGATTGACAAAAGGTGAGTTAACTCCTAACCTCAAACCTCCTTACTAAAGAGTGAGGGAAATTCAACAAGAATAAATGAACTTTACTTTAATGAAACTGACGCTTCAAGGCTTTGATTGTCTATTTCAGTTTTATCTTATGCTGTCTACATATAGAATTATCAATTACCAAATAACAATTTAATAAATGATTCTTAATAGTAATTTTCATGAAGAATAAAATCGTGTCAACTTACGTAGAAATCAAACTGGCTCTTCTTAACAACTTTGATCATTACCTAAAAAAAGGAGAAAATATTTGTAAACGTAAGTGAACTGATTCATTTTTGTTGTTTACATGATAATCTACAATCTTTTTTAAAACATGTATTGATCAAAACTGTAAACACTGGTGTTTATGTCAGGACTCGAAAGACAGAAGGAAACAAGAGGCAAAAAGTTTGGTGTATCCAGAAAAAGCAACATACTTGTGTGCCATCTGATCTTCGATTTCCTTCATAGGTAATGCCATGGGGTTTCGATGACAGTTTCTTTCCCATTTCATAAAGAGAGTCAAAGGAACCTGAAAAATACACAACAGCATGAGACTGAACTGCTTATGACTAAACACACCTGTGTAAACCAGGCGAGGAACCAACCAGTGTGAAGATTACAAATAAAATCAGTAAACAGGCTGAAATTGACACATGAATAATTAGCAGGTTCTGCATTTAAGTTCATGTTCCCGCTCAGCCAATTTCCAAGAACACTAGAGAGATTACAAGCACAGTCCTGATATGCTGATATTATCTTTTTAATTTCTGTATTTATGTCCATGGTGCAATAATTGGTATAGGCTACTGCTTTTACTATTGCTTGAAACAAATTTTACAAATTCAATTTAATTCTTGAGGTTTTATTCCGATCTTGATTCAGTTTGGATACGTATTAGGTACCGTAGAGACATGTTAATTTCTCTCAAAAAAAGAAAATCACACCTAATGCTGTAAACATAGGCTACAGAGATCCCTGTCATCTGGTATAATTAAAGGTTAAAAATAACTATTCAAATTAAACATAGGCCTAATGCGGATTTTATTATAACAACAACTTTATAATATTTTGATGATATAGTACGTCTCACTTATTTCTGGTTATGTTTACTTTCAATGTACTGTGCTCAATGAGTTGTCAGTGTTCGTCAAAACTAGTGACCGCGACGCTGAAGTGTGTGAGAACAGAAGAATAACCGCACTCTCAAAGTATAATTTCATAGATTTATTGTTACCATGTCCACACAGACGCGTCACAGAAACGCGTCTGTGTGGACATGGTAACAATAAATCTGTGACGCGTCTGTGTGGACATGGTAACAATAAATCTATGAAATTACACTTTGAGAAATATAGCTCAAATATATAGCTCAAATATATTTCTCTTTGAGAAATATAGCTCAATTAGCTATGTATTATTCAGAATCCACAGTTGGAAAGAAAATATATTTATAGGAACATTTCAGCAGGCTCAAGATAATTAATACAGAGATCATTATTCACTGTTTTAATCAATTGGCAGCCATAAAAACATAGTGATAATCTGCATTCTCATGTATGAGATGCGCTGAATGCTCTAACCGGAAACTCCTGATATGTACTAACTAGAACGCGGAAGTAGTTGTGCAAGTAGTCCATTGATGTACTGACGTGCTACATATAAACGTTATTATTAGTATTGTCCTGTAAAAATAATGCAGTTCATTTAAATTATTCAGCCTTTATGAGCAAGAAACTAATGCGCAAACGGCAATCTCATCGTTTTGATTTCAGCAAATCAGTATGAGCGAATGCAGTGATTAATATTCATGAACCCGGCAGCTCATCAGTTTATATTCTTATAGTAGCAGAATTCGTAGTAGTATTATTATCTTATCAGTATTATTGTTAGTTTTTTATTACTGTCAGAGACACTGACCGACAATGTCCTAATTTCAACACCAGTCCTAATTTCAGTTAAAATGACAAATCTGCATTCTTACATTCATTCATACTGTTATCAAGTTTGAGTTGAGTGAGAAGTCCCCCAGTAATCGTGTCCCACTGTTATTTCTGCATACATGTGAGTTTTAGTTTGTATCAATGTTACCTGTTGGGTTGATCTGCACAGGTCCATCTCTTGGGCTACTGCTGGGGTTTCTCTCAGATACAGCGGAATGATCTGAGTGCAGAGACGAGCGAAGAAGAGAGTAGTAAGTATGGTTTAATCTCATATCACCTCTGTTATAGAGATTTTTGAGGCCTATTGAAAGGTGATTGCCAGTTAGGAAAATGTTAGCAACGTGTCCATTTCAGGTGTCTAATTTGTGCTGCCTGTGATTCATTTATGTAAAAACCTGTTTATTTAATTGTTTTTTTTTGGTAAAGCTGCAAGTCACTTGTCTTAGTTGTCCTGGCATACAATATTTTGCACAACCTCTAGGTGAAGAGAGTGCATGTTAGCATGAGCACAATAGACACGTTGATGGAAAA
The DNA here is from genome assembly GCF_951802725.1 of Rutilus rutilus. NCBI lineage: Eukaryota > Metazoa > Chordata > Actinopteri > Cypriniformes > Leuciscidae > Rutilus > Rutilus rutilus. The sequence goes on from NC_140224.1 coordinate 3,886,990, forward strand.
TACCCAAGGTTTAAATAAACCACAATTATCAATATACAACATACCCTCTAATACTCACAGGTTGCTTTATTGCTGCAAATAACTATATCAATGACTTTTTGATTGAACTTTGCTCACTGTAAGTTGTGTTGGGCTTTTTCTAATCTCATGTTCAGTGTAACTCATAGAGTTCTGTATAGTGACGACAGATGTAACAACTGAGACCAAATCAGACACATTTATTTGGCATATGTACCATTAAAATCTCCAAACTTCACTCTGGGATCTGTGGCCCATCCCCCAAACAGGGCAAGATGGCCCTAGTTGTCATGACCACGATCAGATAAGGTTTTATGGGTGTTAAAGGAATGTGACCACATGCAAGAGAGAGACCATGGAAAGACAGAAACAATCTGCAAAACAGACTCTCCTGCATTAATTTATTGATGAATTGACTAACATGTAATTAACATGCATTCCAGAATATTTTGAGAATGATTTACTGTCGTGTGTTGTGTCTTTTAATACTATTATCTGTTGATACTATGATCTCTTTGATACTGTGTAGTTATTACAGGACCAATGGTCAATGTAACCCCACTTATACCATGTTTGGTCTCTATAAATTGGTACTTTGAAGATCGAAATGATCGTGTACATGATATGCCGATAGCTGGGCAACATATTAGTATTACAAGAATCTTTCTTAGTTTCGTCATCAAACACCAATTCAGCATGCCAGTTAGAGTGAGCACACTTAAGACAATGGCTCATAAATCTTCGTCACTGAGGAAACTCATGCCAGAAATTCCACCCTTCTCATTGGGTGAGCCAGCCTGCATAGGGTTGTCCTTTGTCAAGCTTTAAAAAGGCCTTTTCACTAGATCAGCCCACTTTTTGTGTTTGTGCTGCTGGCCTCCACTGTTACTCCTCACGTTGAGGGGGGACGGGGGACCCCACCCCCACCACTGGGGCCCAGGGCCCAACAGGCCTGATGCCGTCTGCCTTGCTTTCAGACTCCCAAAGAGAGTTAGACTTTTCTTCAATCTAGAACACCGCGGAATGGGCAACGATCAACTCCTGGCCTTCTCGGCACTTCAGGATGCCGTGCCGTCCAGCATGCCCTCAGCAGGCCAGGGTAGCAGGCTTCGACTCACAACAGCCATGTGCTCAAAACCACCATGCAGGTTCATCAAATCTTCTCTCCACCCAGCAGAGAAGAAAACGACTGCAACTTGTACAGTGACTTTTGACACCCACGGACCCATCAACGAACTCAAATTTCAACCACTTCAAGAATTGTATCCACTGCAGACCATGCAAGTATCAATTTAATGAGGTGCTCTGAAATAAGATGATGGTTCTTTTCATACTGAAATAGATCTTCTCCATAGTTCTATTACCTGCTTCCGGTTCCATAACACTCACCACTTTACCTATGCATGTATGTATGGATGAATGTATGTATTTTTGTTTGTTTGTTTGTTTAGTTTAGTTATGTTTGTAATTTAGTTAATAAAACTTGTGCACAATTATGCATTTGGTTTCTGATTCTCTGTTTGCATACAAAGTCCCTTTTATGATCTTGATCTTGTTACATGCTCTAAGTCAGCGTTTCCCAACCGGGGTGCCGCAGCACCCTGGGGTGCCTTCTGGCGAGAGCAGGGGTGCCGTGCAAAAACTCCATCAAACATTTAAAAATTGCTCAAATGTGTAAAAATAATAATAATTTACATCAATCTCGGATTGTCAGAAGTCTCTAATAACAACAAATAATGTGGCCAAATTTATAATAAAAATGCAAATCATAAGTTTTTGGCGTTGAATTGCGGAGGTTGCGCTTGCGCGTGATTTTATTCCCGAGCCTCATTCCCAGTGCGTCCACATAAAGCTACCAATTTTTCATTGTTGCACTTACGGTCAAATACACACGAAAACCATGCAAGTGAGAAAATACAAAGAGAATGCGCTGTCTGTGATGCTGACACACACGACGCACAGAACGATGCACGCCAGAATCGACTTTCGCGCTTTCGCTTTGAGTATCCTCATGAGAGCAGTCTTAAATTAGTTAAAGTCTTAAATGAACGTTAAGAGTTGTGAGAAAATGGGACACGTGTGGGATCCACATGTGCAGCAGTGACATCAGAATCAAATAACACTTCATTCATAAAAAGATGCCATTAAACAATTATTTGAAATATACTGTCTTTATGTTGTTTCTACATTAATTTGGAGATTAACTGTGAAATTATGACATAAAATATATTAAAAACAAGCTATCTTGTGCAATTATAACAAAAGTATCCCAATATAAAAACACAAATACACTGAGTGAGCAAACATTTAGGTGAGATTTGCAATGGTAATTGAGCAATGTTTATATATGAATAAAAGTCTTAATTAAATATGTCATCATGTAAAGTGATCTCTTCAGAAGAAATTAATGATTTAAATGGATGGACAATTTTTTTTGATAATATTAAAATCTGTATCTAGGCCTATATGGCAGTTCTTCCCTGTGGTATTGAAAATTGATACATTTCAAGGTATAGTATTAAAGTAGTATCATGACAACACTAGTGTAGGGTGCCACACATTTTTTTTAATTTTCAAAGGGTGCCTTGACTGAAAAAAGGTCGGGCAACACTGCTCTAAGTGCTGTACACGCTAAGGAATAATTATTTTTCAGTGACCATGAAAGATACACTTTTCTTAGAATAAATGAATAATCAAAGAGTTCGTTGGAACTGATTAATTGATTGTAATATTAAGTTAGCTTACCTCAAAGTTAATCTAATTAACTGATCCAAACATTAATAATTAATCATAATTGGTAATTATGGATTATTATTAATATTTCCCCTTTGAGCTAATATTGTTACACAGACAAGCGGATAAAAATGGACACTCATGTCCAGCTTGATAAGGATATAGCCAAAGCTTTGAAAGGTAAACTGAGAAGTCAACGGAATTCTAATGCATTTCTATGCAAATTATTATACATATATTCAAACATGGATACAAAAATGTTAATCATTGGTTAACTTTATATCAATTCTTCTTCCCTTTCACAGATCCTGTGATAAAGCAGTCTTCACACACTACAGTGTCTGAACCACAAGCCCTCAGTTGTGAAAAATGAATCGTACTCAAAGAAGTGATTAGTGTTGCTTTCGTCAACGAAAATTATGACTAAAAATCGTTGTCAACGAACCTTTATCACGTGATGAAAACGAGACGAGACGTAACGTAAATGCTGGTCATGTTACGATAACTATAATTAAACGTATAATGCAATATTGTTGACGAATAAAAACTAGACTAAATATGGTTTACAAAACAAAAACTATGTTAAAATGTCTCTTCATTTTCGTTGACCAAAACGAGACGAGATGAAATGTTATGACGTAATTTCGTCTTGTTTGGTCGCATTATTATTATTTTGCAGTATTTCTGGCCGTTTCTCAATATGCGTTCTTGTCTGTACTTGTGTTCTTGAAACGTCATCAGTCGCTGCCCAAGTACTGTCCCAATACACAAGTTTGCATTTTGGCAAGAACGGTTAAAAATCCCGGAAGTGTTCTTGACACGCCCATTTTACCGAGGATGCATCTTGTGTGAACTTGATGGCAGAAATATCCCAGCATTCATTTCAGCATTCGAGGAAGGAGAGGCAGGTCAATACAAGTCGTTTTTCTACAATTTCGTACACTATTTCATCACTAAATTCACTTCTGAGAACATTTGTTGCGAGAAATCAACTGTGTAGATTTCAAATATTGGCATTTTTACGAAAATTTATGGCGGAAGTGAGAATCTCCATAAGTGTTGCTTTATTGTTATGAATATACATTACATTGTAGCGTACAGTTGTAGAGTCATCCCTTGAGCTGAGGGTAGGCTTGGGCGATAAAGCCTGGTTGTTATCGTCAATAATTCTCGTTATGTTTGGGTACTGCAGACGGCGTCTGTGCGGGGATCTATGCTAAGCTATGCTAAAAGTGGTACCGCCAGACCCGGAGTTCGGCTGAATGGATTCGAAAACGGTAAAACTCAACTGTTTAACTCTGGGGGAGTTGTAAAATGAGCCTATTTCCAAAAAAAGTGGAGTATCCCTTTAATCTATCTATGATAAACTATGCAGTGTTATTTTACATCTGACTTTATTAGATGTCTTTTTAGCCCATATTACTCCTGAACAGTAATGTAAGTAGACATTACTGAAATTAATGCACTGGGTATATAATTTGTATATTTGTTTTATTGTATACTTTTTTTTTGTTTGACCAGTGTTTGTACTTGTCCTATGTCTTCTGTATATAAAACACAAAAGCCTGCACCCTTCTGCATAACATACATGTTTTATTTGTTTTGTTTGCTTTTTCTTTTGTTATAGATATTTATTTTACATTTCAAAATATAAAGCAATATTAATTATGTTCTAAATGAATATTTTTTCCCTTTTTTTTAATATAACAAAAAGAACCGATAAGAATACCGTTAAAGTACCGGATCGATAAGGAGTATCGGTAAGAGTAGTAATACCGTTAAAACCTTAACGATACCCATCCTTAGTTAGCGTAAACGACAACAAACAAAGTTAAGTCTGACGCCCGTTTCACACCTACTCTGTGTGCAGGAGCAGCTCGCGCTACAGTGCTTTCACATAGGCTGCGTTTGCAGTGCGTAACTGATCCACGGCTGTACCACAAACACATACTCACTATTTGTATTTCAAATTCAGAAGTTAACAGCTACTTTTATTTAAATAAAAGTTTTGTCAGCATTGCGATTCTCTTTGTACTAGGGCTGCACGTTTTCAAGTTTTTCATTAACCGTTAACCGAGGCCCTTAGCGGTTAATACTCGGTTAACCATAGTGTGCGCGCCGCAACCCCGAGATAGGCGTAATTTGCGGGTGGGACATGTCCCCACCACTATTTTCTAAGGTCGATATTGTCCCCACCACTTTTGAAACATCTCGCGGCACGAATACCAATACAAATAAACAAAACATCTCCAGTTAACTAGCAGAGCGTTCATTTCGTTCGTTTTTTTTTTTAGGCGATCTAACGCTGAAATGTTTTGTTTTTTAAATCAAGTGATCAAAGTGCTCGTTGCCGCTGCGATCGAGAAGGGTCTTGTAAAACGTGCTGAGGTATTATTAATTCGTGGCCACGAAACAATTCACCTGAATATTCACCAATTCACACACACACACAAAAAAAGGAATAAAAAGCTGTACGAGAATAGTCGGCCTTCACTGAAGAGCTATCTTCACAGGTAAGAAAAACAGTTTAATAATTATTATTAATTCGTGGCCACGAAATAATTCACCTGAATATTCACCAATTCACAAAAAATAGGTCTTTAGCATTCACTAATTATTAGTGTCAAACAGTTTTTGGCAACGTTGTAATTCGTTAAATCAAAATGAGGGAGGGAATTAGTTCAACGTGTCCACGATTTATTAAAACGAGGGAACAAATAAGTCGTCGTAACAACTAATTATTTAGATCAGTGGACAGGGCGCATAAGAACAAACAGTGAGAGAGCCCCGGCCGCGCGCGCGCACTCTCACCGCCTTCAAACAACACGAGCGCTGTATTGCTCTCTCTCCCTCGCGCATATCAACACAATAGTAAAAGGTCGGAAGACAGATTGTGTTTTATAGATTAGTAGTTTGTTCATATAAAGTGTTTGATTAGCAAGTACATGTTTAGGAAATGCATAATACAAATTGTATGGGTTAATGTAACGGTAAACGGACTCTGCGGGTAAAACTGTTGTGATGAAACTGCGCATGCGCGGGGTAAAACTGCGGGGGTAAAGCTGTGGCTCAGCGGCTCTGCAGACAGATATTATTGTGCTGCGATCAGTGGCGCGGATACTATGTTTGTTTCTGGCTCGCGCACAGCCTTCACTCTCGGACGCGCGCTTTCTTTGCCCGCTTTATATTAGAAAAATGGTCTAGCGGTCTCTGGTGGTGCAAAAATGTATTACAACTAAATTCAATGCACGCCATTGACGCCACTTAACCGAGCAAAATGTTTCACTCGGTTACGCAATTTTTAACGGTTAATCGGTTAATCGGTTAACCATGGACACCCCTACTTTGTACGTACACATATACACTCTTTAATAGACATAATTCACTTTTAAGCACTATTTAAACAACATATTATTCAATGCACTACTTCTATCTAGATTTATAAGCAAGTGGTAAAATATTTAGCCATGTTGTTATATCAAAATCACAAACATTTAAATTAAAACTTAAAATTGACAAAAACAGCCAACTCTCATGCCTTTTCCTTTGCATTTAAATTTTAATACAATAAATCTTGGATGTCACAAAGAACTTGTTTTTCAACCTCCACGAATGAGACGAGAGTAACTTTTCTGTTCGCTATTTTTGCTATTTTTCCATAGTGGTACACTGTATTGACTGGGTTAAATAGAATTGCATTACTAAAAAGAGACTAAAATACAATTTTCATTGACTAAAACTAGACTAAATGTCATCATTTTTCGTCGACTAAAACTAGACGAAAATAGTCATGGATAATTCTGACTAAAATAAGACTAAAATGCTCAGACTTTTAGTCGACTGAAACTTGACTAGACTAAAAAGAGTATGAACTTGACTAAAACTATTAAAAACTAAAATGACAGCTTGACACAAAGACTAGACTAAAACTAAAATTAAAACAGGCCGCCAAAAACAACACTAGTGATCGTCCACGTGAAGATGAAGATGTGACATTCAAACTCTTCTGTTTCAGCCTTTTGTAGGCCTAAGTTTGCACATAATGCATAGGCTTATGTCACGAAAAAATTGAAGACCGGAAGTACGTCTTTTAGTAGGGATACGGCTCTTCCGGTTAGCTTTTTACAATGGCGGAGTCCGATAGATATAGCTGGACCAAATCTCTCCGCAACCTGCCTGAAGTCACATATGACGATGTGGTTCGGATGGTAAATGAAAACTCTCAAGTGCAGAGCAACCCGGTACACTACAACAACAGCTGCGGGTGTAGCCTGCCATTGTTGTTATAGCTCTAGCCGTTCGCCAGTAAGGTAAACGTTTCTATGGTAACAGCGAGTTGGACCAATCAGCAGACGTTGCTGCTACGCTTAGGGTTGTGGGTAGTGTAGGTTTTTTTTAATAAGATCGCGGATAAAACATGTTTCTCTTAAAACAAGGTTGATTTCATACAAACTTATAGCTTCTACAGGAGCAAAAACCTTCGTTTCACAACCTCATAGCTCGTGGTCAGTCTACCTCGGATGGTTTAGACATAATGGCAGATAATCTAAATCCTTATCGAGAAATACTGTTGACCGGAAGTTCTGAATCCCTACTCCGCGTTCCGGAAGCAGGAAGTGTGACATAGGCCTATTCACTTCTGCACATTGTTTTTCTGTAACTTTTTTTTGTTTTTTTGTGATGCTTATTTATTTAGTGATGTAATATTCATGGTGTACTTTTCGGTAATACAGGTATAACTGAAATGTTCTACAAACATTTATAAATATAGCTCTGCCATAGCATTTCACTGATCTTTGTTATTATGTATTTTGTTCAAGAGTTTTTTTGTTGTTATACTTTTTTAATATACTCTTATGTTTTATTTTGCAATGTACACAAGATAGGCTACTATATTAAAGTTTTCTTGATTTCAAAGTCTGTGTATGTCTTAACATATAGATTTATTTTTGCACTTTTAATATAGCATTTTGAATACTGAATAAAACAGCTTTATAATAAACTATTAGTGTAATGCTATTACATTTTTAATGAGCTGAAATGCTATTTAAGTGTTTTTGAGGAACATTAAAATTAAGCTTCAAATATATTATAACTGTAGTTTAAGACATATGAAAGTATATTTTTTATGAAATGTAAAGAAATACACTTAAATGTAGTAAATGTCCTTGAAGTGGCTCTATTTTAGTACATTTAGTATTTTAGTATATTTAGTATTTAATATATTAAAATATACTGCAAATAGCTTAAAATTGATCTTAAGCATATATTGAAATACACTTAATATACTTGAAGTTGTTTCAAAATAATGCATGTAATACATACAAATCTTTGCAGATTTAATACACACTTAGTATAGTACAATTTAAAGGGGTGTAATGCCCTTTTTAAAAGTCTTTGATGTCCCTAGAGTGTGTATGTGAAGTTTTAGCTCAAAACACCCCCAAAATAATAGATTTTGTTTATGCACAAACAGCAACATTACACACTAAAGCTAAAATAGTGAAATCATAATCAACCACACCTTTAAATATAATTATTTTTTACCTGTGTATATTTCTTGTATGTTTCGAAGACACTCCTGCTAACTGGCTAACTCACGTTGTTATTCTTACTAAAATATTTCTGCTGTGGGCCACTATTACCTAAAACTGTGTCTATTAATCCTGTTGTAGGAGACTCCGAACAACATTAGGAGCCTTTAAAGTAGCATAATAGGGTCCTTTAAGGACCAGCGGCAGCATGTTTAGTATTAGGCTACTGTCACTTTAAGATCAGTACGCGTCTAATATACATGCATATGACATGCACTCGATTTTCTCTCAAATATTTGCTTTCACTTCAGACATAACCAACTGTGTTTATGTGAAGCTTGTGTGTATTTGACAGTATTAGCACAATAAGACTAGAAAGATAACTTAGTCCAGTATCTAGGCGCTGTTTGACAGGCTTTTAGTGCCTGTGAGCTTCGGGTGTATGCGAATGAAGTGTTTAACCGGTAACTTTTGTGAATGGCAGTGTCCCGTGAGTGTAACTCTATCCTCTGCCTTAACATGTGATGTGAAAGTAACAGAACTGAAACTGATAGAATGTGCGCTGTAACACGATACTACGACATTTCTTCAAAAGCAGATCGTGGAGACATTTTAATCATCCACGATCAAATATTTGTAATATCACACACCCCCATGTGTCCCACTGTTATTTCATACATGTGAGTATTGATTTGTATTAATGTTACCTGTCGGGATGTTCTGTGCAGACGCATCTGTTGAGCTGCTGCTATCCATTCCTTCGGGGATATATCCATATTCGAACACGTCCCTGCTAATGCTATCCATTCCTTTGGGAAAATACTCATATTCGAACACGTCCCTGCTAATGCTATCCATTCCTTTGGGGAAAATTGCATGCATGATGTTTACTTTCTGCATGTTGCCTAACATCAGAAACATCAGGCTGAAGCGGACATGAATCAGAGTGGTTACTCACCGTCTGTCGGCTTGGTTTCTTTAAACCAGTCATGACCTAAAATGTTCCTTAAGTTGATCCTTAACTCTCTGTCACGAAGTTTCCCAAGTAGATCCAGGCATTCTGTAAAAGTTGTATTCATTGCTAAACATTCACTGTCAATTCGCTGTGTTTTACACTTTGCTTATTTGTCATCAAGGTCATTTCACTGTCACTTGTGTAAGAGCTTTACATGTTTTCAAGCTGGTCTCACCTTTGGACAAGCTTGTATTTTTCCTACGAAACCATTTTCCTTTGACCATCCCCTTCAGCACACTGTATAAGCCTTCATTCGTTGCCATTAAAGCGTCAGTTCTCCACTCTGGTCTTGATTTAGAATCCCCTATTGCAGTAAGGGTTCAGTTTTTAGTAAAACGTCCTTATTTCCTGTGCATAATAAATCAGTGACTTGTGCTCAAAAAGCAAACTCACGTATTTCACTGAGGGTCAGTGCTTTGTAAAAGCCGGTTAACTTGATCTGCCTGGTGCATGGGTGGATGAGTACTTTTTTCAGGCTTATGTCATTATGATAAACATCATGTTCACTGCAGTGCTGTAACGCAGCGACGAGTTCCCGCATGATGTCTTTTGCTTCTGCTTCATCCAGACGACCTCCTTTTCTTTTGATGTAATCACACAAGGTTATGCTGTTACCTGGATGTTCCATAATTAAGATGACGTGATCTTCCATGTCAAACCATTCATATAAATTTACGACATGGTCGCTATGTTCCACCATCCGCATTATAGCTGCCTCTCGACACAAAGGTTTGGAGTACCCAATCTAAAAGAAGAGATTGACAAAAGGTTAGTTAACCCCTAACCTAAAACCTCCTTACTAAAGAGTGAGGGAAATTCAACAAGAATAAATGAACTTTACTTTAATGAAACTGACGCTTCAAGGCTTTGATTGTCTATTTCAGTTTTATCTTATGCTGTCTACATATAGAATTATCAATTACCAAATAACAATTTAATAAATGATTCTTAATAGTAATTTTCATGAAGAATAAAATCGTGTCAACTTACGTAGAAATCAAACTGGCTCTTCTTAACAACTTTGATCATTACCTAAAAAAAGGAGAAAATATTTGTAAACGTAAGTGAACTGATTCATTTTTGTTGTTTACATGATAATCTACAATCTTTTTTAAAACATGTATTGATCAAAACTGTAAACACTGGTGTTTATGTCAGGACTCGAAAGACAGAAGGAAACAAGAGGCAAAAAGTTTGGTGTATCCAGAAAAAGCAACATACTTGTGTGCCATCTGATCTTCGATTTCCTTCATAGGTAATGCCATGGGGTTTCGATGACAGTTTCTTTCCCATTTCATAAAGAGAGTCAAAGGAACCTGAAAAACACACAACAGCATGAGACTGAACTGCTTATGACTAAACACACCTGTGTAAACCAGGCGAGGAACCAACCAGTGTGAAGATTACAAATAAAATCGGTAAACATGCTGAAATTGACACATGAATAATTAGCAGGTTCTGCATTTAAGTTCATGTTCCCGCTCAGCCAATTTCCAAGAACACTAGAGAGATTACAAGCACAGTCCTGATATGCTGATATTATCTTTTTAATTTCTGTATTTATGTCCATGGTGCAATAATTGGTATAGGCTACTGCTTTTACTATTGCTTGAAACAAATTTTACAAATTCAATTTAATTCTTGAGGTTTTATTCCGATCTTGATTCAGTTTGGATACGTATTAGGTACCGTAGAGACATGTTAATTTCTCTCAAAAAAAGAAAATCACACCTAATGCTGTAAACATAGGCTACAGAGATCCCTGTCATCTGGTATAATTAAAGGTTAAAAATAACTATTCAAATTAAACATAGGCCTAATGCGGATTTTATTATAACAACAACTTTATAATATTTTGATGATATAGTACGTCTCACTTATTTCTGGTTATGTTTACTTTCAATGTACTGTGCTCAATGAGTTGTCAGTGTTCGTCAAAACTAGTGACCGCGACGCTGAAGTGTGTGAGAACAGAAGAATAACCGCACTCTCAAAGTATAATTTCATAGATTTATTGTTACCATGTCCACACAGACGCGTCACAGAAACGCGTCTGTGTGGACATGGTAACAATAAATCTGTGACGCGTCTGTGTGGACATGGTAACAATAAATCTATGAAATTACACTTTGAGAAATATAGCTCAAATATATAGCTCAAATATATTTCTCTTTGAGAAATATAGCTCAATTAGCTATGTATTATTCAGAATCCACAGTTGGAAAGAAAATATATTTATAGGAACATTTCAGCAGGCTCAAGATAATTAATACAGAGATCATTATTCACTGTTTTAATCAATTGGCAGCCATAAAAACATAGTGATAATCTGCATTCTCATGTATGGAGATGCGCTGAATGCTCTAACCGGAAACTCCCGATATGTACTAACTAGAACGCGGAAGTAGTTGTGCAAGTAGTCCATTGATGTACTGACGTGCTACATATAAACGTTATTATTAGTATTGTCCTGTAAAAATAATGCAGTTCATTTAAATTATTCAGCCTTTATGAGCAAGAAACTAATGCGCAAACGGCAATCTCATCGTTTTGATTTCAGCAAATCAGTATGAGCGAATGCAGTGATTAATATTCATGAACCCGGCAGCTCATCAGTTTATATTCTTATAGTAGCAGAATTCGTAGTAGTATTATTATCTTATCAGTATTATTGTTAGTTTTTTATTACTGTCAGAGACACTGACCGACAATGTCCTAATTTCAACACCAGTCCTAATTTCAGTTAAAATGACAAATCTGCATTTTTACATTCATTCATACTGTTATCAAGTTTGAGTTGAGTGAGAAGTCCCCCAGTAATCGTGTCCCACTGTTATTTCTGCATACATGTGAGTTTTAGTTTGTATCAATGTTACCTGTTGGGTTGATCTGCACAGGTCCATCTCTTGGGCTACTGCTGGGGTTTCTCTCAGATACAGCGGAATGATCTGAGTGCAGAGACGAGCGAAGAAGAGAGTAGTAAGTATGGTTTAATCTCATATCACCTCTGTTATAGAGATTTTTGAGGCCTATTGAAAGGTGATTGCCAGTTAGGAAAATGTTAGCAACGTGTCCATTTCAGGTGTCTAATTTGTGCTGCCTGTGATTCATTTATGTAAAAACCTGTTTATTTAATTGTTTTTTTTGGTAAAGCTGCAAGTCACTTGTCTTAGTTGTCCTGGCATACAATATTTTGCACAACCTCTAGGTGAAGAGAGTGCATGTTAGCATGAGCACAATAGACACGTTGATGGAAAATACCCTAGGTTTAAATAAACCACAATTATCAATATACAACATACCCTCTAATACTCACAGGTTGCTTTATTGCTGCAAATAACTATATCAGTGACTTTTTCTAATCTCATGTTCAGTGTAACTCATAGAGTTCTGTATAGTGACGACAGATGTAACAACTGAGACCAAATCAGACACATTTATTTGGCATATGTACCATAAAAATCTCCAAACTTCACTCTGGGATCTGTGGCCCATCCCCCAAACAGGGCAAGATGGCCCTAGTTGTCATGACCACGATCAGATAAGGTTTTATGGGTGTTAAAGGAATGTGACCACATGCAAGAGAGAGACCATGGAAAGACAGAAACAATCTGCAAAACAGACTCTCCTGCATTAATTTATTGATGAATTGACTAACATGTAATTAACATGCATTCCAGAATATTTTGAGAATGATTTACTGTCGTGTGTTGTGTCTTTTAATACTATTATCTGTTGATACTATGATCTCTTTGATACTGTGTAGTTATTACAGGACCAATGGTCAATGTAACCCCACTTATACCATGTTTGGTCTCTATAAATTGGTACTTTGAAGATCGAAATGATCGTGTACATGATATGCCGATAGCTGGGCAACATATTAGTATTACAAGAATCTTTCTTAGTTTCGTCATCAAACACCAATTCAGCATGCCAGTTAGAGTGAGCACACTTAAGACAATGGCTCATAAATCTTCGTCACTGAGGAAACTCACGCCAGAAATTCCACCCTTCTCATTGGGTGAGCCAGCCTGCATAGGGTTGTCCTTTGTCAAGCTTTAAAAAGGCCTTTTCACTAGATCAGCCCACTTTTTGTGTTTGTGCTGCTGGCCTCCACTGTTACTCCTCACGTTGAGGGGGGACGGGGGACCCCACCCCCACCACTGGGGCCCAGGGCCCAACAGGCCTGATGCCGTCTGCCTTGCTTTCAGACTCCCAAAGAGAGTTAGACTTTTCTTCAATCTAGAACACCGCGGAATGGGCAACGATCAACTCCTGGCCTTCTCGGCACTTCAGGATGCCGTGCCGTCCAGCATGCCCTCAGCAGGCCAGGGTAGCAGGCTTCGACTCACAACAGCCATGTGCTCAAAACCACCATGCAGGTTCATCAAATCTTCTCTCCACCCAGCAGAGAAGAAAACGACTGCAACTTGTACAGTGACTTTTGACACCCACGGACCCATCAACGAACTCAAATTTCAACCACTTCAAGAATTGTATCCACTGCAGACCATGCAAGTATCAATTTAATGAGGTGCTCTGAAATAAGATGATGGTTCTTTTCATACTGAAATAGATCTTCTCCATAGTTCTATTACCTGCTTCCGGTTCCATAACACTCACCACTTTACCTATGCATGTATGTATGGATGAATGTATGTTTGTTTGTTTGTTTGTTTGTTTAGTTTAGTTATGTTTGTAATTTAGTTAATAAAACTTGTGCACAATTATGCATTTGGTTTCTGATTCTCTGTTTGCATACAAAGTCCCTTTTATGATCTTGATCTTGTTACATGCTCTAAGTCAGCGTTTCCCAACCGGGGTGCCGCAGCACCCTGGGGTGCCTTCTGGCGAGAGCAGGGGTGCCGTGCAAAAACTCCATCAAACATTTAAAAATTGCTCAAATGTGTAAAAATAATTATAATTTACATCAATCTCGGATTGTCAGAAGTCTCTAATAACAACAAATAATGTGCCCAAATTTATAATAAAAATGCAAATCATAAGTTTTTGGCGTTGAATTGCGGAGGTTGCGCTTGCGCGTGATTTTATTCCCGAGCCTCATTCCCAGTGCGTCCACATAAAGCTACCAATTTTTCATTGTTGCACTTACGGTCAAATACACACGAAAACCATGCAAGTGAGAAAATACAAAGAGAATGCGCTGTCTGTGATGCTGACACACACGACGCACAGAACGATGCACGCCAGAATCGACTTTCGCGCTTTCGCTTTGAGTATCCTCATGAGAGCAGTCTTAAATTAGTTAAAGTCTTAAATGAACGTTAAGAGTTGTGAGAAAATGGGACACGTGTGGGATCCACATGTGCAGCAGTGACATCAGAATCAAATAACACTTCATTCATAAAAAGATGCCATTAAACAATTATTTGAAATATACTGTCTTTATGTTGTTTCTACATTAATTTGGAGATTAACTGTGAAATTATGACATAAAATATATTAAAAACAAGCTATCTTGTGCAATTATAACAAAAGTATCCCAATATAAAAACACAAATACACTGAGTGAGCAAACATTTAGGTGAGATTTGCAATGGTAATTGAGCAATGTTTATATATGAATAAAAGTCTTAATTAAATATGTCATCATGTAAAGTGATCTCTTCAGAAGAAATTAATGATTTAAATGGATGGACAATTTTTTTTGATAATATTAAAATCTGTATCTAGGCCTATATGGCAGTTCTTCCCTGTGGTATTGAAAATTGATACATTTCAAGGTATAGTATTAAAGTAGTATCATGACAACACTAGTGTAGGGTGCCACACATTTTTTTTAATTTTCAAAGGGTGCCTTGACTGAAAAAAGGTCGGGCAACACTGCTCTAAGTGCTGTACACGCTAAGGAATAATTATTTTTCAGTGACCATGAAAGATACACTTTTCTTAGAATAAATGAATAATCAAAGAGTTCGTTGGAACTGATTAATTGATTGTAATATTAAGTTAGCTTACCTCAAAGTTAATCTAATTAACTGATCCAAACATTAATAATTAATCATAATTGGTAATTATGGATTATTATTAATATTTCCCCTTTGAGCTAATATTGTTACACAGACAAGAGGATAAAAATGGACACTCATGTCCAGCTTGATAAGGATATAGCCAAAGCTTTGAAAGGTAAACTGAGAAGTCAACGGAATTCTAATGCATTTCTATGCAAATTATTATACATATATTCAAACATGGATACAAAAATGTTAATCATTGGTTAACTTTATATCAATTCTTCTTCCCTTTCACAGATCCTGTGATAAAGCAGTCTTCACACACTACAGTGTCTGAACCACAAGCCCTCAGTTGTGAAAAATGAATCGTACTCAAAGAAGTGATTAGTGTTGCTTTCGTCAACGAAAATTATGACTAAAAATCGTTGTCAACGAACCTTTATCACGTGATGAAAACGAGACGAGACGTAACGTAAATGCTGGTCATGTTACGATAACTATAATTAAACGTATAATGCAATATTGTTGACGAATAAAAACTAGACTAAATATGGTTTACAAAACAAAAACTATGTTAAAATGTCTCTTCATTTTCGTTGACCAAAACGAGACGAGATGAAATGTTATGACGTAATTTCGTCTTGTTTGGTCGCATTATTATTATTTTGCAGTATTTCTGGCCGTTTCTCAATATGCGTTCTTGTCTGTACTTGTGTTCTTGAAACGTCATCAGTCGCTGCCCAAGTACTGTCCCAATACACAAGTTTGCATTTTGGCAAGAACGGTTAAAAATCCCGGAAGTGTTCTTGACACGCCCATTTTACCGAGGATGCATCTTGTGTGAACTTGATGGCAGAAATATCCCAGCATTCATTTCAGCATTCGAGGAAGGAGAGGCAGGTCAATACAAGTCGTTTTTCTACAATTTCGTACACTATTTCATCACTAAATTCACTTCTGAGAACATTTGTTGCGAGAAATCAACTGTGTAGATTTCAAATATTGGCATTTTTACGAAAATTTATGGCGGAAGTGAGAATCTCCATAAGCGTTGCTTTATTGTTATGAATATACATTACATTGTAGCGTACAGTTGTAGAGTCATCCCTTGAGCTGAGGGTAGGCTTGGGCGATAAAGCCTGGTTGTTATCGTCAATAATTCTCGTTATGTTTGGGTACTGCAGACGGCGTCTGTGCGGGGATCTATGCTAAGCTATGCTAAAAGTGGTACCGCCAGACCCGGAGTTCGGCTGAATGGATTCGAAAACGGTAAAACTCAACTGTTTAACTCTGGGGGAGTTGTAAAATGAGCCTATTTCCAAAAAAAGTGGAGTATCCCTTTAATCTATCTATGATAAACTATGCAGTGTTATTTTACATCTGACTTTATTAGATGTCTTTTTAGCCCATATTACTCCTGAACAGTAATGTAAGTAGACATTACTGAAATTAATGCACTGGGTATATAATTTGTATATTTGTTTTATTGTATACTTTTTTTTTGTTTGACCAGTGTTTGTACTTGTCCTATGTCTTCTGTATATAAAACACAAAAGCCTGCACCCTTCTGCATAACATACATGTTTTATTTGTTTTGTTTGCTTTTTCTTTTGTTATAGATATTTATTTTACATTTCAAAATATAAAGCAATATTAATTATGTTCTAAATGAATATTTTTTCCCTTTTTTTTAATATAACAAAAAGAACCGATAAGAATACCGTTAAAGTACCGGATCGATAAGGAGTATCGGTAAGAGTAGTAATACCGTTAAAACCTTAACGATACCCATCCCTAGTTAGCGTAAACGACAACAAACAAAGTTAAGTCTGACGCCCGTTTCACACCTACTCTGTGTGCAGGAGCAGCTCGCGCTACAGTGCTTTCACATAGGCTGCGTTTGCAGTGCGTAACTGATCCACGGCTGTACCACAAACACATACTCACTATTTGTATTTCAAATTCAGAAGTTAACAGCTACTTTTATTTAAATAAAAGTTTTGTCAGCATTGCGATTCTCTTTGTACTAGGGCTGCACGTTTTCAAGTTTTTCATTAACCGTTAACCGAGGCCCTTAGCGGTTAATACTCGGTTAACCATAGTGTGCGCGCCGCAACCCCGAGATAGGCGTAATTTGCGGGTGGGACATGTCCCCACCACTATTTTCTAAGGTCGATATTGTCCCCACCACTTTTGAAACATCTCGCGGCACGAATACCAATACAAATAAACAAAACATCTCCAGTTAACTAGCAGAGCGTTCATTTCGTTCGTTTTTTTTTTTAGGCGATCTAACGCTGAAATGTTTTGTTTTTTAAATCAAGTGATCAAAGTGCTCGTTGCCGCTGCGATCGAGAAGGGTCTTGTAAAACGTGCTGAGGTATTATTAATTCGTGGCCACGAAACAATTCACCTGAATATTCACCAATTCACACACACACACAAAAAAAGGAATAAAAAGCTGTACGAGAATAGTCGGCCTTCACTGAAGAGCTATCTTCACAGGTAAGAAAAACAGTTTAATAATTATTATTAATTCGTGGCCACGAAATAATTCACCTGAATATTCACCAATTCACAAAAAATAGGTCTTTAGCATTCACTAATTATTAGTGTCAAACAGTTTTTGGCAACGTTGTAATTCGTTAAATCAAAATGAGGGAGGGAATTAGTTCAACGTGTCCACGATTTATTAAAACGAGGGAACAAATAAGTCGTCGTAACAACTAATTATTTAGATCAGTGGACAGGGCGCATAAGAACAAACAGTGAGAGAGCCCCGGCCGCGCGCGCGCACTCTCACCGCCTTCAAACAACACGAGCGCTGTATTGCTCTCTCTCCCTCGCGCATATCAACACAATAGTAAAAGGTCGGAAGACAGATTGTGTTTTATAGATTAGTAGTTTGTTCATATAAAGTGTTTGATTAGCAAGTACATGTTTAGGAAATGCATAATACAAATTGTATGGGTTAATGTAACGGTAAACGGACTCTGCGGGTAAAACTGTTGTGATGAAACTGCGCATGCGCGGGGTAAAACTGCGGGGGTAAAGCTGTGGCTCAGCGGCTCTGCAGACAGATATTATTGTGCTGCGATCAGTGGCGCGGATACTATGTTTGTTTCTGGCTCGCGCACAGCCTTCACTCTCGGACGCGCGCTTTCTTTGCCCGCTTTATATTAGAAAAATGGTCTAGCGGTCTCTGGTGGTGCAAAAATGTATTACAACTAAATTCAATGCACGCCATTGACGCCACTTAACCGAGCAAAATGTTTCACTCGGTTACGCAATTTTTAACGGTTAATCGGTTAATCGGTTAACCATGGACACCCCTACTTTGTACGTACACATATACACTCTTTAATAGACATAATTCACTTTTAAGCACTATTTAAACAACATATTATTCAATGCACTACTTCTATCTAGATTTATAAGCAAGTGGTAAAATATTTAGCCATGTTGTTATATCAAAATCACAAACATTTAAATTAAAACTTAAAATTGACAAAAACAGCCAACTCTCATGCCTTTTCCTTTGCATTTAAATTTTAATACAATAAATCTTGGATGTCACAAAGAACTTGTTTTTCAACCTCCACGAATGAGACGAGAGTAACTTTTCTGTTCGCTATTTTTGCTATTTTTCCATAGTGGTACACTGTATTGACTGGGTTAAATAGAATTGCATTACTAAAAAGAGACTAAAATACAATTTTCATTGACTAAAACTAGACTAAATGTCATCATTTTTCGTCGACTAAAACTAGACGAAAATAGTCATGGATAATTCTGACTAAAATAAGACTAAAATGCTCAGACTTTTAGTCGACTGAAACTTGACTAGACTAAAAAGAGTATGAACTTGACTAAAACTATTAAAAACTAAAATGACAGCTTGACACAAAGACTAGACTAAAACTAAAATTAAAACAGGCCGCCAAAAACAACACTAGTGATCGTCCACGTGAAGATGAAGATGTGACATTCAAACTCTTCTGTTTCAGCCTTTTGTAGGCCTAAGTTTGCACATAATGCATAGGCTTATGTCACGAAAAAATTGAAGACCGGAAGTACGTCTTTTAGTAGGGATACGGCTCTTCCGGTTAGCTTTTTACAATGGCGGAGTCCGATAGATATAGCTGGACCAAATCTCTCCGCAACCTGCCTGAAGTCACATATGACGATGTGGTTCGGATGGTAAATGAAAACTCTCAAGTGCAGAGCAACCCGGTACACTACAACAACAGCTGCGGGTGTAGCCTGCCATTGTTGTTATAGCTCTAGCCGTTCGCCAGTAAGGTAAACGTTTCTATGGTAACAGCGAGTTGGACCAATCAGCAGACGTTGCTGCTACGCTTAGGGTTGTGGGTAGTGTAGGTTTTTTTTAATAAGATCGCGGATAAAACATGTTTCTCTTAAAACAAGGTTGATTTCATACAAACTTATAGCTTCTACAGGAGCAAAAACCTTCGTTTCACAACCTCATAGCTCGTGGTCAGTCTACCTCGGATGGTTTAGACATAATGGCAGATAATCTAAATCCTTATCGAGAAATACTGTTGACCGGAAGTTCTGAATCCCTACTCCGCGTTCCGGAAGCAGCAAGTGTGACATAGGCCTATTCACTTCTGCACATTGTTTTTCTGTAACTTTTTTTTGTTTTTTTGTGATGCTTATTTATTTAGTGATGTAATATTCATGGTGTACTTTTCAGTAATACAGGTATAACTGAAATGTTCTACAAACATTTATAAATATAGCTCTGCCATAGCATTTCACTGATCTTTGTTATTATGTATTTTGTTCAAGAGATTATATATGCTGTTATACTTTTTTAATGTACTCTTATGTTTTATTTTGCAATGTACACAAGATAGGCTACTATATTAAAGTTTTCTTGATTTCAAAGTCTGTGTATGTCTTAACATATAGATTTATTTTTGCACTTTTAATATAGCATTTTGAATACTGAATAAAACAGCTTTATAATAAACTATTAGTGTAATGCTATTACATTTTTAATGAGCTGAAATGCTATTTAAGTGTTTTTGAGGAACATTAAAATTAAGCTTCAAATATATTATAACTGTAGTTTAAGACATATGAAAGTATATTTTTTATGAAATGTAAAGAAATACACTTAAATGTAGTAAATGTCCTTGAAGTGGCTCTATTTTAGTACATTTAGTATTTTAGTATATTTAGTATTTAATATATTAAAATATACTGCAAATAGCTTAAAATTGATCTTAAGCATATATTGAAATACACTTAATATACTTGAAGTTGTTTCAAAATAATGCATGTAATACATACAAATCTTTGCAGATTTAATACACACTTAGTATAGTACAATTTAAAGGGGTGTAATGCCCTTTTTAAAAGTCTTTGATGTCCCTAGAGTGTGTATGTGAAGTTTTAGCTCAAAACACCCCCAAAATAATAGATTTTGTTTATGCGCAAACAGCAACATTACACACTAAAGCTAAAATAGTGAAATCATAATCAACCACACCTTTAAATATAATTATTTTTTACCTGTGTATATTTCTTGTATGTTTCGAAGACACTCCTGCTAACTGGCTAACTCACGTTGTTATTCTTACTAAAATATTTCTGCTGTGGGCCACTATTACCTAAACCTGTGTCTATTAATCCTGTTGTAGGAGACTCCGAACAACATTAGGAGCCTTTAAAGTAGCATAATAGGGTCCTTTAAGGACCAGCGGCAGCATGTTTAGTATTAGGCTACTGTCACTTTAAGATCAGTACGCGTCTAATATACATGCATATGACATGCACTCGATTTTCTCTCAAATATTTGCTTTCACTTCAGACATAACCAACTGTGTTTATGTGAAGCTTGTGTGTATTTGACAGTATTAGCACAATAAGACTAGAAAGATAACTTAGTCCAGTATCTAGGCGCTGTTTGACAGGCTTTTAGTGCCTGTGAGCTTCGGGTGTATGCGAATGAAGTGTTTAACCGGTAACTTTTGTGAATGGCAGTGTCCCGTGAGTGTAACTCTATACTCTGCCTTAACATGTGATGTGAATGTAACAGAACTGAAACTGATAGAATGTGCGCTGTAACACGATACTACGACATTTCTTCAAAAGCAGATCGTGGAGACATTTTAATCATCCACGATCAAATATTTGTAATATCACACACCCCCATGTGTCCCACTGTTATTTCATACATGTGAGTATTGATTTGTATTAATGTTACCTGTCGGGATGTTCTGTGCAGACGCATCTGTTGAGCTGCTGCTATCCATTCCTTCGGGGATATATCCATATTCGAACACGTCCCTGCTAATGCTATCCATTCCTTTGGGGAAAATTGCATGCATGATGTTTACTTTCTGCATGTTGCCTAACATCAGAAACATCAGGCTGAAGCGGACATGAATCAGAGTGGTTACTCACCGTCTGTCGGCTTGGTTTCTTTAAACCAGTCATGACCTAAAATGTTCCTTAAGTTGATCCTTAACTCTCTGTCACGAAGTTTCCCAAGTAGATCCAGGCATTCTGTAAAAGTTGTATTCATTGCTAAACATTCACTGTCAATTCGCTGTGTTTTACACTTTGCTTATTTGTCATCAAGGTCATTTCACTGTCACTTGTGTAAGAGCTTTACATGTTTTCAAGCTGGTCTCACCTTTGGACAAGCTTGTATTTTTCCTACGAAACCATTTTCCTTTGACCATCCCCTTCAGCACACTGTATAAGCCTTCATTCATCGCCATTAAAGCGTCAGTTCTCCACTCTGGTCTTGATTTAGAATCCCCTATTGCAGTAAGCAGTAAGGGTTCAGTTTTTAGTAAAACGCCCTTATTTCCTGTGCATAATAAATCAGTGACTTGTGCTCAAAAAGCAAACTCACGTATTTCACTGAGGGTCAGTGCTTTGTAAAAGCCGGTTAACTTGATCTGCCTGGTGCATGGGTGGATGAGTACTTTTTTCAGGCTTATGTCATTATGATAAACATCATGTTCACTGCAGTGCTGTAACGCAGCGACGAGTTCCTGCATGATGTATTTTGCTTCTGCTTCATCCAGACGACCTCCTTTTCTTTTGATGTAATCACACAAGGTTATGCTGTTACCTGGATGTTCCATAATTAAGATGACGTGATCTTCCATGTCAAACCATTCATATAAATTTACGACATGGTCGCTATGTTCCACCATCCGCATTATAGCTGCCTCTCGACACAAAGGTTTGGAATACCCAATCTAAAAGAAGAGATTGACAAAAGGTTAGTTAACCCCTAACCTAAAACCTCCTTAATAAAGAGTGAGGGAAATTCAACAAGAATAAATTAACTTTACTTTAATGAAACTGACGCTTCAAGGCTTTGATTGTCTATTTCAGTTTTATCTTATGCTGTCTACATATAGAATTATCAATTACCAAATAACAATTTAATAAATGATTCTTAATAGTAATTTTCATGAAGAATAAAATCGTGTCAACTTACGTAGAAATCAAACTGGCTCTTCTTAACAACTTTGATCATTACCTAAAAAAAGGAGAAAATATTTGTAAACGTAAGTGAACTGATTCATTTTTGTTGTTTACATGATAATCTACAATCTTTTTTAAAACATGTATTGATCAAAACTGTAAACACTGGTGTTTATGTCAGGACTCGAAAGACAGAAGGAAACAAGAGGCAAAAAGTTTGGTGTATCCAGAAAAAGCAACATACTTGTGTGCCATCTGATTTTCGATTTCCTTCATAGGTAATGCCATGGGGTTTCGATGACAGTTTCTTTCCCATTTCATAAAGAGAGTCAAAGGAACCTGAAAAACACACAACAGCATGAGACTGAACTGCTTATGACTAAACACACCTGTGTAAACCAGGCGAGGAACCAACCAGTGTGAAGATTACAAATAAAATCAGTAAACAGGCTGAAATTGACACATGAATAATTAGCAGGTTCTGCATTTAAGTTCATGTTCCCGCTCAGCCAATTTCCAAGAACACTAGAGAGATTACAAGCACAGTCCTGATATGCTGATATTATCTTTTTAATTTCTGTATTTATGTCCATGGTGCAATAATTGGTATAGGCTACTGCTTTTACTATTGCTTGAAACAAATTTTACAAATTCAATTTAATTCTTGAGGTTTTATTCCGATCTTGATTCAGTTTGGATACGTATTAGGTACCGTAGAGACATGTTAATTTCTCTCAAAAAAAGAAAATCACACCTAATGCTGTAAACATAGGCTACAGAGATCCCTGTCATCTGGTATAATTAAAGGTTAAAAATAACTATTCAAATTAAACATAGGCCTAATGCGGATTTTATTATAACAACAACTTTATAATATTTTGATGATATAGTACGTCTCACTTATTTCTGGTTATGTTTACTTTCAATGTACTGTGCTCAATGAGTTGTCAGTGTTCGTCAAAACTAGTGACCGCGACGCTGAAGTGTGTGAGAACAGAAGAATAACCGCACTCTCAAAGTATAATTTCATAGATTTATTGTTACCATGTCCACACAGACGCGTCACAGAAACGCGTCTGTGTGGACATGGTAACAATAAATCTGTGACGCGTCTGTGTGGACATGGTAACAATAAATCTATGAAATTACACTTTGAGAAATATAGCTCAAATATATAGCTCAAATATATTTCTCTTTGAGAAATATAGCTCAATTAGCTATGTATTATTCAGAATCCACAGTTGGAAAGAAAATATATTTATAGGAACATTTCAGCAGGCTCAAGATAATTAATACAGAGATCATTATTCACTGTTTTAATCAATTGGCAGCCATAAAACATAGTGATAATCTGCATTCTCATGTATGAGATGCGCTGAATGCTCTAACCGGAAACTCCCGATATGTACTAACTAGAACGCGGAAGTAGTTGTGCAAGTAGTCCATTGACGTACTGAGGTGCTACATATAAACATTATTATTAGTATTGTCCTGTAAAAATAATGCAGTTCATTTAAATTATTCAGCCTTTATGAGCAAGAAACTAATGCACAAACGGCAATCTCATCGTTTTGATTTCAGCAAATCAGTTTGAGCGAATGCAGTGATTAATATTCATGAACCCGGCAGCTCATCAGTTTATATTCTTATAGTAGCAGAATTCGTAGTAGTATTATTATCTTATCAGTATTATTGTTAGTTTTTTATTATTGTCAGAGACACTGACCGACAATGTCCTAATTTCAACACCAGTCCTAATTTCAGTTAAAATGACAAATCTGCATTCTTACATTCATTCATACTGTTATCAAGTTTGAGTTGAGTGAGAAGTCCCCCAGTAATCGTGTCCCACTGTTATTTCTGCATACATGTGAGTTTTAGTTTGTATCAATGTTACCTGTTGGGTTGATCTGCACAGGTCCATCTCTTGGGCTACTGCTGGGGTTTCTCTCAGATACAGCGGAATGATCTGAGTGCAGAGACGAGCGAAGAAGAGAGTAGTAAGTATGGTTTAATCTCATATCACCTCTGTTATAGAGATTTTTGAGGCCTATTGAAAGGTGATTGCCAGTTAGGAAAATGTTAGCAACGTGTCCATTTCAGGTGTCTAATTTGTGCTGCCTGTGATTCATTTATGTAAAAACCTGTTTATTTAATTGTTTTTTTTGGTAAAGCTGCAAGTCACTTGTCTTAGTTGTCCTGGCATACAATATTTTGCACAACCTCTAGGTGAAGAAAGTGCATGTTAGCATGAGCACAATAGACACGTTGATGGAAAATACCCTAGGTTTAAATAAACCACAATTATCAATATACAACATACCCTCTAATACTCACAGGTTGCTTTATTGCTGCAAATAACTATATCAATGACTTTTTGATTGAACTTTGCTCACTGTAAGTTGTGTTGGGATTTTTCTAATCTCATGTTCAGTGTAACTCATAGAGTTCTGTATAGTGACGACAGATGTAACAACTGAGACCAAATCAGACACATTTATTTGGCATATGTACCATTAAAATCTCCAAACTTCACTCTGGGATCTGTGGCCCATCCCCCAAACAGGGCAAGATGGCCCTAGTTGTCATGACCACGATCAGATAAGGTTTTATGGGTGTTAAAGGAATGTGACCACATGCAAGAGAGAGACCATGGAAAGACAGAAACAATCTGCAAAACAGACTCTCCTGCATTAATTTATTGATGAATTGACTAACATGTAATTAACATGCATTCCAGAATATTTTGAGAATGATTTACTGTCGTGTGTTGTGTCTTTTAATACTATTATCTGTTGATACTATGATCTCTTTGATACTATGTAGTTATTACAGGACCAATGGTCAATGTAACCCCACTTATACCATGTTTGGTCTCTATAAATTGGTAGTTTGAAGATCGAAATGATTGTGTACATGATATGCCGATAGCTGGGCAACATATTAGTATTACAAGAATCTTTCTTAGTTTCGTCATCAAACACCAATTCAGCATGCCAGTTAGAGTGAGCACGCTTAAGACAATGGCTCATAAATCTTCGTCACTGAGGAAACTCATGCCAGAAATTCCACCCTTCTCATTGGGTGAGCCAGCCTGCATAGGGTTGTCCTTTGTCAAGCTTTAAAAAGGCCTTTTCACTAGATCAGCCCACTTTTTGTGTTTGTGCTGCTGGCCTCCACTGTTACTCCTCACGTTGAGGGGGGACGGGGGACCCCACCCCCACCACTGGGGCCCAGGGCCCAACAGGCCTGATGCCGTCTGCCTTGCTTTCAGACTCCCAAAGAGAGTCAGACTTTTCTTCAATCTAGAAAACTGCTACTTACCACCGCGGAATGGGCAACGATCAACTCCTGGCCTTCTCGGCACTTCAGGATGCCGTGCCGTCCAGCATGCCCTCAGCAGGCCAGGGTAGCAGGCTTCGACTCACAACAGCCATGTGCTCAAAACCACCATGCAGGTTCATCAAATCTTCTCTCCACCCAGCAGAGAAGAAAACGACTGCAACTTGTACAGTGACTTTTGACACCCACGGACCCATCAACGAACTCAAATTTCAACCACTTCAAGAATTGTATCCACTGCAGACCATGCAAGTATCAATTTAATGAGGTGCTCTGAAATAAGATGATGGTTCTTTTCATACTGAAATAGATCTTCTCCATAGTTCTATTACCTGCTTCCGGTTCCATAACACTCACCACTTTACCTATGCATGTATGTATGGATGAATGTATGTATGTTTGTTTGTTTGTTTGTTTGTTTGTTTAGTTTAGTTATGTTTGTAATTTAGTTAATAAAACTTGTGCACAATTATGCATTTGGTTTCTGATTCTCTGTTTGCATACAAAGTCCCTTTTATGATCTTGATCTTGTTACATGCTCTAAGTCAGCGTTTCCCAACCGGGGTGCCGCAGCACCCTGGGGTGCCTTCTGGCGAAAGCAGGGGTGCCGTGCAAAAACTCCATCAAACATTTAAAAATTGCTAAAATGTGTAATTTTTTTTAATAATTTACATCAATCTCGGATTGTCAGAAGTCTCTAATAACAACAAATAATGTGCCCAAATTTATAATAAAAATGCAAATCATAAGTTTTTGGCGTTGAATTGCGGAGGTTGCGCTTGCGCGTGATTTTATTCCCGTGCCTCATTCCCAGTGCGTCCACATAAAGCTACCAATTTTTCATTGTTGCACTTACGGTCAAATACACACGAAAACACTGTCACAACGTCCGTCTTGCCGCGTATTCACATAAACACATCGGTTATGTCCGTGCTGCTGTCAACGGTAACGTGTGCGATTAAAGTTTTTCAATTTAACGCGTTAAAAATATTTAACGCAATTAAAGCAGCATCCGTTTTTTTTTCTGTCATCCTTTGGCTAGCGTGACATTATATAATCACGTTCTTCTTCATGCAAATGCTTTTAAACCATGCAAGTGAGAAAATACAAAGAGAATGCGCTGTCTGTGATGCTGACACACACGACGCACAGAACGATGCACGCCAGAATCGACTTTCGCGCTTTCGCTTTGAGTATCCTCATGAGAACAGTCTTAAATTAGTTAAAGTCTTAAATGAACGTTAAGAGTTGTGAGAAAATGGGACACGTGTGGGATCCACATGTGCAGCAGTGACATCAGAATCAAATAACACTTCATTCATAAAAAGATGCCATTAAACAATTATTTGAAATATACTGTCTTTATGTTGTTTCTACATTAATTTGGAGATTAACTGTGAAATTATTACATAAAATATATTAAAAACAAGCTATCTTGTGCAATTATAACAAAATTATCCCAATATAAAAACACAAATACACTGAGTGAGCAAACATTTAGGTGAGATTTGCAATGGTAATTGAGCAATGTTTATATATGAATAAAAGCCTTAATTAAATATGTCATCATGTAAAGTGATCTCTTCAGAAGAAATTAATGATTTAAATGGATGGACCATTTTTTTTGATAATATTAAAATCTGTATCTAGGCCTATATGGCAGTTCTTCCCTGTGGTATTGAAAATTGATACATTTCAAGGTATAGTATTAAAGTAGTATCATGACAACACTAGTGTAGGGTGCCACACATTTTTTTAAATTTTCAAAGGGTGCCTTGACTGAAAAAAGGTCGGGCAACACTGCTCTAAGTGCTGTACACGCTAGAGATGCGTGGATGGGCTATTATTTCATCCGCACCCGCATCACAAAACTCACCATCCGTCCGCCATCCATCTGCACCAACGTTTTTGACCAATTTTCAAAAACGCACCCGCCCGCCATCCGCTGATTGGTGTATACATATATTTTTTATTTGATTGGTTCAACCGCCCGCCACCCGCCCGAATTTAATTTAAATATTATTTTTCGTCACGTCATCCGCGGAGTCCGCGGCTGTGACCGCCAACCGCGCATCTCTAGTACACGCTAAGGAATAATTATTTTTCAGTGACCATGAAAGATACACTTTTCTTAGATTAAATGAATAATCAAAGAGTTCGTTGGAACTGATTAATTGATTGTAATATTAATAATTAATCATAATTGGTAATTATGGATTATTATTAATATTTCCCCTTTGAGCTAATATTGTTACACAGACAAGAGGATAAAAATGGACACTCATGTCCAGCTTGATGAGGATATAGCCAAAGCTGAGAAGTCAACGGAATTCTAATGCATTTCTATGCAAATTATTATACATATATTCAAACATGGATACAAAAATGTTAATAATTGGTTAACTTTATATCAATTCTTCTTCCCTTTCACAGATCCTGTGATAAAGCAGTCTTCACACACTACAGTGTCTGAACCACAAGCCCTCAGTTGTGAAAAATGAATCATACTCAAAGAAGTGATTAGTGTTGCTTTCGTCAACGAAAATTATGACTAAAAATCGTTGTCAACGAACCTTTATCACGTGATGAAAACGAGACGAGACGTAACGTAAATGCTGGTCATGTTACGATAACTATAATTAAACGTATAATGCAATATTGTTGATGAATAAAAACTAGACTAAATATGGTTTACAAAACAAAAACTATGTTAAAATGTCTCTTCATTTTCGTTGACCAAAACGAGACGAGATGAAATGTTATGACGTAATTTCGTCTTGTTTGGTCGCATTATTATTATTTTGCAGTATTTCTGGCCGTTTCTCAATATGCGTTCTTGTCTGTACTTGTGTTCTTGAAACGTCATCAGTCGCTGCCCAAGTACTGTCCCAATACACAAGTTTGCATTTTGGCAAGAACGGTTAAAAATCCCGGAAGTGTTCTTGACACGCCCATTTTACCGAGGATGCATCGGTTGGTAACTTGTGTGAACTTGATGGCAGAAATATCCAAGCATTCATTTCAGCATTCGAGGAAGGAGAGGCAGGTCAATACAAGTCGTTTTTCTACAATTTCGTACACTATTTCATCACTAAATTCACTTCTGAGAACATTTGTTGCGAGAAATCAACTTTGTAGATTTCAAATATTGGTATTTTTACGAAAATTTATGGCGGAAGTGAGAATCTCCATAAGCGTTGCTTTATTGTTATGAATATACATTACATTGTAGCGTACAGTTGTAGAGTCATCCCTTGAGCTGAGGGTAGGCTTGGGCGATAAAGCCTGGTTGTTATCGTCAATAATTCTCGTTATGTTTGGGTACTGCAGACGGCGTCTGTGCGGGGATCTATGCTAAGCTATGCTAAAAGTGGTACCGCCAGACCCGGAGTTCGGCTGAATGGATTCGAAAACGGTAAAACTCAACTGTTTAACTCTGGGGGAGTTGTAAAATGAGCCTATTTCCAAAAAAAGTGGAGTATCCCTTTAATCTATCTATGATAAACTATTCAGTGTTATTTTACATCTGACTTTATTAGATGTCTTTTTAGCCCATATTACTCCTGAACAGTAATGTAAGTAGACATTACTGAAATTAATGCACTGGGTATATAATTTGTATATTTGTTTTATTGTATACTTTTTTTTGTTTGACCATGTGTTTGTTTGTACTTGTCCTATGTCTTCTGTATATAAAACACAAAAGCCTGCCCCCTTCTGCATAACATACATGTTTTATTTGTTTTGTTTGCTTTTTCTTTTGCTACAGATATTTATTTTACATTTCAAAATATAAAGCAATATTAATTATGTTCTAAATTAATATTTTTTCCCTTTTTTTTTATATAACAAAAAGAACCGATAAGAATACCGTTAAAGTACCGGATCGATAAGGAGTATCGGTAAGAGTAGTAATACCGTTAAAACCTTAACGATACCCATCCCTAGTTAGCGTAAACGACAACAAACAAAGTTAAGTCTGACGCCCGTTTCACACCTACTCTGTGTGCAGGAGCAGCTCGCGCTACAGTGCTTTCACATAGGCTGCGTTTGCAGTGCGTAACTGATCCACGGCTGTACCACAAACACATACTCACTATTTGTATTTCAAATTCAGAAGTTAACAGCTACTTTTATTTAAATAAAAGTTTTGTCAGCATTGCGATTCTCTTTGTACGTACACATATACACTCTTTAATAGACATAATTCACTTTTAAGCACAATTTAAACAACATATTATTCAATGCACTACTTCTATCTAGATTTATAAGCAAGTGGTAAAATATTTAGCCATGTTGTTATATCAAAATCACAAACATTTTAAATTAAAACTTAAAATTGACAAAAACAGCCAACTCTCATGCCTTTTCCGTTGCATTTAAATTTTAATACAATAAATCTTGGATGTCACAAAGAACTTGTTTTTCAACCTCCACGAATGAGACGAGAGTAACTTTTCAGTTCGCTATTTTTGCTATTTTTCCATAGTGGTACACTGTATTGACTGGGTTAAATAGAATTGCATTACTAAAAAGAGACTAAAATACAATTTTCATTGACTAAAACTAGACTAAATGTCATCATTTTTCGTCGACTAAAACTAGACGAAAATAGTCATGGATAATTCGGACTAAAATAAGACTAAAATGCTCAGACTTTTAGTCGACTGAAACTTGACTAGACTAAAAAGAGTATGAACTTGACTAAAACTATTAAACGATAGATATAGCTGGACCAAATCTCTCCGCAACCTGCCTGAAGTCACATATGACGATGTGGTTCGGATGGTAAATGAAAACTCTCAAGTGCAGAGCAACCCGGTACACTACAACAACAGCTGCGGGTGTAGCCTGCCATTGTTGTTATAGCTCTAGCCGTTCGCCAGTAAGGTAAACGTTTCTATGGTAACAGCGAGTTGGACCAATCAGCAGACGTTGCTGCTACGCTTAGGGTTGTGGGTAGTGTAGGTTTTTTTTAATAAGATCGCGGATAAAACATGTTTCTCTTAAAACAAGGTTGATTTCATACAAACTTATAGCTTCTACAGGAGCAAAAACCTTCGTTTCACAACCTCATAGCTCGTGGTCAGTCTACCTCGGATGGTTTAGATATAATGGCAGATAATCTAAATCCTGTTGACCGGAAGTTCTGAATCCCTACTCCGCGTTCCGGAAGCAGGAAGTGTGACATAGGCCTATTCACTTCAGCACATTGTTTTTCTGTAACTTTTTTTTGTTTTTTTGTGATGCTTATTTATTTAGTGATGTAATATTCATGGTGTACTTTTCAGTAATACAGGTATAACTGAAATGTTCTACAAACATTTATAAATATAACTCTGCCATAGCATTTCACTGATCTTTGTTATTATGTATTTTGTTCAAGAGATTATATATGCTGCTATACTTTTTTAATATACTCTTATGTTTTATTTTGCAATGTACACAAGATGTATACTATATTAAAGGCTATACAAGGCTATACAAGGCTACTATATTAAAGTTTTCTTGATTTCAAAGTCTGTGTATGTCTTAACATATAGATTTATTTTTGCACTTTTAATATAGCATTTTGAATACTGAATAAAACAACTTTATAATAAACTATTAGTGTAATGCTAATACATTTTTAATGAGCTGAACATTAAAATTAAGCTTCAAATATATTATAACTGTAGTTTAAGACATATGAAAGTATATTTTTAATGAAATGTAAAGAAATACACTTAAATGTAGTAAATGTCCTTGAAGTGGCTCCATTTTAGTACATTTAGTATTTTAGTATATTTAGTATTTAATATATTATTTATATTTATATTATAATATATATTTGCGCCTGGCAAATCCGCCATTATAATAGGAATCCGCTTAGAGAAAGCGCGCCTGCTCTTAAAGGGAATGTGAGATGTCGCTCTGATTGGTTTATTTCACGTTACGCCCAAACCACACCTATGAATAATGAAGCTACTTCAGACCAACCCCTTTTAGATTTGCGTCGGGCGCAAGAGTCATTTATCCCGCCGGGAAAATAGCAACAGCGCCGAGACCCGCCCACAAAGTTACTTGCGCTTTGCGCTTTGACACTTGCGTTTCAGATCGTTAAAATAGGGCCCTTGAAGTTGTTTCAAAATAATGCATGTAATACATACAAATCTTTGCAGATTTAATACACACTTAGTATAGTACAATTTAAAGGGGTGTAATGCCCTTTTTAAAAGTCTTTGGTGTCTCTAGAGTGTGTATGTGAAGTTTTAGCTCAAAACACCCCCAAATAATAGATTTTGTTTATGCACAAACAGCAACATTACACACTAAAGTTAAAATAGTGAAATCATAATCAACCACACCTTTAAATATAATTATTTTTTACCTGTGTATATTTCTTGTATGTTTCGAAGAGACTCCTGCTAACTGGCTAACTCACGTTGTTATTCTTACTAAAATATTTCTGCTGTGGGCCACTATTACCTAAAACTGTGTCTATTAATCCTGTTGTAGGAGACTCCGAACAACATTAGGAGCCTTTAAAGTAGCATAATAGGGGCCCTTTAAGGACAAGCGGCAGCATGTTTAGTATTAGGCTACTGTCACTTTAAGATCAGTACGCGTCTAATATACATGCATATGACGTGCACTCGATTTTCTCTCAAATATTTGCTATCACTTCAGACATAACCAACTGTGTTTATGTGAAGCTTGTGTGTATTTGACAGTATTAGCACAATAAGACTAGAAAGATAACTTAGTCCAGTATCTAGGCGCTGTTTGACAGGCTTTTAGTGCCTGTGAGCTTCGGGTGTATGCGAATGAAGTGTTTAACCGGTAACTTTTGTGAATGGCAGTGTCCTGTGAGTGTAACTCTATACTCTGCCTTAACATGTGATGTGAATGTAACAGAACTGAAACTGATAGAATGTGCGCTGTAACACGATACTACGACATTTCTTCAAAAGCAGATCGTGGAGACATTTTAATCATCCACGATCAAATATTTGTAATATCGCACACCCCCATGTGTCCCACTGTTATTTCATACATGTGAGTATTGATTTGTATTAATGTTACCTGTCGGGATGTTCTGTGCAGACGCATCTGTTGAGCTGCTGCTATCCATTCCTTCGGGGATATATCCATATTCGAACACGTCCCTGCTGCTGCAATCCATTCCTTTGGGGAAATACTCATATTCGAACACGTCCCTGCTGCTGCTATCCATTCCTTTGGGGAAAATTGCATGCATGATGTTTACTTTCTGCATGTTGCCTAACATCAGAAACATCAGGCTGAAGCGGACATGAATCAGAGTGGTTACTCACCGTCTGTCGGCTCGGTTTCTTTAAACCAGTCATGACCTAAAATGTTCCTTAAGTTGATCCTTAACTCTCTGTCACGAAGTTTCCCAAGTAGATCCAGGCATTCTGTAAAAGTTGTATTCATTGCTAAACATTCACTGTCAATTCGCTGTGTTTTACACTTTGCTTATTTGTCATCAAGGTCATTTCACTGTCACTTGTGTAAGAGCTTTACATGTTTTCAAGCTGGTCTCACCTTTGGACAAGCTTGTATTTTTCCTACGAAACCCTTTTCCTTTGACCATCCCCTTCAGCACACTGTATAAGCCTTCATTCGTCGCCATTAAAGCGTCAGTTCTCCACTCTGGTCTTGATTTAGAATCCCCTATTGCAGTAAGCAGTAAGGGTTCAGTTTTTAGTAAAACGTCCTTATTTCCTATGCATAATAAATCAGTGTGCTGTGTACTTGTGCTCAAAAAGCAAACTCACGTATTTCACTGAGGGTCAGTGCTCTGTAAAAGCCGGTTAACTTGATCTGCCTGGTGCATGGGTGGATGAGTACTTTTTTCAGGCTTATGTCATTATGATAAACATCATGTTCACTGCAGTGCTGTAACGCAGCGACGAGTTCCTGCATGATGTCTTTTGCTTCTGCTTCATCCAGACGACCTCCTTTTCTTTTGATGTAATCACACAAGGTTATGCTGTTACCTGGATGTTCCATAATTAAGATGACGTGATCTTCCATGTCAAACCATTCATATAACTTTACGACATGGTCGCTATGTTCCACCATCCGCATTATAGCTGCCTCTCGACACAAAGGTTTGGAATACCCAATCTAAAAGAAGAGATTGACAAAAGGTTAGTTGACTGCTAACCTCAAACCTCCTTAATAAAGAGTGAGGGAAATTCAACAAGAATAAATTAACTTTACTTTAATGAAACTGACGCTTCAAGGCTTTGATTGTCTATTTCAGTTTTATCTTATGCTGTCTACATATAGAATTATCAATTACCAAATAACAATTTAATAAATGATTCTTAATAGTAATTTTCATGAAGAATAAAATCGTGTCAACTTACGTAGAAATCAAACTGGCTCTTCTTAACAACTTTGATCATTACCTAAAAAAAGGAGAAAATATTTGTAAATGTAAGTGAACTGATTCATTTTTGTTGTTTACATGATAATCTACAATCTTTTTTAAAACATGTATTGATCAAAACTGTAAACACTGGTGTTTATGTCAGGACTCGAAAGACAGAAGGAAACAAGAGGCAAAAAGTTTGGTGTATCCAGAAAAAGCAACATACTTGTTTGTCATCTGATCTTCGATTTCCTTCATAGGTAATGCCATGGGGTTTCGATGACAGTTTCTTTCCCATTTTATAAAGAGAGTCAAAGAATCCTGAAAAACACACAACAGCATGAGACTGAACTGCTTATGACTAAACACACCTGTGTAAACCAGGCGAGGAACCAACCAGTGTGAAGATTACAAATAAAATCAGTAAACAGGCTGAAATTGACACACATGAATAATTAGCAGGTTTTACATTTAAGTTCATGTTCCTGCTCAGCCAATTTCCAAGAACACTAGAGAGATTACAAGCACAGTCCTGATATGCTGATATTATCTTTTTAATTTCTGTATTTATGTCCATGGTGCAATAATTGGTATAGGCTACTGATTTTACTATTGCTTAATACAAATTTTACAAATTCAATTTAATTCTTGTGGTTTTATTCCGATCTTGATTCAGTTTGGATACGTATTAGGTACCGTAGTAGAGACATGTTAATTTCTCTCAAAAAAGAAAATCACACCTAATGCTGTAAACATAGGCTACAGAGTTCCCTTTCGTGGTCACTCCGAGTTACGTCGGATGACGACGATTGGGGTTTCGCTTAGAAGCCTATCACCTTCGAGTATATAAAACGAGCCAATGGCAATGAAATGCCATGGGTCTGCAGAATTTGCATAGCGCATCTCCGCCCACCGCAGGGGGTATATAAGGAAGTACGCTGGCAACATGCAGATATGTTTTCGCTTCGGAGCCGAGAACTTCTCCACTCCACGCAAGCCAAAATCCTGAGTTATTTCTTCTCATTCCTTCGAGACGAGCGAGCTCTCCGGTGTTGGTGTGACGGCGATTTCAGCGAGTGCACACTACCCTGCTGATCTGGTCAGTGATCTGACAGTTAGTGTGATTTCTCCCTGTTCGCTTCAACATCCGCGGAGTTTTCCTCTCACAAAAAGACCATTGCATGTGGCACGTCTTTTTAAAGATGTCTCGCCCGTGCACTTCTGGTTGTGGTCGCGATGTATTTTCTCCTGATGGGCACAATCTCTGCTTAGCGTGTTTGGGCGTTGATCACGCTAAAGCAGCGTTTGTGGATGACTCATGTTCTCACTGCGGGAACATGACCATCTCCATGCTGCGGTCGAGACTCAATGAGCTCACCAGAGCGAGAGTCCCCCTACCCACACCCCGATCTACTGACTCCCCGAGAGCTAGTACTTCGGCTGGTGGCCGGGGTGACCTGAGGGTGACTGTGTGGGACACACCGCCGATACGTCCACGGTCCACACGCCCCTCTTCAGCATCGGTACCCGTGAGTGTTCAAACTGAGACCGCTGGTCCCTCTACGGAGGCCCCGCGTGTTTCGTTTGGAGCTCCAGAGGAGGATGCAATGTCGATCACTGCATCACAAGGTGGGCATGAGTCCTCGGGAAGTGAGGATTCGGCTGTGTTGCCGCCCTCGGGCGTGCCAGCATTGCCCGAGTCTGATCCCGAGCTGACTGCCATGCTTTCCCGGGCAGCCGCGGCCATTGGGCTGGAGTGGTCCCCGCCACCCGATCCAGTGCGCCCGCGGCTGGATGATTGGTTTTTGGGAGCGGCCGCTGACACTCGTCGCCGCCCAAACCCAATACCATTCTTCCCGGAAGTGCATGAGGAAGTCACGCGGTCCTGGGAGGCTCCCATGTCTTCCCGTGATCGTTCGTCGGCTTTCTCCGCCTTTCCTCCCCTCGATGAGGCTGATGCTTGTGGGTACACTGGGATTCCCCCGGTCGAACGTTCTGTCGCGATGCAGCTGTGTCCGGCAAGCGCTTCATCGCGTGGTGATCCTAAGCACCCGTCCAAAGCCTGTAGATTCTCGTCTACCATGGTGGCGAAATCTTACAGAGCGGCGGGACAGGCAGCTGCCTCTTTGCATGCCA
Organism: Rutilus rutilus; assembly: GCF_951802725.1. Taxonomy (NCBI): domain Eukaryota; kingdom Metazoa; phylum Chordata; class Actinopteri; order Cypriniformes; family Leuciscidae; genus Rutilus; species Rutilus rutilus. The sequence goes on from NC_140224.1 coordinate 3,923,605, forward strand.
TGGCCATCTTGCAGGTCTACCAGGCCCAGATGCTCCGTGACATGCACGAGGGCAGGACAGACCCAGGGCTCTTCGATGAGCTGCGCGCCGCCACCGACCTCGCTCTCCGAGCGACGAAGGTGACCGCGCGCTCCCTGGGTTTGGTGATGTCCACAGCTGTGGTCCAGGAGCGACATCTCTGGCTGAACCTGGCCGATATGCGCGAGCCAGAGTGGACTCGTCTGCTCGACGCTCCCTTATCCCAGGCCGGCCTTTTCGGCGGTGCGGTCGAGGACTTTGCCCAGCAGTTCTCGACTGCCCAGAAGCAGACTGAGGCGATTCAGCACATTCTGCCCCGACGCTCCGCTGCTCAGCCGTCGGCACAGAATCCTCAGCCTGCTCGCCGCCGAGGGCGCCCTCCCGCGGCTCCCGCCCCTCCCGCACGGCCCCAGCAGCAGCCTTATCTGGGCCGCGTCGTGGAGGAAGCCGCAGGAAGGTGCCACAGCCCTCTCCAGCCCCGCTGCCCGCTAAACGCCAGGCCAAGCGGCGCTCCTGAGATGGGCTGCTCAGGATTGGCTTTAATTCTGTCCCAGGAGCTGGTAGCAGGGCCACTCCTTCCCCCGGTGGAGGGCCGGGGAGAATCTTTTGTTCTATAGAGACAGAATTGAATCCCCCTGAGCCGACAGATTCTGAGGGCCGCAGTGCGCGCCACCCTCGGGTCCCGCCACTGCCGCCCTCCTCTGTCCCAGAGGTGCGGGATGACAGCACGCGCCGCCCACGGGCCACGCTCCTCTCATCCCCCTCTGTCGCCAGACCCCTGCCAGAGCACGCCCCCGTGGGATGCGCGCCCTCCCCTGGCCTTCTCTGGCAGGACGCGGTTAATGACCGTGCCCCCGCACAGGGCCGCTATGCCACCCTCGCCGGTGCCGGTCATTCCGCCTCGCTGCCCCACCGACGGTACGTCTGTGGTTCATATGACCCCGCTGGTGCACTTTCTGGAGGCCTGGCTAGAGCTTCCCAGACTGTCCCGCTGGGTCGCGAGAACCATCAGATTCGGCTACGCGATTCAGTTCGCGATATCTCCTCCCCGCTTCAGGGGAGTCCGCTTCACTATGGTCGGTGGCAATGCTCCTGTCATGAGAGCGGAGGTCGCCACCCTACTGGCGAAGGGTGCGATCGAGATTGTCCCTCCAGCCGAGATGAAGTCCGGCTTCTACAGCCCTTACTTCATTGTACCCAAGAAGTCCGGTGGGTTACGGCCAATCCTCGACCTGCGCGTCTTGAACCGCTCCCTTCACAGGCTGCCGTTCAAGATGCTAACGGCCAAACACATCCTCCAGTGTGTGCGGCCGCAGGATTGGTTTGCAGCGATCTTTACAAAGGTCGTCGAGGCAGCCCTTGTTCCCCTTCGGGAACACGGGGTTCGCATCCTGAATTATCTCAACGACTGGCTGATCCTAGCTCACTCTCGAGACCAGGTTTGCGAACACAGGGACCTAGTGCTCCAGCACCTAGCTCGTCTGGGCCTTCGGGTCAACTGGGAGAAGAGCAAACTTTGCCCCGTGCAGAGGATCTCTTTTCTCGGTATGGAGATCGACTCGGTCGCCATGTGTGCGCAGCTTACGAGCGAGCGCGCGCAGTCACTGCTGACTTGTCTTCGTCAGATCGAGGGCAAGAGTGCGGTTCCACTGAAACTTTTTCAGAGGCTCCTGGGGCATATGGCATCCGCAGCCGCAGTAACGCCGCTGGGATTGCTTCATATGAGACCGCTTCAGCTTTGGCTTCGCGATCGAGTCCCGAGGTGGGCATGGCAACACGGCACGCTCAGAGTCCCAGTGACTCCAGCCTGCCGTCAGACCTTCACCCCGTGGACGAACCTCAAGTTTCTACGGGCCGGAGTGCCCCTAGAACGAGTTTCCCGGCATGTTGTTGTATCAACAGATTCCTCCACCACGGGCTGGGGCGCCATGTGCACTGGACATGCTGCCGCGGGCTCCTGGACAGGACCCCAGCGCCTTTGGCATGTCAATTGCCTCGAGTTGCTGGCTGTGCGTCTCGCCCTGCACCGCTTCCATGCGCTGCTCAAGGGTCAGCACGTACTAGTCCGATCAGACAATACCGCGACAGTAGCGTACATCAACCGTCAAGGTGGTCTACGCTCCCGCCGTATGTCGCAACTCGCTCGCCACCTCCTCATATGGAGTCAGAAGCATCTGAGGTCGCTTCGAGCCATTTATATCCCGGGACACCTGAACCAGGCGGCCGACGAGCTGTCTCGAGTTCGGCCTCTCGCTGGAGAATGGCGACTCCATCCCCAGTCGGTCCAGCTGATTTGGGATCAGTTCGGGGACGCACAGGTAGACCTGTTTGCCTCCCACGACTCGTTCCGCTGCGACCTGTATTATTCCCTGACCAAGGGCACGCTCGGCACGGATGCACTGGCGCACAGCTGGCAGCTGGGCCTACGCAAGTATGCGTTTCCCCCAGTGAGCCTTCTTGCGCAGACTTTGCGCAAGATCAGGGAGGACGAGGAGCAGGTCATTTTGGTTGCCCCATATTGGCACAACCGGACCTGGTTCTCCGAACTAGTACCCCTCCGGACAGCACCTCCCTGGCCAATTCCTCTGAGGAAGGACCTCCTTTCTCAGGGACGGGGCACCCTTTGGCACCCTCGTCCCGATCTTTGGAACCTCCACGTGTGGCTCCTGGACGGGACGAGGCAGGTTTGAGTACCCTACCACCTGCGGTGGTGGCTACCATCACTTCCGCTAGAGCATCGTCCACGAGACATGCCTATGCGTTGAAGTGGAACCTCTTCGTCAACTGGTGTTCTTCTAAACATCAAGAACCCACGAAATGCCCGATCAGTGTCGTGCTTTCCTTCCTGCAAGAAGGGTTGGAGCGAAGGCTGTCTCCCTCCACCCTGAAAGGGTATGTTGCCGCCATTGCCGCACATCACGACGCAGTTGATGGTAAGTCTCTGGGAAAGCACGACCTGATCATCAGGTTCCTGAGGGGAGCGAGGAGACTGAATCCTCCTCGTCCTCCCCTCGTACCCTCTTGGGACCTCTCAGTGGTTCTAACTGCCCTGCAGAGTGCTCCATGTGAGCCTTTGCAATCAGTAGAGCTTAAGTTCCTGTCTATGAAGACAGCGCTCCTGGTTGCATTGGCCTCCATCAAGAGGGTAGGGGACCTGCAGGCATTTTCGGTTGACGAAGCGTGCCTGGAATTCGGGCCGGCTAACTCTCACGTGATCCTGAGACCCCGGCCTGGATATGTGCCCAAGGTTCCTACCACACCCTTTCGAGACCAGGTAGTGAACCTGCAAGCGCTGCCCTTGGAGGAGGCAGACCCAGCCTTGGCACTGCTCTGTCCAGTACGCGCCCTTTGTGCTTACTTAGACAGAACACAGTGTTTCAGGACCTCAGACCAGCTCTTTGTCTGTTATGGTGGGAAGCTGAAGGGAAAGGCTCTCTCAAAGCAAAGGTTATCTCACTGGATAGTGGATACCATTGCTTTGGCATACCAGCAGCAAGGTCGTCAATGCCCCCTTGGTGTGAAAGCCCACTCCAGTCGTAGTGTGGCTTCCTCTTGGGCTCTAGCGCATGGCGCCTCGCTAACAGACATTTGTAGAGCTGCAGGCTGGGCGACACCCAACACATTCGCGAGATTCTATAATCTCCGAGTAGAGCCAGTTTCTTCTCATGTACTCGCTTCAACCAGCCGGTACTAGATTCTGCTCAGGTGTCTTCGCTTGCTCGCCATTCCTCTCCACGGACGGGATACGTGCGATTTTCTTCTCAGGTGAGTCTGATAAGCTCTGAGTTTCCTCCAGCACCGGTGACGTCAGCGCCTGAGTTATGCCAGTCTGCCATAACGCAGCTTTTGCGCTTGACTAGGTGCCTCCATGTGCATGGTCCCCCCTCTGGGCGACCCCCACATGTGTATTTCCACTGTAAGTCTCTTTTGAGCGTGTGTCTTCCCTTGGCAAGCCACCTTGCCACCCCTGGGGTTTAAATATTCCACCTGCGGCTGGACACCTCAGTGATGCTCCATATGCATCCCTCTGGGTCATATGTGTCTCTCAAGTCCCCCCCCTTAATGGTTGGGCATAATTGCATATTTCTCCTGAGATATGCTCCCAGTGTACCTTGGTATTCCTGTGTTAAGTAGGACTCCTTCGTTCGTGCTAGTCTCACAACAGGGAGCTCAGACTTACGCAGGGCACTGGATGACAGCCGAGGTGGCGTGATTAGACTGAAACCCCAATCGTCGTCATCCGACGTAACTCGGAGTGACCACGAAAGGGAACGTCTCGGTTACGTATGTAACCCTCGTTCCCTGAGTAGGGAACGGAGACGTTACGTCTTCCTGCCACTTCCGCTGTATCACTGAAAAACGCCTGGGTCCAGTTTCGACTCCTCAGCGAAGACATATCTGCATGTTGCCAGCGTACTTCCTTATATACCCCCTGTGGTGGGCGGAGATACGCTATGCAAATTCCGCAGACCCATGGCATTTCATTGCCATTGGCTCGTTTTATATACTCGAAGGTGATAGGCTTCTAAGCGAAACCCCAATCGTCGTCATCCGACGTAACGTCTCCGTTCCCTACTCAGGGAACGAGGGTTACATACGTAACCGAGACGATCCCTGTCATCTGGTATAATTAAAGGTTAAAAATAACTATTCAAATTAAACATAGGCCTAATGCGGATTTTATTATAACAACAACTTTATAATATTTTAATGATATAGTACGTCTCACTTATTTCATGGCATGTCAATGTTATGTTTACTTTCAATGTACTGTGCTCAATGAGTTGTCAGTGTTCGTCTAAACTAGCGACCGCGACGCTGAAGTGTGTGAGAACAGAGGAACAGAAACGCGTCTTTGTGGACATGGTAACAATAAATCTATGAAATTATACTTTGAGAGTGCGGTTTTTCATCTTTATTTTTGATAACCTCTTTTTTTACTTGCACCCATAAACGATTTGGGAGTTGAGTGCGCCTGTTCTCAACATTATTTGAGAACAGAGGAATAACATCAGTACGAACCACCAACATTTGTTTATTTGGATTAAATATTTTAACCATTCTGTGTAATTTTTCAATGTCAATCTTTTCATTATTTACATGTTTATGCCCAAAATGCTATAATATTCAAAGTAGTTGACTGTCATTCTCCTCTACGCTGTGTGCATTATTGATTAAATAGCCTAGCCTATTTAACATGGTTACAGGCACCTCGGGCACCTCATTTTAAAAGACTGGATTAAACACCAGCGCGCACAAGCTTTCCTTTTAATAGTCAATTTCATTTAAAAATGTAAACCCAACAGGTATGACATGTCAGAAAGAGAAAAAACTGTTCATGAGAAGACGAGCATATAGGACTGCCGCAGCTTAGTGGATAAATATATTTAGCTATGTATTATTCAGAATGCACAGTTGGAAAGAAAATATATTTATAGGAACATTTCAGCAGGCTCAAGATAATTAACCCTAAAACTGGCAATGTGATCTGGCAGTAACATAGTTTTTGTCGTCTTTTTTGGGGCGTAAGAATGATTTTTTCATCAAATCCTTTTATCATTTATCACAGCCTGGTCTGTCTTGAGTATGCTGGTCACATGATTTGTTTACAATTTTTTGTGATTAATTAGTCAGCCTGACCTAAATCCAACATGGCTGCCAGTGGTGCAGGACATTCAGATTGTGAGATAAGTAAATATATATTAAACTTACTTTTCTTTTGAAAAAATAATACTAACACTGCTAACATTAATTATGAACATTGTCTTAGGGGGCTGGAAAAGAAGATTTATAAAAATGTTGTTCATGTTGTTATTTAGCACGTTTTGAAATATATGTTACACCTGAGTCACATTGCCACTTTTGGGTATAAAAAAGGGATTCACTTTGTATTAATTTTTGTAACAATCTTTGTATGGGTTTTTTTTTTTTTTTTTTTTTTACAAATTATAAAATGTACAGGTTAAACTGATACAGCCTGTCTGTCTTGAGTATGCTGGTCACATGATTTGCTTCAAGTTATCTGTGATCAATTAGTCAGCCTGATCTAAATCCAACATTTTTTACCATTTTACCAAATTTATGGTAACGCAAGGTCCGATTTCAAAGGTTTTCACAGGCTGAATCTTGAGTTTGTAAGCTTTCTAATGATACAATATGTCAACATTATATGAGTTGAAGTATAGGATATAATTGTTTTAAACATGCAATGGAAGTTACAGTTATAGATTTGGTCCTTTTTTTATATCCTAAACAGGCAATGTGATCTGGGAGTCACAACTCATAAAATACATAACATTTTTCAAAAATTATTTTGGATATGATTTACTTAAGTCCAGATGATATAAAAAATGACATGAAATTATTTGTTGCTTGTCATTTTCTACTCTTGCCTGTTTAAGGGTTAATACAGAGATCATTATTCAATGTTTTAATCAATTGGCAGCCATAAAACATAGTGATAATCTGCATTCTCATGTATGGAGATGCGCTGAACGCTCTAACCGGAAACTCCCGATATGTACTAACTAGAACGCGGAAGTAGTTGTGCAAGTAGTCCATTGATGTACTGACGTGCTACATGTAAACGATATTATTAGTATTGTCCTGTAAAAATAATGCAGTTCATTTAAATTATTCAGCCTTTATGAGCAAGAAACTAATGTGCAAACGGCAATCTCATCGTTTTGATTTCAGCAAATCAGTATGAGCGAATGCAGTGATTAATATTCATGAACCCGGCAGCTTATAAATCCTTCATGCAGTTTATATTCTTATTAGTAGCAGAATTCGTAGTAGTATTATTATCTTATCAGTATTATTGTTAGTTTTTTATTATTGTCAGAAACACTGACCGACAATGTCCTAATTTCAACACCAGTCCTAATTTCAGTTAAAATGACAAATCTGCATTCTTACGTTCTCATTCATACATTCATACGTACTCGTGTCCCACTGTTATTTCTGCATACATGTGAGTTTTAGTTTGTATTAATGTTACCTGTTGGGTTGATCTGAACAGGTCCATCTCTTGGGCTACTGATGGGGTTTCTCTCAGATAACACATCAGCGCTGGTCGAAGGTTGAGCATAATCCACTATTGGCTCAGTCTCTGGCACATCTGTGGCTGGAGTCGGCTCCACTGTGGGTGTTTGTGGACGCTCCTGCGATAACACATCAGCGCTGGTCGAAGGTTGAGCACCGCTGTTATCCATTTCCTCAATCTGCATGTAGCCTGAGGAAAAATTAAAACTAACATCAGAAACATCAGGCTGAAATGGACATGAATCAGAGTGGTAATGACTAGACACTCACAAACAATAATTGTAGGCAATTGTGATTGTCACAACATTTGGTAGCCTTACTAAACACTATTTTATTAAGTTTAGTGACAGCATGGTGCAATAATTGGTACAGGCCTGGGGTTTTCAAAGTGGGGGCCGCAGAAAGTTGGAAAAAAAAGCAGAAAAAACGTAAAAAACTTAAAAAACAGAAAATATTTATATTATTATTACCGTAAATCCTCTTAATATTGGCCTGTATTCCATTAGCGGCCGGGTCTCTAACATTGGCCGGTCTCGCTGTCGGCGGAGGTAAATAAAGGCCGGGGGCTACAGTATTATTAGAACCAACGTTTTTCTGTGCAGGCCACAACATTATGCTTGTGATAGTAACATGCAAATACCACAGGGGGGCAATGTTTGCTAACGAATCCAAGCCATAGCTACGGTAGCCTGGTCATGTCAATCACTTCGCTCTTGACTCGCACGTGAGACTTCAGTCACCGGTAGGCTAACGTTGTTTACCATGGCAGCTGCGGAGCCAAAGAGGATTTTTGGCGAAAATCTATTTTTTAACCCCCTGGGGTCGACAATCGCGCCGGCGCGATAGGCTCGCTTTTTTTCTTATAAGTGCAAAAGAGATTCAAAATATTCTGTTGATTTTGATCTTAATTACGGAGAGCACGCGCTATTCAAACGCAAATAATCTGAGGCGATCCACGCAAACCTGTGAACGCCCACAATCAGCTGGATAACCAGGGTTGGGGAGTAACGGAATACATGTAACGGCGTTATGTAATCAGGATACAAAAATCCAGTAACTGTAATCCGTTACAGTTACGTCAAAAAACGTAGTAATCAAATTATAGTTACATTTTGAAAAAAGGGGGAATACTTTCAGGATTACAATGGTTTCATTTAAAACTAAATAAATAAGTATTTTGACATAATAACACTATATTAAGCGCTGCTTGATTATACAGTAGCTCCTGGTTCTGTTGCCAGTAATGACTCACGTGTGCCACGCGCTGGTGCATGTGCAAATAACAGCTTGACGCAGACGCAGATTGAATCACTGCTGCTAGTAGAAACGATGCTTTTAATTCATGGAAATTCCGCTGCTATTTTGTAGAAATTAGGAGAGTAGCTTTTTTAGTACCCAAAATGTCCTTTCTTAATCTTTTCTCACGTAACGGGATGTTCGCTGTCTAGGTAACGTAGGGGAACTCACTGCCAACGCCCCAAGTTCAGTCAGGCAAATTAAGAAAGATCACGGCTTTAGCATGGGCTTTAGTCAACATGTAGGCCTATTTTAAAATAAACGAATATGTAGATTGTGTAAAATTTTTAAATGTTGTGTTTTTATTTTTTTGTTAAAAATTTGTTAAAAATAAAACAAAATAATCTGTAATACCATACATTAGCCACTAGATGTCTGTATAGCCCTTTACATAAATAATATATATTCAGGCCTGTGTGTATATTTTGCAAATATTGTACACTGGACCAAATTCTTAATAAATAAAAGTTTTTTAAAAATGTTTTTAAATAATATTTCTTCTTGCTTGACTTTATTTATATACGTGACCTTGAAGTAATCCAAAAGTAATCAATTACATTACTTTCATATATAGTACTTGGATTACGTTACTGAATACTTTTTTTATGAAGTAATTTGTAACTGTAACGGAATACATTTTTAAAGTAACCCTCCCAAGCCTGTGGATAACACACACCGCGAGTACACTTTCAGACTAATGTACTTTACAACGCTGTGAGGAATAATACTATCTTAATAATAATCCTGGAAAATTTACCTCAGAAGTGCTGGAAGTTTTATTTCGAGGAGCAACGGCTCCGGCTGAGGAATAGGTCAGTTATATATTTGCTTTGTTCTAATTGAAATAGTGTCTGTAAGTTACACGCAAAAAGACTGTTTAAATATGAATCGCGTTTCTGTGTGTGAATGAATGAATGCACAGATGCGCGCTGTTGTGGAGCTACTACAGCTGGAACAAATACTGTTTCAAAATGAATCATTGCTTTTCACCAAAAATATAATTTAGCCTGAATTACCGGTATTTGTTGTTAATGTTCTGTATGTATGCATACCATGTTATATGGTAACTGTACGTTTTCAATAAATGAACCTAGTATTTTATAGGTTCAAATAGACACAAAATCTCGTTTTTATTCATTCTACTGGTAGTCCGTTTTGCTCAAATAGAAATAAAGGCCTGTCTCTAATTCTGGCCTCCTTCCAATAAAGGCCTGGGCCGCGATGCGCTTGAGTAAAATAAAGGCCCGGGCCTATATTAGAGGATTTACGGTAGTATTGTTATGAAATAGCATTATAATAATTTGTCGCATAACCTATCTGAACATTATACTTTTAATGCTAATCTTTTAGAGATGCACTGATTGATCTGCTGGTGACCGGAATTGGCCGATTTTCACGTGATCGGCCATGACCGGCCTATCAGTCTGACATATGCCGATTGTATGCCGATTGAATTATTTTTTTTTAAAGAACAGTGAACATAAGTTTACTATGGGATGAATATAGTATCAAAAAGATTAACACGTGCAAGCACACTTATCAATGAACTTGATACATGTTGCAGAAATGTTTTATCCATGCCTTTCAACTTGCGTGTGCAAAATTCTAATTGAATGAATGTGAAGCAATTTGTACAAATAGAGACATTTTTGTGAATACAAATGTTTTCCTTTTTATTAGTGTATCAATTTGCACATGCAACAAAGAAGATGTGCATGTGTGGATCAGGTGACACGCGTGCATTCATTGACGTCTTTTCTGAGTCGATCTCATTTGATTCATTTGGATTTTGAGACTTTCTTTTCGCGGTTTAAATTGATACACTAATACAAAGGAAAACATTTGTATTCACAAAAATGTCTCTATTTGTACAAATTGCTTCACATTCATTCAATTTAGAATTTTGCACACGCAAGTTGAAAGGCATGGATAAAACATTTCTGCAACATGTATCAAGTTCATTGATAAGTGTGCTTGCACGTGTTAATCATTGTGATACTATATTCAGCCCATAGTTTACAAGTGGTTAATTAATAAAAAGAAATTAAGAGCTACAAACCTATAAAAGAGCTATAAACTCTTTTTATTTTAGGTACACTTGGGTACATTAAAACAGAACCCAACTCTATATTTCAAATGCATACAATGAATAGACAGGATTTTTGATGTTAAAGTTATCAAACAGTCTGCGCTGCATTAATTATAAATTATATATAGACTTTTTATATATAGAATTATATATATATAATACTTATTAAAGTTAATAAGCCTTATTAAAGTTAATAAGCCTTGGTTTGGTTTGCATTCCAGCAAACCAAACCACATCACTTTCATTGGATTATCACTACAGTTGGATTGTATATATACACCGGTGGACATTGGGACTTACAGCACGCAAGGACTCTTAAGGACTGTTTTAGGGTATGGAACCAATGGACTATGCATTTAACAGCCTAACGCCGGTTTCACACTGCAGGCGTTAGCAGAGCGTAAGCAGCGCAGGAGCAGTGCCTATGGAGCGCAGGAGCAGTGCCTATGGAGAGCAGGAGCAGTGCCTATGGAGCGCAGGAGCAGTGCCTATGGAGAGCAGGAGCAGTGCCTATGGAGCGCAGGAGCAGGACACGCACGTTTTGCTTTCACACTGGCAGCGTTTGTCACGCGCGGCTGAACCGTGGCTTGTGTACAGACAGAGTACTCTATAATGGATAAGTTGGCATTGCTTTATTTCGTTTTCAAATTACATTTAAGAGAAAAGACTTGTCAAGATGCTTATTTTATTAATCATTTAATTTATATAACTTTTGGTTCATCTTTGTTTTTATTGTTCGGGCAACAAGTTTGTTTTTGGACATTTGTTTTCTGTTTAAATTGCTGTTGGTCATTTGATTGACTGTTTAAAACACAGTAGATATCATCAATGCACTTTTTGGATAAAACCGCGGTGTATTTTGCCCATGATCAATGCACTGTCACTTTAATTCAGCGTAAGCGGCGCAGCAAAAATAGACTCGGCGCTGAAACGATCACGGCACTGCTGCTGCTGCTCTCCTCCTGCTACGCACTGCCGCGCCGCCTCTGCGTGCGGTGTGAATGCTCTAATCTGTTAACATGGGCGCCGGAAAAAATAAGCGCTACTTACGCTCTGCTAACGCGTGCAGTGTGAAACCGGCGTGAGGCTTCTTTGTTGTATTGTGTTGTTTTAAGTTCCTGGTAGAAATTGTAAATACACTTCGTTTATTTACTTTATTTCTGTTGTCGTCTCATCTTTTAAAACACTTAAACTCACACAGTTTAATCTGACCCCAATTTTATTCTGGTAACGCTACCGATTAGGCCGATTGTTACAGCGCAATGCCTTGCTACGCCCACTTCCGGCATCAGACTGTTAGGCTGGCGCTGTCATCCTCACACTGCTATGACGTACGGTTCTGCGGTTCTGCAGTGAGACCTATCTCGCATTTTGCGTCATATAATTGCGTAGGCTTGACATCACGATTGCGAAATGATTAATCGTGAAGCACTAGTTGAGGTTATTTTGATTAAGATAAAACAAACATAAAATCTCACAGCATTAGCTATAAAATGGAGTTTGCAAGCCTATGAACAGTGGAGGAAAACTAGCACTGGCTTTTGGGTAATAGATAAATAAATATTTTTTAAAAATCGATTTGTGGCGTTTGAGAATCGATTTTGAATCGACCACATTTTAAAAAACGATTAATCGAAAAATCTATTTTTTTTGCCCAGCCCTAGACAATACTGTTATAGTATTAAAATAATAGACAATAAAATAAATGGAGTTTCTCCATCTAAAGTATTTAAAGAGTTTTACCTCGAGACTGACGCTTCTTACAGAGAAACCGTAACAAGAGTCCAGCGGTGATCAGAACCGGAAGAACCAGAGGGATGATCAGAGAAGAGCCTGAAAACACAGGAGAAATAAGCAGAGATTATGATCACTTTGAGCTCATTATATTAGAGTTATAGCCCTTTGTTGGTTACAAATGTCTTTACTCAAACCAATACTTTCTCCATTTCTTTGTCCTTGATTCTAACCCGTTTTCTCTTTTGTGAAATGTATGTATGGGACTAGTATTTCTTTTTTTTCTTTTTTTGTTAAAGGGGACCTTTTATCTATTAAGCTTATATTTTCTTTAAGATTATGTAACTTCTGTATGTAAAAGTCTGTATCATTAAATGGTAACTTGTCGTGTAGTTAAAAACTACTAGCCTAACTGATAAAGTTCACACATTATTTAAAACAACAAGTGAACAGTCAGTAATAAAATAAGAACAAATACACAAATTACAAGCAGAGATGAATACTAAATAAAGTTTACAAAGTCTAACAGTATATTCAGGTAGCCTACAGAAATGAATAATTAAACTTAAATGTAAAATAACACTATTTGTCACTGTATAAATTAAATATAGTTTAATCTTTGTTAAAGCTGTATTTTATTGTTTTATTTATATCAATGACACAGAAAACAGTATATAATATTAAGTGCTGTCACTTTAAGACTGCACGGACCGAAAAAAACTGACAAATATCCGCAGATGTTCACATATGACATAAACGAGAGAATACTTGTCGAGGCGGTCATTTAGACCGGTATTTTGACAATTTTGTGTTTATGTGTCCGTTCGAGCGCTGTCTGAAAAGCGCCTCTCTCTCTGTGTGTGTGTGTGTGTGTGTGTGTGTGTGTGTGTGTGTGAGAGAGAGTCCCGGTTTTGGCTCTTCTTTGTTTGTGTAAATCATAGACAGTATATAAACGGTGTAAATTGGCAAGTCAATACACGTCCAAATGATGAACTTTCACTCTATGATGGTTAACTTTAGCAGTTAATCCGCGAATCACATGCATTACTGGCGAACCGAATCTAGTGATCCGTTCCACGCGTTATCTCATTGAATATCATTGGCAGAATCATACAAATGCATGATTAAGATCGCGTGGGGGGTTGAATGAGATCGCGCGATCTTGTAACGATTAATCGTGCAGCTGGGACTGTTATTTCTGTGAGTTTTGATTTGTATTAATGTTGACTTACCTGTCATGTTCTCAGCAGGCGCGTCTGGGCTGGCGTTTGCCGCATTTAACACAGCAGCGGTGGCCCAATTTAACATTTCATTCATGTTGCCTATTGTTTTATATCTAGATAATCCGTTTGTACACTGTATTTCATTAACTGTACTGTGTTTGTCTGTCTATGTTTGCTTTGCACTGTTACCAGCCTGTGACATCATGAACAGAACTGGCGCGCATGTGACGTCACAGATCCCGTCAAGGTCGAAGATCGAAGCTGCTCCCAAAGCTAGTTCACCTACAGGATTTTAAGCCCGATTTTGCAAATAACGGATGTGAATTATAGAAATGTGAGAGTGTGCTATGTTTATGCTAGGTTGATCACAGCTTTGATCACATTGAATATATTATATTTTAAAGTATATTAAAATAGAAAACCATTATTTTAAATTGTAAAATTATTTCACAGTATTAGTTTTTTCTGTATTATTGATCAAATAAATGCAGCCTTGATGAACATATGAGACTTAATTCAAAAACATAAAAAAATAGTAATGTTTCCTAACTTTTGACCGGTATTGTATGTATACCCATATTTATGATAAAAATTAAAGTAGAAATGATCAATATATTTTACATTTAAAAACATATTTTGTAAATTAATAATAATATTTAAATAAAACAAATTGTTATGACGTTTCCAGATTTCATTCTCATGGTCAAAAGCCCAGTGAGGAGTGTTGTAGTTGTTGTTGTAAGTTCCCACATTCACCAGCTGGGGGCGCTTCACTGTTACATGTTATGGCTAATTCACACTATCACCACCAGAAGATGATTATACATCACATCTCAGATATTCCACGAATCCACAACCCGACAAACGAGAAAACCAACACTAACAGGCTTCTTTGAGTGTGAACAGAAGCTGTGTTTGTCTGAGCGTTTGACAGAAACAGCAACTACTTTCCTGCAGGGCATACTGGGTAATTATGAAGCCACATGCGTCCCAATGTGCATACTATCCACCCTGTCTGCCCTAAATAGTATTGACAATTACTAATGTCACATATATTTAGGATGGATAGTATGCACATTGGGACGCAGGCTTTGTTTTCTGTGAGCTTCTCACATTCAACAGCTGTGGATCATTATGAATTCATTTTAATAAGTAATTAGTCATTGACGCTGGTGTAGAGTAACCCTTACCATAACTCTTGAAAGAACTGAGTTTTAATGACAGATTGAGTAAAAGGTTTCCCAGCCGTGATGTCAGCGACCGTGTGTGTGTGTTTTCTGACGGGATGGACACATAATTCATAATTCACAATATCTTGTTGTGACTGCAAGGCACCAAAAATAATACCTTTTTGTTTGCAGTTGAGGTAAAAGTGTAGCTGCCTTCAGCAATGTGTAGCTGCCTTCAGCAATGTTCAAAATGTACAGAAAGACATTTTAAAAGAGTTTCTATTGAAAGATTTCAAGCTCAAAGTGGTGTGAAGTGTGCTCAGTATATTGGTTTAAGAGTTAATACAGAATGCATTACGTAGTAATGTAAAAGAGAACAAAAAAAGACAAACAACTCATTCTTAGAGACAAAAATTAGTCAAACAATTTAGAGTTTGGGTCACATGATTTGTTTATGAAGCTGTAATGCCACCTTGTGGAAATCCTCTGGAACTGCAAGAACTGTTGAAAATAAAAAAGACTGAATTTATCAGGCAGTATATTCAGTCATTTGAACTTTTTTGCATTCTTTTACCTTAAGACAATCATATATTAAAGTGGTCCTTTTATGCTTATTTACATGTTCAACGTTCTTTAGTGTGTAATGTTGCTGTTTGAGCCTCAAAAATCTCTGCAAAGTTTCAAAGCACAAAGTTCTTCTCTATATCAGTGTCAGTGTTTCTGAACTCCTGAAACGCCTCCATTGTAGTCTTGAGTTTCTTCCGGGAACGAACACGTCACAATATTCCTCATTTAAATAATTCATACGCAGAATAAAGGGGCGGGGCCTGGTTGAGTTAGTTAGTAGTGTGTTAAACTGGCGGTTATGGTAAGGGGCGGGACATTTCCCAAACACACTCGAAGCGCTCGACCAATCACAACACACTGATCCAACCGACCAATCAGGGCACAGTGTTTTTTTTTTCAGAAGGAGGGGCTTCGATTAGAGACAGGAACTAAACAGTGGTGCGTTGTTTCTTGTATAACTATCTAACTCGTTATTTTATTTTATTTTTTCTCATACAACTATATATGATTTCCTTGTTGGACTTTAAATGAGATCATGTTAGTTTCATTTACTATAAGTGCAGCCGTCTCGAACGTTCTTGATTCTAAGTTGACGGCTACTTGTACAACAGGGTTCTTGCTATTTTAAGGCAGGTTATCATCACCTTCTTGTAAGGTCTTTGCATACTTTTTGCGTTCAATAGCACTTTCAGGTAATTTCTGTTCTATATCTCTGTTCCTTTATGGACTTTTTGTTTAAACGTCTTAACGTCTTGTCTTTAAATGTGAGAGGTATTCGGGACTTAACAAAAAGGAAAGCATTCTTTTTATTCTGTAAAAGGTCTGAAGCTGACTTGATTTTATTACAGGAAACGCACTCTTGTGACTCTGATACAGGGTTCTGGAAAACTCAATGGGGTAATGTTGTTCACTTTAGTCATGGTTCTGATCATTCTGCTGGTGTCTCAATCCTTGTGCATGGTTTCAAAGGGGATATTTTGGAAGTTGTGCCCTCTAGTGACGGAAGATGGATAACAATAATAGTTAAGCAGGACAAAACAGTTTTCATAGTTTGCAATGTATATGGATTTAATTCACACTTTGACAACAAAAACTTATTCAATACCATTACTGGCAAGCTAAGGGATTTGAGGGGAAAATACGTAAATGCCTTTATAATTCTTTCTGGGGATTTCAATGAATGTCCTGACGAAATAGAGGATAGATACCCACCTAGAGCGGCTCGCTCCTCCCAAGGAAGCGATTTAATCTCTTCTCTGTGCTCAGACCTATCCTTGACTGATGCTTGGCGTTTTTTTAACCCAGACATCCAAGATTTCACCTGGAGTAATAGAAGTCAGACTTTGAAGTCGAGAATTGATTTATTTTTAGTTTTTTCTTCTTCTCTTCAATTTGTTAATGAGGTTAAACATGTTTATGCACCCCTTTCGGACCACAACTTAATTATTTTGAAACTAGGCTCAATTGAGAGGTTATTGGAAGTTTAACAATACTCTTTTGAGTGACGACTCCTTTAATGAATCTGTTAAGCTTCTAGCGAAAGAGATCTTCGAGATTGACATTAATAATGGACATAAGAAAAAGTGGGAGTACTTCAAGTATAAAATTAGACAATTGGCTATAAAAAGATCTAAGGAAATAAAGAAAGAAAAATATAATTCAGAACATGTCTTGATGAATAAGTTAACTCAATTAATGTCAAAAGGAAACATTAACCCAGAAGAAGAAATTGAGCTAAAAGCCATTCAAATTCAGATAGACCAAATATATACAGAAATGGCAAAGGGGGCATTTATTAGATCAAGGGCTAAGTGGCTGGAAGAGGGCGAAAAGAACACCAATTGTTTTTTTGCTTTAGAAAAAAGGAATGCTAAAAGAAATTCTGTAACTGAGCTCTACATTGATGGCACCCTTTCTAAGGATCTTACTCACATTTCTAAATTTGTTAGTTCATTTTATGGTAATTTATATCAGTCTAATTTTAACAGAGAAGAAAGTGTATGTTTTTTTGAAAAAATTCAGCACAGTATCCCTATTATTAGTGAAGATTATAAAGCATCTTGTGACGCTGATCTCTCTTTAAATGAGGTTAAAAATGCTTTGTTTGCTATAAAGAAAGGAAAATCTCCCGGGATAGATGGGCTAGGAGCGGAGTTCTATATTCATTTCTGGGAGCTTATTCAACTCCCTTTAATGCACATGTATAGGGAGTGTATTGATCAAGGGGAAATGACCACAACAATGAAGCAAGGCATCATCTCCTTGATCCCGAAACCTGGTAAAGACCCTCACTTAATTGATAATTGGCGTCCAATCACTTTATTAACTATAGATTATAAAATTCTGGCCTCTGTATATGCAAATAGATTAAAATCTGCTTTAAATTCAATAATTGCAGAAACTCAAACGGGTTTCATGAAAAACCGCCACATTAGCAATAACATAAGGCTCGTTTTAGACTTGCTTGACTATGCAGACAATGTTGATTCTGACGCCTTTGTTTTGTTTCTTGATTTTTACAAAGCGTTCGACACAATCGAACACCCCTTTTTAATCAAGGCATTTGGTTTTGGAAGCCCTTTCATCGACATTGTCAGCATGTTCTACAAAGATATAAACAGTTCTGTTATAATTAATCAAAATACTTCTCCACGATTTCAGATTAATAGGGGGGTCAGGCAGGGGTGCAACATTTCTCCCTTTTTATTTATCTTAGTAACCGAACTACTAGCTATACACTTAGTAAAGGAAGTACATTTTGAAGGAATAAAGATTTTTGGAAAAGAAATAAAGATCTCACAGCTGGCGGACGACACCACCATTTTTTTGAACAACAATGACCAGTTGAGCATTGTCTTTGAACTGGTGGAGAAATTCTCTTCTGCGTCTGGTTTAAGGCTTAATCGATCCAAGTGTGAGCTGTTGCCACTTCATTGTTGTAGTGACTCTGCTATTGATAACATACCAGTTAAACAGAATGTAAAATATTTAGGTATACATGTATGTAAAAATATTATAGTTAGACAGAACTTAAATTTTTCGAATAGGATACAGGAAACCAAATTAATATTCAACTGCTGGCTACAAAGAGACTTGTCCGTCTTAGGTAGAGTATTACTCTCCAAGGCAGAAGGCCTTTCTCGCTTTGTTTACCCTTCTTTGTCTCTATTTGTAAAGGACTCAACTGCTAATCAAGTCAACAAGACTTTTTTAGATTTCATTTGGAAGAACAAGTCTCATAGGCTTAAAAAGAATGTTCTCTCTAACCCTAAAGAAAAGGGAGGTCTAGAGATTTTGGATTTTATAGATGTGGTCAACACATTCAAAATTAATTGGTTAAAAAGGTGCATTCGAAATCCTGATTCTATTTTTTTCTTTATTCCGAACTTTATTTTTAATAAGCTGGGTGGGCTCTCGTTTCTTCTAAAGTATCATTTTCTACCAAATAAACTACCTATCAAACTGTCCAACTTCCATCAACAGTCCCTCTTGGCCTGGAAATTATCCTTCAATCACAACTTCTCACCACACAAATCTCTCCTTTGGAGCAACAGCGACATTCTTATTAGGAATAAATCAGTATTCTTCCCTAAGTGGTTCGATAGAGGAATTAACCATGTACTCTGCTTATTTGATGATTCTGGCACCATGCTCTCTTATGAACAGTTTATGGAAGCTCATGATTTCCCAATGCCTTTTAAAGATTTTAAATCTATCACTGATGCCATCCCTATCGGAATCAGACAATTAATTAAAAATCATCTGAGCTATGGAAACAAAGATATCAGACAGCTTTCACTTGTTGGATTGTGTAGAACTGTCTGATAAAAAAATGTAACAATAAGCATATTCGCCGACATTTGCAAAAGAGTAACTCCATTGCTCCAAGGGGGATGTTTTATTGGAATTCCTTAATAAGTGAAATAAATCGGAAAAAAACATGGTTGATTCCTCACAAATACTGTATCTCTAATAAAGCTATAAATAAAGAGGTCCACTTTAAACTTTTACATAACATTTACCCTACAAATTGTTTTGTTGCTAAGTTTCTAGACATTGACACATGCTGCAGCTTTTGTAAACAGGACACTGAAACCATTCCTCATTTATTTTTTAATTGTCCAGTTACCAAAAGGTTTTGGGAAGATTTGGGTACTCACTTTCTCCAATCTAAAAATATAACTCACTCATTCACCCTGAAAGATATTATCTGTTACTTTTGTTTCCCACAAGATGGCACCCTGGAGTTTGTATTAAATTTTATAATCTTAAATGCTAAATTCTTTATACACAAGCAGAAATTTAATAAGTCTTCCTTATGTTTTAAACATTATATTTTGGAACTTAATATGCTTCTTAAATCACACAAGCTTGTAAAGAACAAGAAGAATGGAAAACTTTTGTGTAAATATTATGACCTATTTCCCGAATCCTCTTAATATTCTTATTTTTCCACCTCTATTTAGTATGTATGTATGTTTTTTTTTGTGTGTGTGTTCTTTGTCTCTGGTATGGTATGTCTGTATAAATGTTTGATTGTATATTGATGGTTTTACACGTTTGTACCCAATGTTACCTTCAATAATAAAAAAAATAATAATATAAAAAAAAAAGAAAAAAGATCTAACTCGCTGATTAACTGTCATAGTAAGATGCAAAAGACTTTGTAAAAGGGCGTAACATGTCCTCTTTAACACGGCAATTCAGGACACTAAGGCCCAGAGATTTTTTCACGTTTTCTGCACTGATTCTGCTTGGAAATCTGTTACAGAGTAATACTGACCACTTTAGCCTGCTTCTCAACCAACGGCAGAGTCATTTCCCAGAAGCAATCTTCACAGTCAAAAAAAATATGATTCTTCAACTTACACACAGTTGTAGCAAACACCACGAAGCATGGAGCAATAAAGAAACAAACTAGTAAGTAACATCACCGCTACAGGTGCGCTTTTGTCTCTGTGAGTAGCTTACGGAACAGCCTGTCTCCTGACACACACACACACACACACACACACACAATCATCATTCAAGTGACTCAACCAAACCGACGCATTCTTGCATCCATTTACTAAACTAAATCTCAGTGCAGAATGCAGATCCATGCCACTTTCCTCAGTCTCTGTAATGGCAGTAAGAACAGTAACATGCACATGTACCTGTCTGGATTCGGCCATCTTGTTCGGCCACTCCGCCAGGTACCAGACTCTTGATGTAAATCCCTCCGTAACGGAGACCTGTGTTCACTCCTCCCTGTGGATTCAGACATCAAGACACACAGTCACACATTTGAACTTCTTTTGATAAGAACCCCTTGTGAAAATAAGTGTGCTTGATTGTATTAAATGTGTACTTTTTAACTGTGCTTGTAGATAATATACTATTAATACAGCAAAAGGCCACTTGAGGGTACACTTTCATGCCAAGATTTCTTTACACACTTTTAGAAGTCACTTTGTAGAAATGTAAAATCTACATTGAAATAATTATTTAAACATTTTTTTTTTTTTTTTACGTTAATTCTACATGGCATTGATTCAACAAGGTGCTGAAAGCATTCTTTAGAAATGTAGGCCCATATTGATAGGATAGCATCTTGCAGTTGATGGAGATTTGTGGGATGCACATCCAGGGAACGAAGCTCCCGTTCCACCACATCCCAAAGATGCTCTATTGGGTTGAGATCTGGTGACTGTGGGGGCCATTTTAGTACAGTGAACTCATTGTCATGTTCAAGAAACCAATTTGAAATGATTCGAGCTTTGTGACATGGTGCATTATCCTGCTGGAAGTAGCCATCAGAGGATGGGTACATGGTGGCCATAAAGGGATGGACATGGTCAGAAACAATGCTCAGGTAGGCCGTGGCATTTAAACGATGCCCAATTGGCACTAAGGGGCCTAAAGTGTGCCAAGAAAACATCCCCCACACCATTACACCATTACACCACCACCACCAGCCTGCACAGTGGTAACAAGGCATGATGGATCCATGTTCTCATTCTGTTTACGCCAAATTCTGACTCTACCATCTGAATGTCTCAACAGAAATCGAGACTCAGACCAGGCAACATTTTTTCAGTCTTCAACTGTCCAATTTTGGTGAGCTCGTGCAAATTGTAGCCTCTTTTTCCTATTTGTAGTGGAGATGAGTGGTACCCGGTGGGGTCTTCTGCTGTTGTAGCCCATCCGCCCACATCCGTGTTGTGGCTTCACAAATGCTTTGCTGCATACCTCGGTTGTAACGAGTGGTTATTTCAGTCAAAGTTGCTCTTCTATCAGCTTGAATCAGTCGGCCCATTCTCCTCTGACCTCTAGCATCAACAAGGCATTTTCGCCCACAGGACTGCCGCATACTGGATGTTTTTCCCTTTTCACACCATTCTTTGTAAACCCAAGAAACTCTTGTGCGTGAAAATCCCAGTAACTGAGCAGATTGTGAAATACTCAGACCGGCCCGTCTGGCACCAACAACCATGCCACGCTCAAAATTGCTTAAATCACCTTTCTTTCCCATTCTGACATTCAGTTTGGAGTTCAGGAGATTGTCTTGACCAGGACCACACCCCTAAATGCATTGAAGCAACTGCCACGTGATTGGTTGATTAGATAATTGCATTAATGAGAAATTGAACAGGTGTTCCTAATAATCCTTTAGGTGAGTGTACATTTTAATCGTTTTGTAATTAAGATGCCCTTAAGTGTCCAAAAACATTACATTCAGATCATACTTAATAATTTTTTTACAATTATGCTAAAGTGTGCTTTTCACAAGTGACCTCCCAAGGTCATCATGTACAGTAGCAGCAGCTGAGCACAGAATAATGGATTCAGGGTTGGATTTCGTGTCTGACGGGATGGCCTTCCAAGCTCACGGACATTTAGTACAAAAGCCTTTCAAGCTACTTAACCCCATTTAGACAGATTAGCCGTAGCCTGTATAGCCCTGTGCTTCCCCCTTCCGCACGTTTATATCCAGAGTCATGTGACCACTCTTTCTCTTTGCCCTTTGGCAGCTGATTCTGTTTGACCTTCTGTGATACTACTGACCCTGTGGAGTAGCAGACGTACAACAGCTAACTCAGCTTCACTTGTGTAAATAATATTGGTGGTGCTAAGGTTGGCTTCTCTGACAAAAGAAAATAAGTTGTTTTAAACTATAAATATAAGAGTATACATTCTACTCATCAGAGATATAACTAAAATTATACTTACTTGGCTTATGGACAAGTATACAGAAAAGTCTAAGTACATTTGGCCTTAATTGGTGCTTAATTGATTAAGATATACTTAAAGGAGCTGTATGTAAGAAATGTATTTCAATTAATCATAAAATGGCCCTGATATGTCACTAGACATTAAGAAATCATGCTCATTTCAAATACTTATATCACTGACAACAGTAGTCCGGCCAGGATATTGTCATTTAAAAAGTGAAGTTGCAGCCCTCAACTGATGTTGATGTTGTCATCTTGTGTTTTGGCCTGAAGCGCCACCCTCCACCTATCTACCAATCACGAAGTCAGTAGTGTTTCGGCATCCGGGTTGCCAGCTCAGCTCTAGTTACCACAGCTGCAGCTACAAACGTTCGTGCTGGATCCTGCAGCCTATCTGGCAACCTCGAGTCAGGGGGGAGGGGGAGGGGATACACCGCTCTACAGTAATTTGAAAGTGATTGCAGTACCAGTTTTGGCCACAATCTTACATACGGCTCCTTTAAGAAAAGTACAATTACGTATTCTAAGTGTACTTGGCATGTAGTTGGTAGTTGGCATGTTTGAGTGAATTTATAGTTTTACTGTTAGTTTATTAGTTACTAACTCATCTTTAGTTTATAAAAGTACATTTTGTAGTTGTATAGCTGCAATCCTAAAGAAACACTTGTGTATACTAGATGTATACTAGTTGAGCACTCAATTTAAAGTATACTTTTTTAAAAACTACAAAGTTGGCCAATTTAGTCCCTAGAAGTATTGAAATAGTACAAATACAAGTATGCTACAAGTACATTGAATATAAGTACACTATATAGTACACTAATATACAGTATACACGGAAAATATACTTAAACTTAAAATGAATTTAGGGTATGTTTACACGACAACAAATTTACTAAAAATGGAAAATATTTTCCTTCGAAAAAAATGACCAAAAGACAAGATCACATGAAGGGCAAGGGAAATCACATGACCCACCAGGAAACAAGACTGACAAATATCGGAATAAAAGACAAGAAAGCATAAACATAACCAAAACCTAAGACAGCCATGTCATCTGAATTCCTATTTTTTTATTTTAAAATGTATACGTGTCAACTTTGTTTAGTCTCAAAACCTATAAACCTATAAAACGGCTCGGTTACGACTGTAACCTCGGTTCGCTGAAGAGGGAACGAACATTGCGTCGAGATTGACGCTATGGGGAACGCTTTGCGTGATGATGTCTTGAAGCACATGTAAAATCAGTCCAATGGTGTGGCGGAACGTCAGATGCGGGTGACGTCACGAACCAGGAAGCTATAAAGCCTGCTCGAAAACAGAGAGCGTCAGCTTCATCGCTGACAGGCATAAAGGAGATATGGCAAGGTGATGCAATGCTCATTCCCTCTTCAGGGAGGCGTTCCCGTTCAAGGGAACTCGCGTTACGTCGAGATTGCAGTTGATCGGTTTTACGCCAGGACACAAACACAAACAGTTGATCGGTTTTACGCCAGGACCCCCATAAACCGAGGTGGGCGAGACCCAAACTGTATTTGATACCCTTTTTCTACGGTCTGCAGGACCCAACGAGAAACATTTGGCAGTAGCTTCCACGCTGTCAAAAATTCTACTAGAGGTACCAGTCTCTCGAGACTGGTTTGTGGATTTTGTTGTTGTTGAGTAGTCGGTCCGTCGCCCTGTAATGGTGGACCGGCAGGGAACGACTGAACAGACTGCTCTGAAACCCTCCTCAGAGGGGGCGGGCATCCCGAGGCCACTACGTTTCCGGGTGGTCCTTGAGATATGTGCTCGCCGGAGACCGCTGCGCCCTGAAGCACCGGAGGTGGCAGGGTTGGCAGAACGGTCCCCTGAGGGCACCGAAGGGAGACGGGCACCGTAAAAGGAGGTGTTGACCGCTATGCTTCACAAGAATGTCTTCTAAAGCGATTGAGGTGTTTCGTTGTTGGATGTTACCCTGGAAATCCAGAGTTCTCCAGAGAGCACAAGTTGAATTTGCTCAGCGAGTTACTCTGGCGTCGAGTAATGATGCTCATTAAATATGCCCTTGTATCCGAGCTGCACCAATCACATCCGGTTATCTGATATAGGCGGGCCAGAGGCGAGCTAAACAGAAGACGACAGCGCTGTGACGTCGAAGTCATTAGTAAACATTGCAAGATGGCTATGGATGAACACCAGTTGTCTGAAACGGCTTTGGCCGCTACAATGAACGATTTAGACTTGGCTTTTTATCTAAAAGAGGAACAGAAGACGGCGCTCGAATCCTTCCTTTGCAAGAAGGACATTTTTGCTGTTTTGCCGACCGGATACGGCAAGAGTCTAATCTACCAGTTAGCTCCGCTGGTAGCTAAGCGTATGGGGCTTGTTGGGATTGGCCGTAGTGTTATCCAATAGCCCAGTTGCATGCAGTGAGATTTTCAAATGCACGCTTGGTGCCGTCCCTCGAGCTGGCCGATTTTCATTCGTCGATGCCAGACCGTTAATCTTTCAGATTTAGGTCTGGATTTCCAGGCTAGTTGGATGTAAGAATGAACATAGCCATCTTCATTTACTCTCGTTGTTACTCGAGGATGGATCAGACGACTCTTCACAAAACACAAATTATTTCTTAAAATTGAAAACTTTTTAAATAAGCTCTTTAAAGTTATACATTGATGCGAGAATCACACTTACAACATGTTGTGTCGCTGTTTAAAATATTTGATACACCTTGTGTTGAGTTCAGTTATGATGTAGGTGAGCAGGAGTGGAAAAGTGAATTTTTGGTTTGACAAGGGCCAATAGTACCCAACATTTGTTTGCCAGACTGTAATGGAAAAGACTGGGAAGGGGCCTCACTCTTGTATTAAAATGTACACTGAAGAACTACTGTACTTTTGTTTAAAAAGAGAGGTGTACAAATGCAATAATATTTTGATTGCCAATTAATTTGGTCATTTTTACATTTAACTATGAACAGGAAAACATTTTATTTTTTTCAGAAATATGACAGTTCCCTACCCATTATCAACATGCAACCCAAGCACAACCCCTGGAAATAAAGTAGAAATTAAGGTAGTTGAGTGAAAGCATCGTAGTTTGTTTAATTCATGCTTAGAGAAAGGCACCGAGGCCATGGCAAGAAGATAACATATCCAGCATCCAGTTGACCACATAAACATGCTTTATTTCAACATCCAAAATAATTAAAAACATCTTGAAATACTATACATGTACAAAATAAGTACAGATCCTTTGTTGGAACCATTGGAGGGTTTATTTCTTCCGTGCACTTTTCTTTTTGCCGCCTCATTTAAGTTTTTATAAAGAAACCTTTCACTGAAAACAAATCAAACAAACTAAAACAAAAATAAAATAGAAAAAAAGATGTGCATTGCATTTTTAAAGTAGAAATAAAATCCGGAAACGGGGGGAGCGGCACGTACAGACAAAAATAAGACTTCTCTAGAAACTTCAGGAAGGGGAAATGGAAATGAGACGAACTGGCAATCAGTCCATCCACTTAACCCGTATCAGATTAAGTGCAAATCTACAGTAACCGACCTATCCTGCTGTTTTATTCTCCTCATCCGCTGACACTTTGATAAGAGCAATTGCATCACATTGACATCAAGACATTCTGCTGACATTTAGCACCAAAAAGGCCCTGCAAGTGTAAGTGACAGTATAAAAATGAGTTTGTTTTCTCTCAGATACAAACACACCACAGACAGGACCTGGAGAGGAAGTAGCACCTTTTCATTCCTGTTACTAATCGGTCACTTTGGTTGAATAAAAAAAAACTGCCCTCGTTTCCCCCAAAATCTCCATGCACTTTTTTGTCCTGAGGTAGCCGTTATATCAAGATGACGTCATACCATTGACCTAAATCTGTTCCCTGTGTGATGCTTTACTTTCAGTTAGAAGGAACAAGACACTTGGCTGTCGTTTGTCATATTTATTCAACACCAGAGAATGGTACATTAGCATTTGCTTGTTTTTCATTGTCCTTTTGCAGTGGTCAAAAAAAGTCACCAGGTGGTAGTTTTCCTGTGGACTCCAGGGGGCGGGGCGTTTTACAAGTATATATTATTTTCTTGTTGTCAGCTGACGCAAAGGATTCTCATGAAGTGTCCATGATGGTGATACAGAATAATGTAGCGGTCCTCGATTTTGTTTTTAAGAATGTTTCTCAAGATGGGAATCACAACAAGCACCGTCTTCAAGGATTCAGGTTTAAGCACATGGACCGATTGCAGCCGAATTAGAGTTTTTTTTAATGAACAGGAAAAGATTTGAAGATGACTGCTAGAAAAAAAACAGCAAAGTCATGTCCAGATTTTTCTTTTTACAAGAAGCAGACTGGGCCAACTTCTACACCGAATTCCTGATCGGGAGCACCAATGTCCATAGGAGCGATATCAATGATTGGCAGACGAGATGTTTTCGTTGTCTTATAGTCAATGACTGTCTTGCCCCATGTGCCAGTGTGTGACTGTGGAAAACAAACAAACAAAAAAGGACAAATGAATTATGATAAGATTAATAGAATGCTGCAGGGATGACGTATTTGTGTAGTTTAGCACACAATCGCCCTGAAGTCAATGGGTTTTTGGTTAAATGCCTGAAATAAGGTCTGTGCTTAACAAGTGCTTTTTTTTTTTTTTTTTGAGACTGAGAGTTGTCGAAATCTTAAGTGTGGTTCAGTTCATTTATAGCCTACATTTAGCTTTTTACTTCTGATTGTGTTTAGGCATCAAAATTCATCAAATTACGTTTATCATGATGAGCAAACCGTGTTTTGGTCACACAGCTTATTTTCTGCAATAATCCTACTGGCTTTTTTTTGAGGGAACCAGGGTGATGCAAACTTATAGGCTGGACTACAAAAACACGTCATCTCTGCAGTGCTCTGTTTGAGTAACATTATGAGGAAGCAAAGGAACACAAATATGGGGGCAAATGAAAAAGCAATGGCAGAGATGGTGGTGTGCTCACCGTGCAGCCATCCTCGCTGACTCTGTATGTAAAGCGGCTGTTGCCCTCGGCTCTGATCTCGATGTCGTTGGAGCCCTGCAGGAGCAGAGCCTTCTTCAGGTTGCCCGTGGCCTCGTCCATGTAGGCGATGCTGTTCTTGCAGTGGTAGGAGATGTTCTGAGAAGCCTCGTTGGACATCAGGCGCATGAAGGTCAGCTGGATGTTAACATCCTCTGGATCAGAGCCATCGCTGCCATACTGGAACTACATAGAGGACACCACATTACTTCCTGTATTCATCAGCGAAGACCATGATGTATTTTGAGACCACTAATGAATATGCTTCTGTTTGGTTCTAGAGAGCATCTTGAGCTTGAGAGGAAGCTAGAAAATCTTAGCTTTTGTACAAAATTGTCAAAATTTCAAAAATGTGATTATTTGATTCATGTCTTAGAAATAGTGCAGAATCTGAAATATTTCTTTAATTTGAAGTAATAAAATAAAATATTTCTAATTCTGCACTATTTGAGCAAATGATCAAACTTGTAACTAATCAAAATTTTAATAAAATTCACAAAACTTTCCATTAAAAATCCTAAAACTATTTATTTGTTTATTTTGTTATTTATGGTTTGCTGGAACAGGTTTCAGACCTTTGATCCAAAAGAAAATAATAATCTGTAATGCATATACTGTATATGCGCACATAAACATCTTTTAAAATGTATTTTTAAAGTAAAATGTAATATATTTTATAAAATGAAAGAAATACTTTCAATTCTGCAGTATTTCAAGACCATTCATTAAATTTGTCAGTAATCAAAATTGTCTAAACTCTTCTTTTTTTTTTCATTCACTGTTTCGTATTTGAAATATAAAATATATTTTAAACAACGTAATGTATTTTATAAATGATCAGCTAAATATTTTTTTTCTAGTTTCTGGTCTTTTCACAGTCTATGTATCTCTGTATATCCCAGTATAAGGCCTTGACGTACCTGGAAGCCATTAGGCATGGACTCTCCGAACCAAACATGCTTCTTCTCTCTGATGTTCTTGCTAGTGTACCAGTTCTTCATGGGGATGGTGGTCTGAGATGGGCTGACGCAGGTCTCGCCAGTCTCCATGTTGCAGAAAACCTTGATGGCGTCCAGAGGAGAGCCCTGGTTGGGGTCCACCCAGTAAGATCCTTGCAGGAAAAACAGATTTAAGTGAATTTCAGAGCTTCGAAATGCACGATCATTTCAATACATCTGCATTTGATCTACTGCCTTAAATCGAGTCCATGCTTACCGCTCTTCCATTCAGGGTGGCACATCCTCAGGTCACGGCACATGCGGGCAGGGTTGGCCTGGGTTCCTTCGGGGCTACGGATGTTCTCAATCTTCTGGCTCAGAGATTTCAGGGTGGTGTCAACCTCAGCATCGCGGTCACGAACGCCAGCATCATCAGCTCTGTAGCCTCCACGCAGTGGATCTGGACCCTTCTCGCCCTGTGGCATGGGAAGGAAGGGCTCACCGATGCCAGCAGGTCCAGGAGGACCAGGAGGTCCAGGAGTACCAGGAGCACCCTAGTTAAGAGAGAAAATATCTCATGAGTCCATCCAATTGGATGTTATTTAGATCTGTTGAAGTCCACGCTAAAACAGAGACCACAAAAAAAGCTTGAAAGAGACAATTTAGCAGTAAAATTGTGTTGATTTCAGACTTACAGCGGGTCCCATTTCTCCGGAGCGACCACGGGGTCCAGGGGGTCCAACGGGTCCAGGAATACCATTCATGCCATCCTTACCAGGAGATCCATTGGAACCAGAAGATCCCTATTGAGTAGATGAAACCGTTCGGAATATTACAATGTTTGCATGCAGAAGCTTGTCCTGTGATTTCTCATTTCAGAGCAATGTTTTCAGAGCAAAACACACCAAACTATCACACAGATTCAGCCTGTCAACTGCTATTGTCGTATGGAAAAGAGCAGCATGGACATTCTGCCCAGGGTTGCCAAGTTTGCGGTTTTCCCATGGAATCGAGCTACTTTTAAACTGGTTGGTTTGGGATATGGCAACCCTGATTCCCATATGGCAACCCTGAACCCTAAGAAGGTAAGTCATATGAGATTGTAACTACATTAAAGTAAATAAACAATGACAGAATGTTTATTTTTCTGTGAACTATTACTTTATATCATGTAGTATAAACTATAAACCAAAGAAATTAATGTGTTTTTTTTCTCTACTCCCGTCAATGTCACTTTTGTCTTTAATATTTAGAAAAAAACTGGAACTGAATTGAACTGGATAATAACTGATAATAATGTCTTCTGTAGAGCTTGGAAATTACAGTAATTTCATAATTGATGAATTTTCTATTGTATATACAAATAAATTGTTTGACTATTATTTAAGTGAGGTCATATAAAACCCATGATATGTGATGTGCTACTTACACGAGGTCCAGCAGGGCCAGAGGGTCCGGCAGGTCCTTGGTCACCAGGAGATCCCTAAAAACATTCAGAAAGGGTCAGTTTTCACTTCGAGTGGATTCAGCGGTTCAGATTCAGCGTGTAACTGTGACATTATGCTCACTTACAGGAGGTCCAGGAACTCCAGCCATTCCAGAGAAGCCACGGTGTCCCTTCATGCCTCTATCTCCAGCCTCGCCAGCCTCACCCTTGTCTCCACGTGGACCAGCTGGACCCTGCATGAAGAGAGATGACAATGATCAGACTGGTGACGAATTACTAAGAAAAACTACAAGATGAATAACTGATACAAATGAGAAATTCGTACCAGGGCACCACGAGCACCAGCAGGACCGGACGGACCAGCAGAACCAGCAGGACCCTGGAAAGAAGAGAAAGAAAGAAAAGAACAATGTTGAACATCCACAATCATAGCATGACATAATTCAGTATAATATATCAATATGTCATAAAATGTTTTTAGTGTTACAGTGCGGCGTTATAATCGTTAGCTAAAACTAAAACCATAAAAACATTTTCATTACTTGACCTATGATAAAATATCTCATTTCCATTCAGATTAAGTTAAAGTACTAAAATAACTCAAATTTACCAAACCAACTAAAACTGTAACTAAATTTAAAGTGAGAATGAAATAAAATCATTCAAAATAATAATAAAACCTGTAATTTTGGTATGGATGCATGACGTGTATTTATTAATTTTTTTTAAATAAAATAATTCTGGTAAATTTTTCAGAAACAATTCTGGGATTTAAAAACGTACAGCCTCTCCACGATCACCATTCTTTCCGGATGGACCCATGGGACCAGGAGCTCCGGGAGCACCGGGGGCACCAGGAGCACCAGCGTTGCCAGACTCACCGCGGTCTCCCTACAGCAAGCAGAAAAGTGTTTTTTAAACTGGAAGCACCAATTACATACTATGTAATTTATGAACAACTTTTATGCATTCATTTATTTCGTAAGGGATACTTAAACAAACACAGATAGCGTGACAGTAGGGTGATAATGACTGTATATTACCCTATAACCATTAACCGGTTTTATATATATATTTATGTGTTTGTATATACTGTATATATATATTGTATTAGGTGTCTAATGCTATGCATCTAAAGAAATGTACTTATTGTGTTCATGTTGTACCGTTTGCTGCTATTGGGGTTGGGATATGGATATGGATATGGAAATGGTTAGGTTGAAAGGAAGGTTAAGGAGTAGTTAAGATGTATTAATTACATTCAGGTATTTTTAAATATAAGTACATCATAACTACATGTATGTACACAGTAAGTGCACTGTATCGACTTATTAATTTAAATGTTAGTACACAGTAGTTAAAAACACTTAATATGAAGTGGGTCGCTTTTCTTCACAATATAATATAAATGGTCTTGCGATGAGACAAATAATTTTTTTAAGTACAAAATACACATCTTCCAATTAATAACCTCTGAATTCAAAATAAGGTCATAAAAGCTGCATGCATAATAATTATAAAAATAATAAAAAATGTATAATAAAATACATTTCATGTCAAATAACTTGATTGGATAGGATGTCTATCTAAGAGTGTGTGATTGCGCTTACCTTTGGTCCAGGTGGACCATCACGGCCAGGAGCGCCATCATGTCCAGGATTGCCCTGCAGAGAGGAGTGACATAATGAAAATAACTCCATCACGCTGTACAGAATGTGGCCCTTTTGTTGTCTGACCAGACAAATCTGGTTTAACATAAGTCTTGAAATCTATAGTTTGCTCACCTCACGTCCAGCCTCACCAGGAGCTCCACCCAGTCCAGGAGGGCCCATCGGTCCAGGAGGTCCACGCTCACCGAGAGGCCCAGAGGGTCCCTGCTTGCCTGGCTCTCCCTGAGGTGATAGGGATGGATATTATGCAGGATGGCAAAAGTTTACTGCATTAAAACTGCATTTGCAACCCAGTTTAAAACAGTTACAGAATATTTCCCCATGAGTATGAGGAGAAAAGTTTGGCCTTGGATGAACAATTTGCTGAAAGATTATGCAGACAAACATGTTTTTTTTATTAACGCACCAATGACTCAAGTGCAATATGACGAGGAATGCACATTAAAGCAAACAGGGGCCATTTAGATTTTACATTAGATTTTACATTGACTTTATCTATATTAAATTTAATCTGTTATTTAAGCACTTACAGATGGTCCAGCGAGACCGGAGAAACCTCTCTCTCCTCTCTGTCCAGGAAGACCAACAATACCACGGGATCCAATAACACCAGGTGGTCCAGGAGAACCAGCAGGACCCTAAAGACAATGGGTTTAAAAGACTCTTAATATTCAGTAATACCATCGATTTGACTGCACCAACACTACGGGATAAGAATTAAATTGAGCTGGATAATGACAATATTGTCTACCGTACAGCTGCTTTATAGCTGATTTGAATTAGTTTCATAATTGATGGACTCTGCAACATCAACACTGTTTTGAATTGAACTGAATCAACACTGAACTGACTTGAGCTTGATAACCCTATTCGGTTCTTCTGTAGCGCTGCGTATAGCTGACTTGAGCTTGTTTCACACTGATGATCTTTAGATGATCATAATTAGAGCTGCTTTACAGCTGAAATTTAACTGGTTTCTAAACTAATTCGCTTTGCAAAAACTAAGACACTGTTATTGAACTGAATTGAATCAACATTGAACCAAATTGAGTGGTTCAGTGATACTATTCTCTGTTCAGAGCTGATTTAGAGCTGAAATTGTATTCATTTCCGAACTTTGATTAACTTTCCTGTTTTTTTTTTTTTACTGTGAAGCAAACAGACTGTATTGTATAAAGCGCTATACATGTGACTTGACAGCGGAGCAAACTGAAGGTTACTTTCAACTT
Source organism: Rutilus rutilus (assembly GCF_951802725.1). NCBI lineage: Eukaryota > Metazoa > Chordata > Actinopteri > Cypriniformes > Leuciscidae > Rutilus > Rutilus rutilus. The sequence goes on from NC_140224.1 coordinate 3,956,280, forward strand.
AGCATCACAGATGCTTTTCCACAGTTACACTGGCCGAACGGTTCCAGTTATTTTCCACTTGAGCTTGGTTCGGTACGGCACAATTACAAACAATTATCGGCCTGTTCTCAGCACGGTTAACTAACCATACAAAAATGAATCCATATCCATACCGGCTGGGCCGGATCGGCATGGAATGGAGCGCTTAAGCAGTGAGAACGGTTTGGCCTGATTGTGGAAAAGCGGCTTATGGTTGAAACTATGATTACTTACAGCGGGACCATCAGGACCAACGCTACCCCTCTCTCCAGAGGGTCCTGGGGGTCCACCGGCACCGGCCTCTCCAGGGCGACCAGCAGGACCTCTCTCACCTCGGGCACCTCTTTGTCCTTCTTTACCCGAAGGACCACCTGGGCCAGGGGGTCCAGCAGCACCCTGAGAAAATATGACATGAAATTAAATGATTTGCGGTCAGACTCAGGAAAAGCCACACAGGGCAAAAGAGAAGCTTGTAAACACTGAATATAAAAAGTCAATATATGTTAAGTATTTGTTTAGACCAGGGATTCCCAAACAATTTTGTCAGCCGAACCCATTTTGGCCTAAAATATTTACTTTGAGTATACTTTGAAGTTAATATTTGAAAAATTGAACAACACATTCACATGTAAATGGTTATCTGATGTCACTTAATGGTCACTTGACACACAAATAAATCATTTAACATTAATTAAATGATTAATATAAACCAGAAACCCTGGTTTAGACATTGTTTGGAATAGACAATACTTACAGAAGGACCTGGAGGTCCGACTCTACCAGCAGCACCAGGGAAACCAGTAGCACCCTATTAAAAACAAAGACACTCGGAAACTGTGCAACAGAAACATGCTATGCAATATCATATCAGAGCAAAGTATACACCGGCCACTAAAACAAGTATTGCTACATTTAGTATGACTGTATGTGTATTTAAACAAAAATATCAAACCAATTTAAAAATGAACTTGAATAGAACTGACTTTAAATCAGATAAGTTTAATATTTTATGCAATGGAAGTTATGCATTTGTTCTCCAAATATGCTTAATTGCTAAAATGTCTTGAGGTCTTTGAATAAAAAGCCCCTAAAAGTCCAGAATATTAGACTAAAACTAAAACCATAATTTTTTTATTTGAAATAAAATAAATGTTAACTGTTGTTGTGCTGTACGTGGATGCACCGTAAGGTTTGCTAACTAATTTTGTTGTAAGTTATGCAATGACAATAATTGTCAATTGTTTATTTCTTTTTAAAATAAATGTAAAAAATCTTAAACGTATTTTATTTTGAGCTAGTCGCCAAAGCAAAAGATTAACCTGATGTAATAAAATAACTAAAACTAAAAAAGGGGGGGGGGAAACTAGACATAAAAACAATAAATAAATAAATAAAAACGATAAAACACAACAAAATTACCAAAACTGAAAATACATAAAATATAAATAAATACCATATATATAGGAACTATAATAGGATCTCAATAATACTAAAATAACACTGATAAAAAAAAAAAAGTTGTTTTAAAAGTATAGAGTCAAGGCTTTGAATTGTGAGTAATTTCTAATATCTAATTTGGTAATAAATGACGGATAGCATTGAATCTTACAGGAGGTCCAGCACCACCGCGAGCACCCTTAGCTCCAGTAGCACCAGCGGGTCCCTGTTAAACACAACAACCGATGATAAGGATATTATATAGGATGTACATCTATTTAAGCACAACAGAAAAGTAATATGTAATATGTAAATGAAATACCTGTGGGCCGGCGGGTCCGACGGGTCCACCAGGTCCAGGAGCTCCAGCATCTCCCTTGGGTCCGGTGTCACCAGACGCTCCCTTAGCACCAGGTTGTCCGTTGCCACCCTGCATTCAGAACAGACACACTTACGCTCAGTGATTTTAAATACCACAAGGTAAGAACTGACTAACAAATGTAGGATGATATTGTAATACTTACAGGAGGTCCAGCAAAACCAGCAGGTCCAGGGGCACCGACCTCTCCGCGCTCACCCTGTGAAGAAACGGCACAGAAATGTTTCAATGACTTGCAATAAATCACTCACATTCTGTAAATTAAAATGCAATGCAATCATGTAAAGCCTGACATATCAATTAATAATCTGAAAAATCCATTTAAACTAGTGCTGTCAAATCGATTAATCGCGATTAATCACATCTAACAATTTAAAAAAAGTTTATTTACATAATGTGTGTGTATATATATGTATATGTGTATATACTGTGTATATATGCACACACTTACAAACACATGTGTGTGTATATGTACATGAGATGTAAAAAATTATACTATACACACACACATTATGTAAACACAAACTTTTATGTTTAAATGGAACAGTTTATGTTAAACCTAAAAAAAAAAATTAACTCAAGAAGGAAAAAAAAACAGAGGCACAAACTGAGCAGAAATATGCAATTTGGTGCATTTGCTGATATTTATGGCCAAAAAGTAAGATGAAATTCTGATAGCTTGTAATATAAATCAATGAGATCTTTATGAATGTATGAGACTACTTCCATGAAATGCATATAAATATCAGCTGTCTGTCACTCTATATCTCCCAATAAAATAGTCTAAGTAAGATGATAGCTATAGAATTTTGCTAAAAGGCTTGATAGAAACCATCAATCAGATGACATAAGACATGTAATAGATTGTGAAACAGGTTTTTCAGCAAAGTTTTGAACATGTTGATGGTTTAGCGGCCTTAAAAATGTGTAGGGTTTTTAGGGTCATAAATAAGTGCAGTTACAGAGCAATGCTGATCATAAACTGTGTGTGTAATTTAGCATTTTTTGTGTGTTTATGTCCATGTTTCATGAGGTTTTCAGGAGCATCCTAATAACTTACAGGGGCACCACGAGGGCCAGTCAGTCCTGGAGGTCCAATAGCACCAGCCTCTCCCTAAAACACAACCACGAGAGGACAATCATATACAATGCTGCAAATTGATCAGAACTAAGGCAAAAACACTTTTCTATTTCAAAACACGCAATTTGAAAAATGATATCTTTCAATGCTAATTATCTAATAAATGATTCATATCTCTTTACCTTCTCACCAGGAGCACCACTGGGTCCAGAGGATCCAATAGGGCCGGTCATACCGCGCAGGCCATCCTTGCCAGGAGCCCCATCAGGGCCCTTGGGACCGCCATCACCCTAAAGAGGAAGGACAACTGTTGTGAACACACAGCAGGACGTGACATCATCACCACTACAGTGTACAGTTGCTGTCAGTATAATTTCCATTTGGTAACAAGTCACTACCCTTGTGAAAAGAAGGGTGCTTAATTGTATTTAATATGCACTTGTAGTGCACTTTAAATCTTAAAAGCATAATTTAAATACATATAATATAATATTAATGACACATAAGGCCACTTAAAAAGAGTACACTTTCATGACTATGCTTCTTAACACACTTAAGTGCATTGTAAAAGTTTTACTTTAAAGTACATTTTAAATCATTATGTTTTAATAATATTTTGTCATGCTTTAAAGAAGCACATTTATTTTGGTGTGTTGACTAAAGCACACGTAAAGTACTTGATTATAATTTTAACTGTAGTGTATTTGAGATTACACTTAAAGTTAATATATCTTAAATGTTCTACATCGCAACTTCTTTGAAAATGTGCAATTGCATACATCTAAATACATGACAAACAAGTTTCAATAGAAATTACATTAAAGGATATTTGAGTTGATCATAAATCCATGGGTCCTTTCAGCAAGACACTTTAACCATATTTCAAAGACAAAAGAAGTAATAATGAAATTGCATATAAAGATATATTTAAGTCCTACTGTACTTAAGTGGGTCAAAAAAGCTGTTCAACTAACCGCATTTAACATAAATTTAAACTATAATACATTTATTTAATTGCAAATAACAAGCAAACTGAACCTTACATTCAGTTCACACTTAAGTATATTCGGTTACACTTTATTTTAAGGTGTCTGTGTTACAGAGTAATTATACATTTAAGCACTGAGTAATAATAGCGAACTACATGTATTTACTATAGGGTTAAGGTTAGGTTTAGGGTAATTAAGCTCAATTTATAGTAACTACTATAGTAACTACATGTAAGACACTGTAAAATAAACTGTTACCATATATTCTTCTGTAATAAGTAGACTTTTTAAAAGAATGCTAAATTGTACTTCTTTTTCACAAGGAAAAATATGTTTGCTTGAAAAACAAGTTTGTTATGCGAAAATATTTGTTGGCAGACTATAAAAGTATTCACAGTCAAAATGCGAGTATAAATCTGGACTGTTGTGAATCTTACTCTGTCTCCTCTGGCTCCAGGCATGCCTCCAGCACCGCGCTCTCCTGGCATTCCCTGCATTCCTGCGGGACCAACACCACCAGGGCCTCCAGCAGCACCAGGCTCTCCCTAAACACAGAGAGAATTAGATTATTTCTCAAATATCACTATTCTGAGTCATAATTCTATCGAACTGGGAGTCTTACCTTAGCACCATCGTTACCAGGAGAACCAGGAGCTCCACGGGGACCGGTAGAGCCGGCAGGTCCAGGGGCGCCACGCTCACCGGGGAAACCTCGGTCACCCTGCGTGACACATTTAGAAATATCATTCTGCTGTATTTCATCCCAGCTTACTAACAGAAACGGTATACTAGAGCAGTGAGGAAAGCGGGAAGAGGAAAAGCCAGCATAATGTTTAATTACTTTTAGAAAAGAATAAAAATTACATTTATTGAGGTATATAATTAATAATTATTTTAATACACAAAAAATACATTTACTGATGCATATATATACTCGAAAAATTTGAATATCATGCAAAAGTTTGTGTATTTCAGTAATTCAAATTAAAAGGTGAAACTAATATCTTTAGTATATATAACTTTATACATATGCATGATTATACTTTTCAGAGGGCCGACATTTCTGTATTTAAAATCCTTTTTTTTTATTGATTTCATGTAATATTCTAATTTTCTGAGATTTTGAATTTGGGGTTTTCATAAGCTGTAAGCCATAATCATCAAAATGATAACTTTTGCACGATATTCTAATTTTTCGAGTTTCACCTGTATATATATATCTAAGCGATATATCTATCTTCTTAAAACTTTTATTTAAAATAATTCAAGATATATTCCTAGAATACTTTTTCTGCTTCTCAAGTGAATTTATTTTGTTTTAAGGATGTTACGATATTTTTCCTGAAAAAACAATGCTGACACTAAGAGCATGATTGTGTTTTTGCAGTGTAAGCATAAGAGTAGTAATAGTAATAGTGAAAATAAGGTAGAAATAGAAGTCAGATTGTTCTTTTAGTTTAATAGGTGAATTGATTTAGAAAGAGATACTCACTCTTGGACCAGAAGGACCAGAAGGACCACCTTCACCAGGAGCGCCCTGTTGGACAGTGAACATAATAAATAACACTGAACAAAAATACTGCACTCCTTTATAACCAACATATTTGTGATTGCATAGGATAAATAAAGAAGTAAGGGCAACATATCATCTTGTGTTTACAATTTGTTTGATTACTGTAACCTAAATTGAAATAAAAAAAAGCACAACATAAAATACATAACTCCTTGAGCTAACACAATTATGTCCAAGTGAGCACCCGTACCTGATCGCCAGGTTTGCCAGTCTCACCAGTGGCACCCTGTGTACCCGGCAGACCCTGTAAGAGAATAAACATTGAACATCAAATGACTAAACCAATTCCAATTAGCTACTAATCTTAACAGTCTGACCAGTAAACGTATTTTCATGTAAACTACACTCAAAGTAAATATAAAAAAGGGTGTTCAAGCGTACCTGGAACCCGGGAGGACCAGCAGATCCCTGTTCTCCCTTCTCTCCGGATGGACCCTATGAGATCACAGAGCAGTGAGAAAGTTAGAGCAGAAACAGAAACAGTTCACATATCAAATTTAAGAGGTTTAAGCACACATACAGCAGGTCCAGGAGCACCAGGAGCACCAATATCACCATCTTTGCCAGGAGCGCCCTATAAAAACACACAGAAACAAACACTGCATCATAATGCACCTGCTCAGACATGATTCAAGTGCTTAAAGCAATGCTTAAGGCTGCATAAAGCTCAGAAAATACTACAGATCTGTGTGATTCAGTACGTACCAAAGCACCAGGGGGTCCGGCAACACCTCTCTCACCACCCTTACCAGCCTCACCCTAAGAGAAATAAATCAAGGTATTAAAAATGTCATTGAGCAGTTTGTAAATCTGATATTTTTATAATCTTTTTATTTCACAAGAGAGTAAGAAATAAACCCTGTAAACCTGACATATCAAATAATATTCCGAAAAGGAACAATCTATTGAAGCTTTAGACAATATATACTATATAAACAAAGTTTGCATAAGTGTTTTGTTGAGAATTATATTTATACATCAGGCTTTTATGGATCATATAGTATGATAGAGTGAGAATATGAAGCTCATACTTGAGGAAAAAACACCTCAGGCAAAATTATGTAGTTTGGTTCAGATGCTGATATTCATATGGCTAAAAAGTAAGATGAAATTCTGACCGCTTGTAAATCAATTACTACTTACAGACTACTTACATAAAATGCATATAAATATCAGTCATAACTCTATATCTTCCAATAATATGATATTTAAATGCTTAGTTTTATGATCAAAGCTCTGTAGTTTTAAAACATAGAATTCAATACAATACAAGGATGATGCATCAAAAGCCTGATGGATCATATTTGATTCTCCCATTTGAACTTAATTTTTCTAAAATGATGTATGGATAAGTATTTTGCTTCAGTCCATGTTCATCTTCAAATATTAAAAAAGTCTAAACTATCAATCAGACGACAGAAGGCATGTAGAAGATTATGTGCATTTAGAGGACATGATACAGTAGGCTCTACAGGGTTAATGTGTTGTTTAGAGAAGGTTTGGTTTTTATCAAGATAAAGCTATTTAAATATATCATTCATAGCTTTTTGCAGCAGTAACTTACATCAGTTCCTTTGGGACCAGGGAATCCCATCACACCAGGAGCACCACGAGATCCAGCAGGTCCTGGAGGTCCGGGTCGGCCATCTTGTCCAGGATTGCCCTACGGGTAAAAGAGGTTCACGCAAACATTACTTTAAAAACAAGATTTAGAGTCTAATGTGAGTCTTATATTGCATACGAACAAAAACAAGCAGGGAATTATAATATATATATATATATATATTTGCTTACAGAAGGTCCAGCTTTGCCCTCAGGCCCAGGGCTTCCAGGGGCACCAGTCATACCCTACAACAAGCATCAGGTTAGGCGAAAATACAGACTATTTATACTACTGATATGGTTTTACATAACATTAAAGAGCCTAACTCTCACCTTAGATCCAGGCATTCCTGGCTCTCCTGGGCGACCAGACTCTCCAGAGGCTCCTTGAGCTCCCATTGGTCCATTAGCTCCACGCTCACCAGGGGCACCCTATGATTTAAATGGCCACTTTTAGTATTTTAGCAAAAGCAATCTTCTACAGGACCCTGGACAGCTCCTCCTCAATGCATTAAACAGCATTACAGTGAGCAGTCAGGACTAGATTGAGTGCTACGCTGTTAATACGTTAAACGCTTCAATTTTAGATTTGAATGTTGATATATGGGTTAAACTAGACTAAACAGAACTATGTAAACTTGACGTATACTCTTATGTAATTTCAGTCCCATTAAATAATATTTCTAACTTAAAATCAGTTTGTTGCCACGTGCACTACTGTCAAAAGTTTGGAATCATTAAGATATATTATTGTTTTTGAGAGATGTCTCTTCTGTTGACCTAGGCTGCATTTATTTGATCAAAAATACAGTAAAAACAATAATATTGTGAAATATTATTAGAATATGTTTTCTATTTTAATATATTTTAAGATGTAATTTATTCCTGTGATGGCATTAATATTTTTGTGGAAACCCTTTTTAGGATTCTTTGATGAATAGAAAGTTTAAAAGAGCAGCATTTATTTGAAATTGAAATCGTTTGTAACATTATAAATGTCTTTACTGTCACTTTTGATCTATTTAATGTGTCCGTGTTGAATAAAATTATTAATATCTCTTTTTTTTTATCTTACCCCACGGTTTCCACGAAAATATGAACTGTTTTCAACACTGATAATAATCATAAATGTTTCTTGAGCATCAAATCATCATATTATAGTGATTTCTGAAGGTGACACTGAAGACTGGAGTAATGATGCTGAAAATTCAGCTTTGATCACAGGAATAAATTACATTTCAAAATATATTCAAATAGAAAATGATCCTTTTAAACATTTTACTTTTTTTTTTATCAAATAAATGCAGCCTTAATGATTCCAAACTTTTGACTGGTAGTGTAAAGCACATTTGAAGGTTACCAGATGAACCATTTACTAAAGTGTTCAGAGCTTCAGTTTAGCAAGATTCACGGCCTTGATTTGCAAGCTCAGTAATCTTACCCCGGGTCCAGGTGCTCCATCACTGCCAGGCAGACCACGGTTGCCAGGGGCACCCTATCGAAAGAAAAAAGACAAAAGGTGAGAAACAAACAAGCATAAAAAGCATGCTGGAATCGAACTGTCACAGTTTTGGTAAGGTTAACCTACACGGGCTCCAGGGGGTCCGACAGGTCCTGCACCACCGGGCTCACCACGAGCTCCTCTCTTTCCTTCCTCACCAGAAGGTCCGGCTAGACCTTGGGGTCCGACTGGGCCCTAAAACAGAGAATAGCAACTATTACTATTACAGGTTTCTGAAAATATTAGGAAATTATCAATGCTTCAAAGCTACTTACAGGTTCTCCCTTAGGACCGCCATCTCCCTTAGGGCCTTGGAGACCTGGATCACCCTGGAATTAGAGCATAAGACTCTAATGTATCCACTCCTCTTTATCCAAAGCAACTTAATGTACATTTATAAGACAGGAAAGAGGTTAAGTGCCTTTAAATCAGATCTACACCTACACCTACAGATCTACACCTGAACACCTAAAACTTATTCATTTATGCAATAACTTGTAGTTAAAGAGGAAAAGATGATCAGTTCATGTGCTGCTTGAACTGAAACGGCTACAGCGATCTGTCACAGCACATTAAAGAGTGTGAAAAAGGTACTTATTGTTTGAATTTCATAATAAAACAGGCAAAATTAGAAAGCTTCATAACAAAAGTTACAAAGCTTATTGCGATTTTTTGGATGGGAGGCACTACAAATAATGTGTTGTTCAATACAGCATAGACTAAAAGATCGATTCTTCGGATTTAAGAATCGATATTGGTTCATCAAAATGAGAATAGATTAAAATCGTGAAATCTATATTTTTAATCTAGCCCGATAATGAGTGTTCTAAAATCAAAATATTCTTAAAATATCAAATATTCTTGATCTGCACTGACTGGATGAAATCACAGCCTAAAGACGGAGCCTTTACCCATCATACACTGCTATGTCAATTCTGAATGCCAATAATCTGCTGACTGGCTTTGATTTTCGGATAATAGCATCTACTGATCAGACTGCAAATCGGAGCGAAAATCTGTGCAAAAGTGCTGTGCTGGATCCAGCCATAAGTCACGACTCCTGTAATATCAGTTTCAAAACTAAAGATAGCATATCTGCAATCCTGAAAGCACTGAAACATTACTATACTTTTCATGCATTCTTAATAAAATGCAGTGTACATACATTGTTTCCCTTGGGGCCAGGAGCACCAGAAGGGCCCGGGGGTCCAGCTGGTCCACGGGATCCTGGGAAACCAGGAGCGCCAGCAATACCAGCAGCACCCTACAAAACATCATTGCAAATCATCGTTGTAAAGAGGGCAACAGCATAAATAAAAGATAAAGACAGATTGGTGTGGGATATTATCTATTACATATAAATACTTACAGGAGATCCTTTGCCACCAGGAGCACCATCACTACCAGGAGTTCCCTGTGCAGAAAAAAAGTGAAGTCATGTTCATCTTATTCTCCACACCATTAAATTAACTTATTTCAATTCATTTAAATGATACTCCAATCACACTTTGTTTTGTAGATAATTTCAGCTTTAGGTGGGCTATCCGTTTTTGCATTTGTCGTACATTTTATACAAGATCATATTTATCCATTGATATCTTAAACTTACGGAGCCCCTAAAGGGACATGGTGATGAAATAATTATATTTCAATGCTTTTGCATATCCTTGCAAAAATTTTGCGTTCCCCTGAGAAACTTTGCATTCAAACATTCAAAAGTTTCTCAAAAGCATTGACATGTATAAATTTCCTCCCATTTCATATTTTTTCCATTACCATGTCCCTTTAGGGGCTCCGTACAATCTCTCAAGTCAAATTTATTTATATTTAAAAGACACATTGTTTTACAGAAAATTATTTTAGTAATTAATGTTGTATCTTCATGTCTTATTTAGCAGATAATATAGTTTACATTTGAATCTACAACTTTACAACTACTTTAAACGTACCATTATTCTGTTGCTACTATGCAAGCAAATTTCCTTTTGAAATGTAGTTCATTTCAAATCTTTCTAGCAAATACACAGTGGTGTTTTGTGATGCGAATACTCACAGCAGGACCGGCGGCACCAGAGGGTCCAGGGTTACCAGGCTCACCACGGGCTCCCTGGGGTCCCTCTGAACCACGGCCTCCAGCAGCGCCAGTTTCTCCCTACAGAAGACAAAAAAGAAGAAAACAGTGAATTATCAGTTTATTTATAAGAGGGTGACTCGGGTATTTCCATTTATTCATTTAGTAGACACTTCTATCCAAAGAATATTGTATTGGTATATTGTACATGCAACAACAGGGTCATGAAACAATCAATTAAAATTAGGAAGTACTTATAGCTTGTTTAATAATTTTTGCTTTGCTTTAATGAACATGACAACTGTTGGCATCTGTACCAATCCATGACCATAAAAACATTACTTAAATTAAATGTTATGTACAATGTACTTATTCAGTTCATGTTGTATTGCAAATTTACTTGTACTTAGTATAAGGAACATGTACTTACTATAGGGTTAGGGTTATGAATTTGATTTGGTTTAGGGTTATCTGCATGCAATTATGCACAACTTAGTGTTACTACTACAGCAAGTACATGTAACATATGTAACAAGGGTAATAAAGTGTTACCCAAAACAATTTTGCTGCTTTTGAGGTGGCATATGTGTGACAGGTGTAGTGGTATGTGTAGGTTTAAGGTGTAATGGAAGGTCAACAGTGTAATTACAGATGTAATTACATGCAGGTATTTTTAAATATAAGTACAATGTAAAAACATGTATGCACACAATAAGTGCACTGTCTCAAACGATTAATTTAAATGTTCAATAATGAAGTGGGTCCATCATTTGTCGTGTGTTCCATACCTTAGCACCAGCACCTCCAGGGAAACCAGGAGCTCCAGCAGGGCCGGTGGGTCCCTAATGTTGCAGAACAATAATAATCAGTGAAAATGATATGACTATAATCATCAAAATTATTAATTCGACTTTGATCACTGTAGTAGGTGTAACAATATGTTGTAGTACTAATAACTAAACTATTATTAACATCATGATTTCTTGAATCATTCCTCCAAATCAACTGCTTCATTTTCACAGTCCTTTGAACAATAAATTGTATTTAGTATCAGTAAATATAGAGTATTGTGATACTTGAATTATCAATAGATTCTTCTAGTAAATAACTGCTGTATTACCAGAATATTGCTCTTAAGAGACTTACGGGAGGTCCGGCAGCGCCAGTGTTGCCATCATTACCGCGAGCACCCTGCAGAAAACAAAGAAACAAACAAAAACATTACAATCGTTCATTTTTATGAACCAATAATGACACTAATGATGGCCTTGAACCTGCCTGAAGATTTTGCCTTTGAAAAAGCCAAAAAGATCAACAACTCTGTCCAAAAGAGAGCATTTAAACGTCATGCCTCAAGAGCTCTCCAGAACGAGTGGCAGATATATTTCAATTAGTTTTCATTATCTTAGACTTGTGGTGCATTCTCATTTTGACATTTATAAATGGTTGCTCATGGTGAATCAGAGTTAAGAGTTAATTTGCATTGAGTTGAGTTGCATTGTATAAGCTGAACAGTATATTAGACAGTATAAAATGAGTCTCATACTGTGTACAAACTGTGTGAATATGTAATTCTCTACTCCACAGAGACAATAATGCATGGATGTGACACTTACAGAAGGGCCAGGGGGACCAGGGCGACCTCTCTCACCGGGCAAACCACGAGCACCCTGAAACAAGCAGATGGAAGAGGAAATGTGAGAAGAATGGCATCATTTCGAAGAACTATTCATGGACTTTAAATGCCATCTATAATCACACACCATGGCTCCAGGAACACCATTCTCACCAGAAGAACCAGTCTCTCCCTGTAATCAGAAACACAATCAACAGAGAGTCCACACTATATCAGCACATCTGTAAAGTCAAATTAGCATGCGTGTTTACAGGCCGAATCTGATATCTGCATGTACACAAGAATATACAAGACCATACGATTGAAGAAAAATCTAACCTTGGGTCCAGCAATGCCGGCGTCTCCCTTAGCTCCATCTAGACCAGAGAAACCCTGTAAGAGGCGACAGAAAACATTGCATTGTTACTTAACTATTGGTAGTTTAACTGCTGCTATAGCTCTCCTCTATTGTAAGTCGCTTTGGATAAAAGCGTCTGCTAATGATTAAATGTAAATGTAAATGTACATTAATTATACAAAAAACAAAAGTGAAAAACACATATGGTGGCCAATATTAATGGATAAACAGATACAAATATGTAGTATGTAATAAAATAGAAAATAAAAAAAATGGATATAATAATTAATCAAATGTAATAAAATATGTGCATTAATCTATCAATTTCTATATATCTCTTTATATCTATAAATATATATGGTCACACTTTAGTTTAGATTCAAATTATTGGGTGATTGAGGGATGTAGAATATGTTCATGCAGAATAAGGCATTAATATGTGCTTTATAAGTACTAATAATCAGCCAATGTCCTAGTAATATGCATGCTAATAAACAACTAGTTAATAGTGAGAATCGGACCCTAAACTAAAGTGTTACCTTAAACACGAATAAATAATTAACCAATTTAAAACTACAGTAAAAAGGTAGTGTCATACTCACTCTGTGTCCCTTGATGCCAGGGAGTCCAGGGGTTCCTGGGAATCCACGAGCACCCTGTGAAACAAGCAAGAGAATATAATCATGACGAAAGTGTGAATCTCTTTCCACCACGCTTGATTATTTGACTAATCAGAAATAACGAGCATTTAAAATGTTTTCATTCCAGTGAGCATTCTTATACTCTAGTGTAACGCTTCATAAGTTGACCATGTCTGCAATATGGCAGTAATTTGTGTGTATAAATGAGGAAAGCGTGTGTGAGCACCTGAGGCCCTGAAGGTCCACGCTCACCAGGACGTCCTGCTTTGCCAGCTTCACCCTGAGGAAGAGCAGAAGAGACATGAGAAGAGGCTTAAAGGCCTGTGCTGGATTATTTGAGTTTGGCTCGTCTGACGGTCTGATTCAGAGGCGACTGGAGTGGATGCAGTGAGGAAAAAGAAAACTCACATCCTCTCCGTTCTTTCCAGGAGGACCGGCAGGGCCGCGAGAACCCATTGGACCCTGCAGGCAACAACAGCAGAAGAATAATGTTCACAAGCCGCTGGTAAAATACGCATGTTTTGTCAAATGTGAAGAGCCGTATTTTGTCGGTAAAACTGACACTAAAATTCAGAAGCAAGTGACAGATACTCACAGGAGAACCAGGCTCTCCAGGCTCACCCGGGGGGCCAGTGAATCCCTGAGGGCCCTGTGTAAAATACACACAAGTACGGTTAGATATCAGATGGGAGATACTGGACGATAATATGCCACAGGAGGTTTACTGACAATACTCAGGACTTCAGTGTTAGAACAAAAAAAATGAAAAACAGACTAGCAGATTTATTTGTTCTAAGAAAACCACCAGAAATAGACTTACAGGTGAACCTGCAGATCCAGGGGGGCCACGAGCACCCATGGGGCCCTATAAGAGAGAAAACAACATTTTAAAGAGAGATAATGAAAAATTATGTAGATTAAACACTACTTATATTCAATATCATGTAAGTTTTTGTAGTTTAGAAGGCAGTGCGAATGGAGTCCTTTGAAAGCCGAAATCTAGAAAGTGGGGAGGCCGATTACAGATATAATGCAGGTATATGCATTATAAAAGTTAATTATGATAAAGAGATGCACACTAAAGTGCTGAATATCCATACGACTGTGAATCACTGTGTAAAAGTGATTAGTGATCCATTTCTGTCTATTCTCTGTGAGATCCGGAAGGAAAGGAGGAAGAGTGGGAAAAGAGAAGCTGACGTACTGGTGGTCCGGGAACAGCAGGGCCGCTGGATTTCTCACTGCCGTAAGCCATCTGGGAAAGGAAAGACTGTAGGGAACAAAGAAAATGAATGAGTGAGGGTTCGCTAAGCAGAGCTTTGCTGGTTTCAATATGCAAGTTTAAGGTTTGTGCTCCGGTGAGTATCATTTCATCATTTACTACTGTACTACTAAATGATAGTTTTCCTTTTAATCTCAGAATATAAGCTGTCTACACTGTGTAAATGCTATAAAAATCACCTATCTGACATGTCACAAATACCTCAGCTATGTCAAACCATATTTTGCTTTTATAGAGTGCATCGTGTGCTTTTATTCCTGTCGACCCAGAATCCACAATGGTGAGAATGATGGGAGCTGTTCACATAGTTGGTACTGAACTACACAATCACAGAAGCTTCATGCACTTTTAAAAACATACTTTTTATTTATTTATTTTGAATGCCAAAGGAAATAATCTATCAGGCAACAGAACGCAACATGAAGATCACTTCAAGATTTATGGTTTTGAATACGGGCCAATACAAAAAGATTCTCTCAAACTTAATCATAGCGATGCTGACGCAACCAAAGCAGAGTCACAGTTTTACAATGTAAAAAATTGAGTTGCTTACTCCGCCGCCGAGGCCAGGGGTTCCAGGAGGACCAGGAAGTCCAGGGAGTCCGTTCTCTCCGGGAGTCCCATCTCTGCCAGGAGGCCCTGGAGGACCCTGAGAAACAGACAGCGGAGATCCATGAGTGCACAGATTTAGCCAACTCTTAGTTCAGTGCATTCATTAGTTCATCCATTTAATCCTTTTCACCTGCCTATATATTCTTAAGAAAAACGGTACATTATGCATGTAAAATATCATAATGGAATGAGTAACACCATGTTTATTAAACAAATGCCTAATCTTTCATGTTATGAGGTCAAAGGTCAGCGAGACAAGTAGAGGTCAGCAGGTTAAAAGCCTCAAATGCCCCAATTCTTTGCATTTGCAACAGATTTTCACATGCTTAGTCTTGTAACGTGGACAATACAAACTTTTTGTCTCATAGAGACTTTGTACTCTTGCAAACAAATGTGTAATTGGTCTTTTTTGTTGTTGTACTAGTATAACCCAGATCGTTCACACAATATAAATATAAATGCATTATTATAATGATAATGATTTAGTGTTCAAAAACAAATACTCACTGGGTCTCCGTTTGGACCGCGAGGACCCTAAAAAAATGAAAAAATTAGAAATGTTATGACACTTTATATTGGTGTATGCTGTAAATATAACATAAAGGGGTCTTTTAAGTGCTTAATTTACATTTATACATGGTATGGCAAATTAAAATAATTATATATATATATATATATATTATTTTTTTATAAATGAGGTGCATGATGAAAAATCCAAATAAATTCCCACTAACCTCGGGATTTGGATTTGGAGGCTCAGGACGTGGAGTATCTTCTATGGAATAAAATATAAAAATATTTCAGAACTGTGCCACCTTAAATCAGCTCAAGTGAAGATATAGATAAGCTCAGAGGACTGATCCGGAATCTCAATCTTTCATTAATAAGATTACCAAACATTATTACTTCCTTTGATGCTCAAGAGATCAGTAACTTAGTAGGCCTATATGTACATTCAAATAGTTACAAACGTCATTAAACTTTGCATATTTGAATGCACAGGAACAATATGCATTATGTACTGTTCACAAAAGTACAAAAAAAGTATAATTAGCCAAAAGGCAATAAAAACTACAAGCAAAAACATCCTTAATCCCTCAGGCCATGTAAAAGCATCAGTGGTGAGAGAGAATCCAGTGATGTGTTTGCGCTCCACAGGTCTCCGACATGATGACAGGCCAATGAAAGATATTTCCCAGAGCATGTGGTTAAGTGTTTGCACACTTGAGGGCGACAGAGCTAGTGTGACCGCGAGGTGCGTGTGATGGGGCGAAGGTGGAGGTGAGTGTACCGTCGGGGCAGATGGGGCAGCATTCTCCATCGGGAATCTCTGGATTGGCACAGTCTGATGTATCCTCGCAGATCACCTCATCGCACATGATGGTCCCGCTGTCGCAGACGCAGATTTGGCAGGGCTCAGGTTTCCATACATCCTTGTCGTTGTAGTTCTGACCTTCCAATGTACAGCTACCGAACGAGACTGTAAAGGACAACAGCTATGAATCAGCACAGAATTGTCAATCACATTCGCAATTCAGCTAACTACGGTGGGAATGATTTGAAGGGCCGACAGGTCCAGGGGGGCTATGACCATTTCGACATTTTATATGTAGCCTATATATATATATTTAAAAAAAAAGATCAAGCGCACCAAAATCCTAGCTGCCATATATGTAGCTATAAACAAAATTTTGTCTTCCCTCTAAATCAAAGTGACCCATTACAAAAAAGTAGTTCAACTAAAACTTCAATTTAACTGTTTTCTGATGTAAATAAAAGAAAATATACACTTTTGCGTTACTTTCAAGAGAACAAATATGACATTTATAATCTGAAGCACAAGACAGAGTCTCACTCTTGCAGAGTCTCCAAACTAAACAGTGATGATATTCATACGTATACAGAGCTAGTGTGACGCCATATGTATTATTTTCATTATTATTATACAATATTATTATTAAGGAAGGAAATTAAGGTAAAATGGCCTAATGGGGCGTGGTGCACAATGATGGATAGGCCTGCACTCCCCCTCATCGTGTTTCAGACCTGTGCCGTATTAAAATCCACCGCCTGGTGGCACCAAAGCCATGTAAACCACCGTCACGCCCCGCTCATTCCCAAACGATGAAGTGAACGCCAGAGTTTTTCCTCTATCAAATAAAACTCTTCTTTGTCATTCTAAAACGCTGAATTGTATTTCTATCGTAACGCTTTAGCTGCTGTGTAGGCTAAAAACGTCAATTTCACGAGTGACGGGTGCACCTAGTCTATCAAGAGACAGTGTAATCCAGAGATAATCGGTAATATCCCGTTATAAAACGATACAAAAGCATGACAGAATACAAACAGGCGTAAGAACGAGAGGATATATGACATTAAATGCACTCTCTCGACTCGTTCTCTCCCTTCTCTCCTCCGTGTCGCGTTTTTCCTTCAGAGCATCCTTCGCTCGAGGACATCACATAGTGACGGAACATGTAACTGCACGCGCGCAGCAAACAAGCGCTCGAGGAAGGAACACAATTCCGCGTGCATTGCCAAGATGGGAAAATTACAATTTCTAGAAGATAAAAATGTTGATGAGAATAAAAAAGGTAGTTTTTCCCCCTCCTCGAGACATTCCCAAGAAGTTTTAGATTGCAGGTCACTTGCAACAAGCTGAAAATTCCCCCTCTTGAGTTCTCCAATCTCTTCTGTCAAGCATCTTTGCAAAAGCAGGAGTAAAAATCATATATACTCACTATCTTCCTCTTCTTGTCCTCTCACCACAAGGACCGCTGCGGCGAGCAGCAGCCCTAACCGGATATCCACAAAGCTGAACATGTCTAAATATTAGACATGTAGACTCTTTGAGGCAAGGGGGAATCCTGTTTTGTCCTCAATCATACACGTAGGGTCCGGTCTGTGTAACTCCAATCCAGACCCTAGCAGAAACTCCCTACTGCAAACAAATGTTTGACCCTGGCTTTTATATGCCAAAGTTTTGGGGAGGTGCTGAGTGAGCAAGATATCTGCTACATGTTCAAGTCAAAGCGAGTCCCTCCTTCAGCCAAGACTAAGGGCCGCCTTAAAACATGTTCCGAGTCCTCATTACAACGTGGACATTTTGAAACATGGAGAAGTGTGTCAGGGATTCTGGAGATACCATGCTGAAAAAAGATAAAGGGATCAAACTCTGGGTCTTCCTCTGAATCTCGGGATGTCTAGATTCTGCATTTTCAATTCGACTTGGACAAGTGGGACCCTCTTACTGGATGTGATCATTTCATGTTTAGTTGCCAAATGATGATCATATTCTGTAGATTCTTTATATGATGGTGAATTGAATTACTGCTTTCATGCTGAGATTGCATGCTGAATTTGAACGAGACGAGGGTTTGAGGAACATGTATGATGTTGTGGAGGATTGGGAGTGAATGAAGGATTAGAAAGTAGGGTTTAATCTTTCTCTAAATGTTAAGAAATGTGAATTCTGTCATCGTTTACTCGCCCTCATGTCATTCCAAACATGTCATGTTGTTCTGTAGAACACAAGATGGTGCTTTGAAAAATGTCACACAATAAAAGTCAACTTGTTTTGCACCACAATGAACTCTCTCTTTAACATCGCCATATTGGACCAAATTAATATTTCTGTTTCTCTAAGTTCATGAGCTAAAATTGAATAAAAACTATATGAACATGTATAAAAAAAAAGGAAGAAGAATAGAATTCAGCTGCATTCAAATGCATCACTGATATTAAAATAACACTTTTATCCTCTTCGCGATGATGCCAGATACACAAACACCGCAGCTAGCGCCACAGTTGAGATGTGAAATAAGACATAGCCATAGACAGAACAACAACATAACATGAATATTTGTGCAAATGTCCATTGCATGTCTGAACATATGAGCGAAGCTGCGAGTCGTTAGCTTTTACATGTGCAACATGTTAAGCAGAGAGAAGACAGAGACAAACAGAGAAAGAGAGAGAGAAGAACTTCTGGCATTATATCAAACCACTCATTGCTCTGTGGACACGTTGCAACTTCAAGAGCCATGGCCCTGTCTGACCTCCTTTTCTCACATCTTTACATTTAAAATGCATTGTCTGTTCACGATGAAATGCAACAGGAATGCTGAGAGATGGTGGTGGCCTTGTGATAGTTCATATTATTTTACTACTGCATATAAATGTAAAGATGTTGCTAATGAAAGGCGGACTATAATGTGGATTGAGTTGAAACCAGTTTAGTAGATTTCTTACAGAATGCTTGGGCAAATTAATAGCATTACATGCAAAAGCCTGAGAATCGTCTTCAAATCCCCAGGATGTTAGACTGGCTCACACGTTAGCAAAGACTTCTGTCATCTTTTATTGTGTGGCTTGATATAGCGGAGTATGGATCCGGTCACAGGAAAACCATATGTTGATGCTGGTTTTATACGGTTGGGCAGAAATCTGAAACCCTAGTGCCTTATCAAAGCTGAAATTAAACACTGCTTTTCAAAAAAAACTTTTTTTGTGTGTGACCACCAGTCCAAAACAGAAATAGGCATGCTATTGAACACAACAATAAATCTTTTCTTTTTGCAGCTTCCAAAATCGTATCATGTTTCCAAGTATTTCTATGTATTCATTTGTTAAATTGTTGGTAGGTACATTCTCAGAAAAAAAAAAAGTATAAAAGCTGTCACTGGGGCTGTACCCGTTCAAAAATAGTGCATATTAGTACCTCAAAGGTACATATTTGGTCCCAAAAGTGTACATATTAGTACCGAAATGCTACACATTACAACGTTTTTAAAGGGTACTGTCCCAATGACAGCTTTTGTACCATTTTCTTCTGAGAGTGTAGTGTACCTTGCAAGATTTTTGATATCTTACTAATGTCATAAGCAACAACTGTCTCAAAAGAGTGTTAAAGTCTCTTGTTAATTTGAGGAGGTTATTTAATTATTGAAGTTTCTGCAAATGACGAGCATCTCAGATATCTAAATATCCAAATATCCAAGTGAGCTTGTTGAGATACATTTATCCTTCGGGAACTACACTTTTGGGAAACTAGATCGACGCGTACGTTCCATCACTGTTGGTATCTTACCTTCTAAATGGTGTAATATAACCTAGCCAAGAATATGAGGGAAACTATTTACATATAAAAGAATTATTAAACACACGCCATTATGACCATCTAAAATGAACGTATTTTAAATGAATTTTCAGCATCGTTACTCCAGTCTTGTACTTGAAAACTTGTACTGCATGTGAAACTGATACATAACTTTCAGGAATCTTTGATAAATAGAAAGTTCAAAGAACAGCGTATATTTGAAATAGAAATATTTTATAACATTATACTTTATTGTCATGTTTAATAAATTGTATACATCCCTGCTGAATAAAAGCAATGAAGTTCAGTACAAATTATTTTTAAAACGTGACATATATAATATAATGGTCGAACTTTAGATTAGGGTCCAATTCTCACTATTAACTATGACTTTTTCCACATTAAACTCCTGTTTATTAATAGTTAGCAAGGTAGTTAAGTTTAGGTAATGGGTGATTAAGGGATGTGGAATATGATCATGCAGAATAAGGCATTAATATGTGCTTTATAAGTACTAATAAACAGCCAAAATCCTAGTAATATGCATGCTAATAAGCAACTTAATAGTGAGAATTGGACCCTAAACTAAAGTGTTACCAATATAATATATTGCGGTTCCTCTTTTTAGTCATCTTTATTTGTATTTAACTTGCATTCTAATGAGTCATTGTAAAAATAGTCATGCTTTTAAGCTGATTATGCATGAGAGAATGTTGCCTTAAATAAAACATACACTAGGCTGACTTAAAAAAAAAGAAAAAAAAAGTTTTAATTATGATTATTCACTTTATTGAAGGTAAAATTGGCCCATTCAACTACACTTGTTCACCTTCAAAATGTATTTACTTTCTCGATAGTGAGAACTTTTTCTTATTGAAAGATGGGAAAGACAGACAGTGCAGATTGGGGCAGGGCGAGGTTTAAATAGAAGTGGTAATTTTCTGTGCTTTTGTTTTACAGGAGTTGCAGTAATATGTGCCTCTGTGGCGAGTGTCTGGCAGAGATCAGTCGGTGGTTGGGATGCACATTTATACAAGGCCTGCACAGTTAGATAGTCTTTTCTAAGCTACTGTACACTAACATATGACTAAAATGTCACAAGTCATCTTCCTTGAGTGTTTCCAGCCTTAATGAAGCTGCATTTCCACTTCAATCACACACTTCAGTGTTCCCACACATCTCCCAGAGACCAAGCCACTCGAACGCTGATCACATAAAGCCAAAACACACTTTTAGATCAAATTTAAATGAGGATACAAACAAGGAAACAGCTTTCAGCAACACTATACAACTACACCAGCCAAACAGTCAGTGAAATTCAAAACACTGAAATAAACAAGCATTTATTTGTCGCAGATTGAACTGGGCTCACATCTTTATAAAGTAATTCGTACTTAACATAACAAGCACCGCGGTTCATTGGAGCAGAACTGTCCATATAAGACAAGAAGGTGTGGGTCGGTCTGAAATCAAATGTCACCCTGGACGACAAAAGCAGTCACATGGGTCAATTTTTTTGAAATTGAGATTTATACATCACCTGAAAACGAAATAAATAAGCTATTGTCATGATAGGACAATATTTGGTCGAGATACAACTATTTGAAAATCTGGAATCTGAGCGTGCAAAAAAATCGAAACATTGAGAAAATCTCCTTTAAAGTTGTCCATTTATGTTCGTGATTGTGCTGCGTTCACTCACTAAAATAAATGTTTTATATATTTACAGTATAGGAAATTTACAAAATATCTTCCTGGAACATGATCTTTACTTAATAAATGATTTTTGGCATAAAAGAAAAATCGATCATTTTGACCCATTCAATGTATTTTTGGCTATTGCCACAAACACACCCGTGCGACATGTGACTGGTTTTGTGGTCCAGGGTCACAAATGTGTTCACATCATGTGCATCAAAATGCTTAAAACTGTCAAATTAGCTTGTTAAAAAAAAAGAGAGAAAATTCTGCTAGCTTCTCATAATAGTTTAAACGTATATCACATCTTTTTTTTATACTGTATGTATATAATTCATGTGCCTCATAATCTTTAATCTATCTCCCCCTCCCTCTTACAGCATCTCTTCTCTTCTCTGATGACGAGCGCGGGGCAACCTGTCACTCACATGAGATCCACCATCAGCAAACCACAACCATTAAAGTGAAGTGTGCCATCTGCATCAAACTGAATTGCAAAAATGATGACTGATTAATGATTTTCAAACATGGTTTCCTGAAGACTTCCCCTGTCTGCCATTGGTCAGACAAATAGATAGTCCCGCCCTAATCTCACACCATTGGTTTCTGTGTCAGCCTGATCACAATAATCAATTTGAGGCATTTTTATGGTATTTTAACAATGATAAAATGAAATCACTGTGGAAATGGAGTAAAAGGTTTAGTACCTCACCCTTGTAAAATGATATCCCATTTGGACGTCACATATATACAGGTGGGAAGTGGTATTTTTGTTTATCTATGCCATGGGAGGTGGTGGGGATTCCTCAGCCGTTTGCTTTTACAAGCACATGTTTCTACTTGCTGCACTTAAAGGGATAGTTCATCCAAAAATGAAGATTCTGTCAGTAATTACTCTCCCTCATGTTGTTCCAACCCCGTAAGACTTTCGTTCATCTTCGGAACACAAATTAAGATATTTCTGATGAAATCTGAGAGTTGTCTCACTCCTCCATAGGTAATCGATATCTGCCATCCCAGAAAAGTTAGTAAAGACATCATTAAAATAGTCCAAGTGACTACAGTGGCTCAACCTTAAGTTTATCAAGCGACGAGAATACTTTTTTGTGCGCAAAACCCCCCAAAATAACGGCTTTGTTCAACTATTCATTTTCTTGTGGGCCTCTGAGTGAGTTCACGGAGTGTAACAGCGCAGCGCTTCTGGGTTGTACGTCAGAACGGAGGCTCACTATTGGCCGACGCTGGTCATGTGTGTGATGCTGGCCAATAGTGAGCCTCCGTTCTGACGTACAACCCAGAAGCGCTGCGCTGTTACACTACGTGAACTCACTCAGAGGAACACAGAAGAAAATCAATAGTTGAATAAAGTCGTTATTTTTGTTCTGTTTTTGAATTCTCGTCGCTTGATAAACTTAAGGTTGAGCCACTGTAGTCACTTGGACTATTTTAACGATGTCTTTACTAACTTTTCTGGGATGGCAGATATCGATTACACAGCAGCCTATGGAGGAGTGAGACAGCTCTCAGATTTCATCAGAAATATCTTAATTTGTGTTCTGAAGATGAACGAAAGTCTTACGGGGTTGGAACAACATGAGGGAGAGTAATTACTGACAGAATTTTCATTTTTGGGTGAACTAACCCTTTTAAAGTGCTGAGAGAGATCATCCACTCCAAACCCTGATTCTTTTCTTCATTCTGTCCATCTGTCCTTGCTTCACCTTTACTTTCCCTCACTCTGTCTCTTGCTCCTCCTGATGTCCAGTCAATCACCCTCTAAGGGCCTCAGACAGATCTAAAAGTTTTTTGTGCATAAAAAACTGAGAGAGAATAGTTTAGCGGTCACACAGTTGTTTAGAAAATGTCTGCTGTACGAATGCCTTGTGAGTTCTGATCCAAATAACTTTGATTTTAGGCATTTAATTAACATTTAAGTTGAACTCCACAAATATTCACAATATGAGATTGACATTGCATTGCATATAACACAGATATATATATAAATATACAAAGTTAAAAGTTAAAAACTTGCACTCCATAACCAGACGTCTCCACTGGTGATGCTAGAGCAAGATCTGTGTCTGACTAATGCTTTCCTGATACGTGTCCAGCTTTTGTTTGCAAAATGTTCAACCCCAGTCTGAAGCATTCCAGAACATCTGCAAGTTATTCTTACATGCTGCACACTTACAAAAAAGAGTTGTCAAGTTTGAACTCGGTATAGTCTTTAATAAAAATGAATTTAGTGTTTTGCTGGAATTCAGAGTAAACTGTTTTGATAGAGTAAAACTCGTTCTGAAAGCTTTTACCCTTGTGAAAAAGAAGTACACTTTATCACACTTTTAAAAAGAGCTACTTATTATGGAAATAATATACTCTAAAAGAATACTTAAGTATGAATGTACTGAATCTATTTTTTTGGATACTTAATTGCATGTTATTTATGACTAAGTGAAGATGTTTTAAAGTTTACATTTATCTGAATTGCAGTTACTTGAACTTGAGTGTTTTTGACCCACTTAGCGTAAGTACATTTTTATATGTAATTTAATAATAACATCTTTGAAATATGGTTAAAGTACATCTGAACGTACTGACAAGAATTTATTGTAAACTAAAATATACTTTAATGTAATTTCTATTGAAACTTGTATGTCATTAATCTAAATATATTTGTAATTATACATTTGTAATGATGGAATTGAAATGTAACTTTAAATGTAATATTGAGAAACACACTACTATAGTTAAAGTACTGTATAATCAAGTACTTCACATGTGATTTAGTTTGTAAGTCAACACATCAAAAGCACAACAAAAGATGATTAAAACGATGATTTAAAATATACTTTGAAAAGTAAAAAAATTAATATAACATTACAGTGCATTTAAAAAAAACAGTCATGAAAGTGTACTCTCTTAGTGCACACTTAAATGATATTTTATCTCATTAATATTATATTATCAACAAGTTTTTAAAAAAGTTTTAACATTTTAAGTCATTCAGTAAAATTAAGCGCACTTCTTTTTCACAGGAGTAAATTTGTAGTGCAAAAGTTCTCTGTTGAGAGAAATACTTATTTGAATAAAAATATGAAACAAGAATTTAAATGGATCCTGATTCTATTTCCTTTCCAAGTGTTCATCGATGTCAACGAGGTGATTTACGCTGATCCGCCCATTCTCTCTTTTCTCCTCCTGCTCTCCACCCCTTCACTCCTTAAGAAGTGATTCGTATCCTCAGGCCAGCTAGACAGGCTAAAGGTTACGCAGATCGGATTCCAACAAGTCTTCATTTTAAGCTGAAGCATTACACATTGGTCTTTCTGATAGTCGACTGATTTTACAGAAATCTAGGGCCAATTTTAAATCTCCTTCCCACTCCAAAGACATGTGGACTGATAAAGAGAAATGAATCATAGACAAACCCCTGAGGGCAAACTCTACCTGGTGCAAATATCTCTTTCAACAAGTGTCTTCATGCTGCCACCTTGAGTTCAATGCACAGTTGCTTTAACAAATTCCTTGCAATGCAGCAGAAGCTGTGCATTGAATCAAATTAAAAAAAGATTTACAAAAACTCGATTACAGGGTGGAAACCTTCTTCCGATTGCTTGGCAGTCTTGCACTTTGGAAAGCTGGAATCATTGTGATATGTAGTCATTTTGTAATCATATGGCTTTCACTCCCTCTGTCTTTAAAGAGAAAGAAGCCCCTTCATTTCATCTCGCAGGCCAGTGTTTTACTGTCTCAGCGTAAGTGGTGGACTTTTGGTGACAGGGATGCAGTTACGGACAAAAGCATCTCTTGCAATGTCAAATTGTTTTTCTTTCTGCATTTGAGAATCTTCTCTATTTTTGCAATACTGGCAAGGTTTAATGAAAGGCTGTATGAAATTAATTCAGAACCGACCCACCACAACCTAGATTAGCTTTGAACTCATTACAGGTCACTGTGCTCTTTTCTCAAACCACGTCACCAGCAGAATTGTGAAGAAAAAAAAAGTGTGAGAGGAGGAGGAGAAAACAGACCTCATGGATCTTGTTGCATGGCCCTCCTCCAACCCCACCCGAACTTGGACCACCCCAGTAAAGGTTGTAAAAAACGTTTTCTTGTTTTGTTCAGACATCCAGCAATGCACCATGATTGCACAAAAATCTACATTGTGAAGGTATTAAATAGCATTTCTTTCATACAGTAAATCAAATCATCTCAAACTGGTTTCTTGAACATGACGGTGAGTTCACTAAACTCAAATGACTTCCACAGTGACCAGGTCTCAATCCAATAGAGCATCTTTATGATGTGGAGGAACAGGAGATTCACATCATGGATGTACAGCCGACAGATCTGCAGCAACTCCGTGATGCTTTCATGACAATAGTCAAGTCAAGTCACCTTTATTTATATAGCGCTTTTTACAATACAGATTGTATCAAAGCAGCTTCACAGTGATACAATAAAGTTTGTTTCTAGAAGAAAATTGCGTCATCGTCCACCTTAAGTAAGGCAGATCAGTAATACTGTTGAATATTAAATGTCCCCAACTAAGCAAGCCAAAAGCCAAGGCGACAGTGGCAAGGAACCCAAACTCCATCAGGTGAAAAATGGAGAAAAAAATCTTGGGAGAAACCAGGCTCAGTCGCTCAGTTCTCCTCTGGCCAACGAACGAACAGTGTATGATTATGATTCAGGCAGCATTATAGGTCAGAAGTCAGATTGGATTGGAACAATCAGAATATTATCCAGTTCCATCTGGTTGAAGATCGGAGTCACGCCGGTATGGAGACGGGTTTGTTGAGGATCAGTGCCGATGGCTGTCGTGTCGATGAGGCTTTCACAGGGCTGATGAGGCTGGCACCTCAGGGATGCGTCGTGGACGTGTCCAGGCGCAGGTCCACCATCTGAACTGGATACGGCCCGGATCCAGCTGACTTCAGTAAACCTCGGAATAAACAGAAAGACTAACATTAGCTTAGATGCCATTCTTCTTATGATGTAACGAGTACATCGGGTGTTATAGGAAGTGTTCCCGGTTCCGGCTGACCTGATTTATGCAGCTTAATAATCATGGCCTCCTAATAATCCCCTTCCATTAAATTGGCTCTATCACTCTCTCTCCTCTCCACCTATAGCTGGTGTGTGGTGAGCGCACTGGCGCCGTTGTACTGTGGCTGCCGTCGCATCATCCAAGTGGATGCTACACACTGGTGGTGGTTGAGGAGAGATTCCCTGATATGATTGTAAAGCGCTTTGGGTGTACAGTAGTACATATGAAAGCGCTATATAAATGCCTCATTCTATTCTATTCTATTCTTCTATTTCACTGATTTGAATAATAGGAATGTATAATGTTCTATATGAATGCCACGTAAAAGAGATGCGTTTTTAGTCTAGATTTAAACTGACAGAGTGTGTCTGCTTCCCGGACAATTTTAGGAAGACTGTTCCAGAGTTGAGGTGCTAAATAGGAAAAGGATCTACCGCCAGCAGTTGATTTTGATATTCTAGGCATTATCAACTGGACAGAATTTTGAGATTGCAATAGACGTGAAGGACTATAATGCGTTAAGAGCTCGCTCAAGTACTGCGGAGCTAAACCATTTAGTGCTTTGTAAGTAATCAGAAATATTTTAAAATTTATACGATGTTTAATAGGGAGCCAATGCAGTGTTAACAGAACAGGGCTAATATGGTCATACTTCCTGGTTCTGGTAAGAACTCGAGCTGCTGCGTTTTGAACCAGCTGTACCAGTTTGTTTGTTAAGCGTGCAGGACAACCACCCAGTAGAGCATTACAATAATCTAGCCTTGATGTCATGAATGCATGAACTAACCTGCATTTGTCAATGAGAGCATACACTCACCTAAAGGATTATTAGGAACACCATACTAATACTGTGTTTGACCCCCTTTCGCCTTCAGAACTGCCTTAATTCTACGTGGCATTGATTCAACAAGGTGCTGAAAGCATTCTTTAGAAATGTTGGCCCATATTGATAGGATAGCATGTTGTAGTTGATGGAGATTTGTGGGATGCACATCCAGGGCACGAAGCTCCCGTTCCACCACATCCCAAAGATGCTCTATTGGGTTGAGATCTGGTGACTGTGGGGGCCATTTTAGTACAGTGAACTCATTGTCATGTTCAAGAAACCAATTTGAAATGATTCGAGCTTTGTGACATGGTGCATTATCCTGCTGGAAGTAGCCATCAGAGGATGGGTACATGGTGGTCATAAAGGGATGGACATGGTCAGAAACAATGCTCAGGTAGGCCGTGGCATTTAAACGATGCCCAATTGGCACTAAGGGGCCTAAAGTGTGCCAAGAAAACATCCCCCACACCATTACACCACCACCACCAGCCTGCACAGTGGTAACAAGGCATGATGGATCCATGTTCTCATTCTGTTTACGCCAAATTCTGACTCTACCATCTGAATGTCTCAACAGAAATCGAGACTCATCAGACCAGGCAACATTTTTCCAGTCTTCAACTGTCCAATTATGGTGAGCTCGTGCAAATTGTAGCCTCTTTTTCCTATTTGTAGTGGAGATGAGTGGTACCCGGTGGGGTCTTCTGCTGTTGTAGCCCATCCGCCTCAAGGTTGTGCGTGTTGTGGCTTCACAAATGCTTTGCTGCATACCTCGGTTGTAACGAGTGGTTATTTCAGTCAAAGTTTCTCTTCTATCAGCTTGAATCAGTCGGCCCATTCTCCTCTGACCTCTAGCATCAACAAGGCATTTTCGCCCACAGGACTGCCGCATACTGGATGTTTTTCCCTTTTCACACCATTCTTTGTAAACCCTAGAAATGGTTGTGCTCAAAATTGCTTAAATCACCTTTCTTTCCCATTCTGACATTCAGTTTGGAGTTCAGGAGATTGTCTTGACCAGGACCACACCCCTAAATGCATTGAAGCAACTGCCATGTGATTGGTTGATTAGATAATTGCATTAATGAGAAATTGAATAGGTGTTCCTAATAATCCTTTAGGTGAGTGTATGTCATAATAAGATGGAAGAATGCGGTTTTACATATGCTAGAAACGTGACTTTCAAATGAAAGATTGGTATCAAAGAGCACACCCAGGTTCCTAACCGACGACGAAGACTTAACAGAGCAGCCATCAAGTGTTAGACAGTATTCTTGATTATTACGTGCAGAGGTTTTTGGTCCAATAATTAGAAACTCTGTTTTTTCAGAATTAAGTAGTAGGAAATTACTAGTCGTCCAAATTTTTATATCAGCTCCGTTAATTTTGTGAATTGGTGCGTTTCGTCTGGGAGCGTAGAAATATAGAGCTGAGTATCATCAGCATAACAGTGAAAACTAATTCCATGCTTCCTAATGATATCTCCTAATGGTAGCATGTACAGCAATATGGAGCAAAATCTCTAAGGAATGTTTCCAGAACCTTGTTGAATCTCTGACATTAGATATGACTGTATACTATTTAAAACTATTTGCATTTATTTGATCAAAAATACATTTTAATATGATCATTTGCTGCTTAAGAAGCATTTCTGATTATTATCAGTGTTGAAAACAGTTGTGCATCACATTTTTTTTTTGTGGAAAGTGATACATTAAGGATTCTTTGATTGATAGAAAGTTCATAAGAACAACATTTATTTGTAGTATTATAAATGTCTTTACTGTCACTTTTGATGCATCCTTGCTGAATAAAATGATTAATTTCATTCAAAAAATTTTTTTTTAAACTTACACACCCCAAACATTGGAAAGTTAGAGTATAAGAGCAGTTTCTCTCTTATAGTCCATCTTATTCTCATTAGTCGCTGAGCTCGGTAGACACGCCCACTTCTATAGACACGCCCACATCCCCTCCTTCATCTGCAGTCAGAGAGAGACAAAAACCAGAAAGAAACAGAATGGAAAATATGACTGAATTCTACCCAGACTACAGATAATGTGAAGCTGGAACTCATGACACAACCAACTGAAGGGAAAACACACCGAGGAACTAAAGACATTGGAAATAAAAACAGTTCAAACAGCTGAAAAATTTGACACTTCAACAGACTCAAAATGCTAAGAAAAGAAATGCAATTATTAAATAAGTTAAAAACTAAGTTGATTTATTATTAGTATATTATATATTGAGTGATTTTTAGATGTAACATGTTTGGAAAAGCTACAGGCTGTATGATACACTACATAAGGCTCAACACATGACAGATGTGTTTTTTCGGTCTCTTCCAGACACGAGTTCCAGCAGCTCTGGCAGACATCAGAAACCTCTGTCCAGGGAAATATCTGCTTCTCTAATACATTGTTCCTCGCTCTACGGCTGAGTTTAGTTTTGTAGGGTGTTTGTTGTCCTGATTGCGTTACTGTCAGTAGTAAACAGCTGGAGGCTACACAATATTTTCTCTTTTGTGGGTATTTGTGTGTGTTCTTTGTAACTCAACTTGTAGTGCAGAATGCTTTCAACGCCAAGATCATGGGTTTAATTTCCTCGGAAATACACTGATGAAAGTTGCTTTGGATAAAAGCATCTATAAAATGGATGAATGAAAGTCATATCGGAGGAGAAGGCATCTGAAGGTACATAGGTTGATGTCTCTCTCTCTCTTTCTTTTTATACATTGGGCCACGCGTCTAAACATTTGCTGTGATTTAGAGGTATAAAACCAATAGTTCTTTCATGTCCTTTGAGGAGGTCTGAGAATTGTCCCTGTTCAAATCCCTCCCTGCTTAAAATGGGGAAGACCAATTCAAGATTTAGGACGTCGGCATGATCTTCTCCAAGACCTCAACAAAATCAAGCTTTGATGTGGTGACGAAATAATGATGATGATTGTTATTAGGGAATAAGTCATTTTAAAGAATTAACAATACAATTTAATTCTCATTTGAATTTAATGTAATTCTATCCTATGCAAAAAAAGGAAAAGCTTAAGAGTGTCAATTGTTAGTTAAATGTAAACACATTGTTGAAACATGATAACACATAAATGACAACACATAAAGCTGCACCAGATTTAATTATGATATCATTTTATAATTATTTTGATCATTTTTCCACATAAGGACTATTTTGCCTCTTCAAAGTGCTGTTAATTTCAGTGGCATCTTAACTTTTTTTCCCCAAAAATTGCCATCATTTAACAGAAATTCCAACGCTAGATCATAGAGTTGCAATGCCAGGATCATGGGTTCGATTCACAAGGAATGCATGAACTGATCAAACCTTGAAAGCATTAATGCAACGTAAGTCACTTTGGATAAAACCATCTGCTAAATGCTAAGGTGTAAATTGCCAGAAAATGTAAAAGTCATTACAAATCTGGCAGTGGCATTCCTGAAATCTGCCTCTGGGCAGGTGAGGAGAGTCCTTTTTTTATATATATATATATATGAGTAAAAGAGGAGTTGAGAGAGCAGTGGAGATGTGTGAGCAAAGCGGGGGGAATTAGCTCAGTGTCTGGAAACCTCATCATCCCCTGACGCCACCGCACAAACACTCATAAATACTGCTGCAGGACGGAGCACATGCGGACAGAGAAATGTGAGAGGGAAAAATGGAGTCAGAAACAGAATGAGAAAAGCCAAACGAGAAGGTATGACAAAGACCACAGCTGAGAGAGGGATTGGTGGGAGAATCTATAAGTTTGTATGTGCACAGAATAAAGAGGCTTGCCTGGCACACAGATGCGAGAGACTGTCCCATGGAGCATCTGGAAAATCTTGAACAGGAAGAGAAGCAGAATGAGTCTGAGTCAGACCTCGCAAACTGCAGCCCATCACCCACAAATCTCATTCTCTGCACAGAAAGAAACAGGGTGACGTCTCTGAATGGTGGAATCCAAATCTGTCTGACGTGTTAAACAGATGTACCCACACCGTTCATGTACAGCTTTCAGTGTGTAGGACTCATATACTATGCAGTTTTATAGCACTTATAAGATTAGTCAGTGTTCCTTGATGTAATTTAGTTTAGAAAGAGAATTTAGAGACTGTTACTGTTCCTTTAAGACTTGTATAATTAAGTGTCCTCTAAAATTATTGGCTATCTCCCCAATTGCAGTCATTCACACTGTTACTCACTGCGGACCAAATTGCTGAATGGACATGGAAATGTGATGACAAAATGGTTATGATTTCTAAATGACCCGTGTTTGCATCTTATTCTGCATAGATGCTTTGCATTCTTTCTTTTAAATGGAGTGCAACAGAGCCAACCCATGTTTTTTTTTTTTAGCTTGCTTGCCATTCATTTTTCTCATTAGGATTTTTAAAAACTCCTTGTTAAAGAGTTATAAGCCATGATCCAAACCAACCGGCTAGGAGGAGAATCATAACATTACAAATGAAGCAAAGAAAATTAGTTTGAAAATTGAATAAAACGACAAAGATACAAGACTGAACTTTATAGATTTAATGAAAGAAAGAACTACAATCCCAAGAAGCACTGAGAATCATACTCAAATATATACACACACACACATATACAATACCGGTCAAAAGTTTGGAAACTACAATTTTTTATGATTTTGAAAGAAGTCTCTTATGCTCATCAAGCCTGCATTTATTTGATCAAAAATACAGAAAAAAAGTTATATTGTGAAATATTATTACTTTTATTATTACCATTAATAATTACCATTCTAAATGGTTTTAAAGTATAATTTATTTATGTGATGCAAAATTAAATTTTTAGCATCATTACTCCAGTCTTCAGTGTCACATGATCCTTCAGAAATCATTCTAATATGATGATTTGATATCAATGTTGTTGATACTTTTTTTCAGGATTTTTTGATGAATAAAAAGTTAAAAACCTTGTAACTCACAGTAGGTCTGTCTTTAACGGTTTATTATCACTAAAAATCAGTTGCCCTATGGAATAAATAAATTTTTACTTCAGGAACCTGACTGTTGCATTCTTTAAAAAGAAAAATATCTTTAAAATAATACAAAGGTTGATGTACTCACAGCTTAAATTATACAATATGATGTGACAAATCATTTAAAAGACTTTAAGTGTCTACAATATATTCCTTCACCTAAAACAGGTGGTCTGAGGTGCTCCCAAAAACTGAGACAGGTGTCTCTAACAGGAACTGAAGACTCTTAAGGGATGATTTGATTTGGCAGTTATTTTGTGTAGCTTTGTAAGTAAAACCTTACAAGAGAGAAATTCCCTGAACACAGCCAAGTCCTGTTGCTGTGTTGATGCGCTGTGAAAGACGAGCCAGCACCTCTTCATTCCTCAAACACACAACCTGCCAGAGAGCACCACTAAAATAATCTATGCTTCCTCCTCTCCATCCCGGCTCCCAGTTCCCAGTCGCTGTCTCTGTTCCTGATGGATCTTTTCTGTTCACTTGAACACATCCGGTAAATCCATCAGTCCTTCTGGCGGATCCCACTGCAGCTCTCCATATCAGCCACTTACATATCAGAGGTTAACCCCGCCATGAAGAGCCGACCAATCAAAACAGAGGAACAGCAGGTTGATTCGCACGGCTTTGACTCACTATATTATTCTGACAGTGTGAAGAAGAATCCCTTAATCCACGAGAGCCGATCCTGGAAACTGTTATAGACTTTATGAGAGGAAATTATATCAGATAAAGCGGTAGGCCTACATTTCATAATATTTCAGATGCATTTAAAGGGGTGGTTGATTATGATTTCACTTTTCTAACTTTAGTTAGTGTGTAATGTTGCTGTTTGAGCATAAACAACATCTGCAAAGTTACAACGCTCAAAGTTCAAAGCAAAGGGAGATATTTGCTTTTAAAGAAATCGCTTTTTAAGGACTACAACAAACGGCTGGTAGAGACTACACAACATTCCTTCCGGGTTAGTGACATCACCAACCATAAAATTTACATAAACCCCGCCCCCGGGAACACAATTTATAGATTATCAAGACAGAATATGCTAATCAATGACTAGAAGATAACATACATAATGATACATAAGCTACATAAATTCATCAACTAAACATTCAGAAATGTCCTGTTGCTTCTACATGTTGGCACTTTTTCTTGAGTCAATCCATCATTGTCTGAATCTGGTGTGTTTGAACATAAAAGGCTAAACGTTTTTGAAATTTTCAGTGCATGTCTTTGTGAGTGCAAGCTGTTGAAGCCCCGCCCCCTGTGCCGGGAGCAGCAGCTCATTTTCATTTAAAAGGACAGACACAAAATGGTGTGTTTTTGCTCACCCTCAAAAATGTACAATATTAACATGCTATATAAAAATATCTGTGGGGTATTTTGAGCTAAAACTTCACACACACACTCTGGGGACATCAGAGACTTATTTTACATCTTGTGAAAAGGGCATTATAGCACCCCTTTAAATAGTGTTTTTTTTTTTGAGTGATGATATATTGTCACAGGTGGTTGAAGAGTATAGGGAGGAAAATAAAGCTTGATTTAAGTGCAGCAGTCTTTTATTTACAAACTCAAAACTTAACGCAACAAATACCGAACAAAGACTGACAGAAATAAAGCTCATTATATACAAAAGCAGACCAAAGCAATGAATAACAGACAACAGAAAACGTAATCAAACAATGAAAAACCAGTGAAACAGACATGGAAAATAACACACGCAGGCGGATCTGAAAAACAAAACACACAAAAAAACCCCAGAAATAATTAAATGTAAGCATATTTGTGAGCAATATGTTTAAAAGTTTTTGAAAATAATGATTGATGAAGGAAATAATAAAATATAAGTATACTCACGTGTATGTGAGGAAATATCCAATTTTTCCAATAGGGATAAAAAAAAAAAAAAAAGTCTTCATTTAGGAGTTATAAACCATGAACCAAACCAACCGGCGACAAGGAGAAACACAACTTTATGTTGTGTTTAAAACCCATGTTGGGTTTAAAATTTAATTTAAAATTTTTAAATTAAAAAATAAATAAAATAAAACTATTGATTTAAAGTTATAACAGCGTTCTATGCTTATTGCATATTATGCATGCAAATATTTAATTAATTTGAGAGGGGAGTGAGACTGACTTGATTACATTATACCCCGGTTTCACAGACAAGGCGAATACAAATTCTGTCATCGTTTACTCACTCTCAAATTGTTCCAAACCTGTATAAATAACTTTGTTCTGCTGAACACAAAGGAAGATATTTGGAAGAATGTTTGTGACCAAGCAGATCTCGAGCCCCAATGACTACCATAGTATTTTTTTTTTACTACTATGGTAGTCAATGGGGCCCGAGATCTGTTTGGTTACCAACATTCTTCCAAATATCTTCCTTTGTGATGCACAATATTCACACCAGCAATATTTTTTTCTAAGGCACGTTTATAAAAGCTACTTAAATGTCCTAATTGAACTAAGGCCTAACCCTGGCTTAATCTAAACCCTGTCTGTGAAACCAGGCAATAAAGCTTTACATTTCATCAATTTACTGGGTGGGTACAGAGTACAATAAAAAATCCGATCTGTTCAACAGAACAAGCTTGATAAATCATGTCCTACTGGAGTCCTAGCATAATGAACACATGCTGTCCTGTAGAGATTAGAGCTCATGTTGCACAGAGAGAAGGAAATAAGAGAAGATTGGCTGGTAATGTGGTCAAGGGAAAAACTACACAACTAAAATGGGTAGCTCTGCTATTTCACATCTATTTCTGCACAAACACATTTGTTTCTCTAAAGTTTTTATGTGAGCATTCAGCAAAGACACTTTTTTTAAATCTAAATATTTCTGTCAATCTTTACTCTAACCCTGTCCAAGTCAACAACAACAATCATGATCTATTTCACAAGATCTAAATCAGTTTTTAGATGCATTGCATCCAGATCTGCTGAACGCGGGACTCAGACATATTCCTGCTTCTGCTCCGGCCTCCCAGAGCACTTGAGAATAGAGCAGAAACAGTGACTTCAATGGAAAAGAATGTACAGCTCTCTCTTCACCCTCCCCAAACTCAGGCAATATGTTCTCTTTCTCTCTCACTTTCACAAACCCACAGTTTTGCGGTGAATAGGAAGGACTGTAATGTGCAGTGATGACCACAGTCTTCCCTTGACTTTTCCTCTCACTGTTTTTTAGTGTTGCCACGTCTGATGCGCTGTAAGTGACGGGTTGCGATCATTGACCCGAAGAAAAGACACAGTCTTCAAATGAAAAAAGAAGAGTCTTCCTCCAGCTTGGAGTCTTTAGTAAAGGAAGAAACACTAATGTTTTCATAGCTCTCCATCACAGTGAAAATTATTAAATGTTTTCTTTTTTAGACACATTCACCATATTCACTATTTCAGCTATTAAGTTTAAATTCAGAGCGAGAGAGAGAGAGAGAGAGAGAGAGAGAGAGAGAGAGAGAGAGAGAGAGAGAGAGAGAGAGAGAGAGAGAGAGAGAGAGAGAGAGAGAGAGAGAGAAGAGAGAGAGAGACTGGTGGACACCATATGTTCTGATGTGGAACTAGAAAGATAATTTATTTTCATCACCAGGGAAACCATAATAACCATTTTCAGATGTCCACAGAGTGCAGCAGTGTTATTTTAGTGCCATTGACATACTATTATAGTTTTTATTAAAACAATTATACTTTTTTGAGTATTACCTTTCATGCAGTGTAGCTGTTTGTGAATGTAAAAGGTTTTAAAGATAAAGTGCATGATAAATAAAGTTATTTTCTCCATTCTGAACAGCTTAAATGAGTTGGCAGCACTTCCAGTCTCACTTCCTGTTACATACCTACGTAACAATGTAACACATTTACATAATGCCAGTCTATGGTCGTCATTGGCTGCCTGTGAACAACATCTACTTTAGTTTGCCCCGCCCTCAAACACTGTCGATGTAGCTGAGACTAGAAGAGTCTGGTTTGTGTCGTCGACATGTTAAGACGATGCAGTTTTCTCCGTTACAAAAGCAAATCCACTTTGCATGCTCTCCCAAAGGATGATCACAGAACTGAAAAACTGACAGCATCATTACAGTTTGTATCACTGAAGCGCTGACGAAGCCTCTGGAGCTGAAATTCAGATATGGTATAATGGCCGTTTGGTTTCTGTCACGCGCTGTAAGTGGCCGACCAATCACAACAGACTGGGCCATCTGACCAATCAGAGCAGAGTCTTTCAGAAAGGAGGGGTTTAGAGAGACTGAGGGCCCTATTTTAATGATCTAAGCGTATGGTTTAAAGCGAAGGGCGCAAGTGCAGTTCGTGCATGTCCGAATCCACTTTTGCTAGTTTAACGACGGGAAAAATGGTAGGCGCTCCCGGCGCATGGTCTAAAAGGGTTGTCCCTATTCTCTTAACGAGTAATGGGTGTGTTTTGGGCGTAACGTGAAATAAACCAATCAGAGTCTCTTCTCCCATTCCCTTTAAAAGCCAGTTGCGCTTGCGCCATGGCGTATTCGCTATTTACATGACGGAATTTGCATTTACATCGCAATCCTTTTATTTTTTATATTTGGCTAGTTTGTGTGCTGCTGCGCGTGTGTGTAATAAGCAGAGTGTACACGCGTTGTGGACCCTCCTATAGGCGCACGTTACTAACGCGCTCTTTAAATAACAAAAAAAAAGTATTGCACCATTGACTTTAGTCCAGGTTTTTGGTGGTCAATGGTGCAGTCTATTACAGGTCAATTGCAAATAGTTGTAATTTTGAGAAACAAAGTTGCAACTGTAAAACAAAGTTGCAGTGGCAAAATATAAAGTTGCAATGACCTTTTCAATAGTCTTTTTTTTTTTACTCTAAAGCGGAAACGGGACACTTTTGAAGGGCACATGAATTTGATCTGAATGCTTATAAACAGTCATTATAACTGCCTTACAAATCACATGCTCCCACATAAACACATGAGAACTGACTGTATTTTTCATGGGAGAGACAAGAGAACGCATGAACACACTATAATACAATGAAGCTGTGATAGGTTAAATTATAGGCCAGTCATGGTCAGCAGAGGTCCCAGACACACACACACACACACACACACACACACACTGCCACAGGGAAAGTGACAGGGCGCAGAAAATTTCATTGTGGACTCACTGGGCACTTGGTTAAGGCTCAGTAAACTCTGCCTAAAATATACGACCAAAATGAGAGGCTGTTAAACCAAACAAGGAAAAAAGTGGCAAAGCAGCTCTTTAAAAATGTTCAGAGGGACGTGTCTGTCCCACACACCCACGGACGGGAAAGACTCTCAGAGGTTTCGTTTCTGGGAGCCATCCAGTCAATCCAGTGAGTGAGCGGGCAATTTCTTCTCCTTTTGTCTGTCAGGTTAAGTCATTTGATCTGAATCTGCATCACAGCAATATTTTTTTCTCAATATTGCGTATTTTAAATCGCAATTTTAACCAGAACAAATTCTCTTGATATCAGCATGGTCACTGTTTTTTTTGTTTTTTTTTTACAGGGACCAGATGCCCCACTGATGAGTCCTGCTGACTTCAACATTCACATGAGTCTCTGTACATGAACATGGTAAAATAAAAAATCAAACACCTTGGAAATGACAGGTATGTACAGGAATGGCACAAAGGTGTGTGACTGTTCAAGTCTCTGATCAGTGTGTTCAATAATGTGCTTTTTTGTCCTTTGTTGTGTATCTTTGGATTATGTTGTGTTGTAAATAAATCCAAACAATCAAAAAGCCATTCTTTTTTAAATCTCCTCATTCTTTGTGCAAGGTTCCTCTTAATGATAGGGCCTGATAGCACCTGATAGGGCCATTAGGGGAGGGTCTTTGTCTTTCTCAGGTGTGAAACACATCAATATTCATGATGATTCACACGTCCTCGCATAAAGCTTTCTTAAACAAAATATGTCTTACAAATTTTAAATCAATATACTGTTTTATTTGAATGATTAGGCAGGGTGATTTTCACATAGGTTTGAAGGAAATATTCTAGGCTACGTGATACAATTTTCAAAAGTCTTGTGAAGAAATAATCAGTATGGGTTTCATGACCTTATTTCAGTGACAATATATATTTTTTTCACAAACCACGCATAAACGACATTATCTCAAAACTACAAACATTTTTTTACGTACATGCTGCTGACATATTTTTGTAGCAGAGTTTGTGCTGAATACAGTGTAATAAAACTTTAGCCATGAAAATGTCACAAGTAACAGAAATAAGCACAAATGTCAGAGCATGTCAGAACACCTCAGACCCCAGAGGGTTAAACATGCGGTCCGTCCGAAAATGCATACTGTCTGAGCAGGAACTGCATTTGAATTTGAATTTACTTCGCAACCATTAAAAAGTATAGTATGAATATGGGTAGTATGAAAGAAATTCGGATGTACTACATCCGCCATGTTTTCGCATACTATATAGTAGGGAAGTATGGACTTGAAATTGGGATCTGATTATTCAGAGTTAATAATATCTTGTAACATTTTATTATTATTATTTCAACATAACCTTTCAGACTTGTGCATTTTATGCTCTTTATCTGTGAACTTTTGGAGATTAAAACTATGTTCTACACTGTAAAAAATTTCTAGCCTCTCCAAGTCAAAATTTTCTAGTGACTGATAGGCTAACATCTACATTTTTTAATTGGCCCAAGTGCAATTCTTGTTGCAATAGTCTGTTAACATTGGCTCAATGAGAAATAATATGTCAGAGTAATTGAAAAATTTAGATGTAACCAGTCACTAGAAAATTTTGTCTTTTTTACAGTGTATGTAAACTATGAGAACTTGTATGTAAACTATGACAAATTCATGGAGGAAGTAAAGAAAAAGAGAAGAAGAAAGACTAGAAGGAGGGGAGGAGTCTGGAGGAGTCTCTGGAGAGACGGAGAGAAATCTGGGTGGTGTAAATCACACATGAACCCTTGAACCCTAAAACAACCTAAAGAAAAACACATTTCATTGACACAAAATCTTGTCGGAGAAATGGATTCCTCTCAAACAAGCAAGACAAAAAGAACGGTCCAAAATTAGATATTAGACAGTTTGAGAGTTTTTTTCTTCTTCTCTTTAAAGACATCTGCCAAAGTTAAATGCTTTTCGCAGGCGAGCTTCTCGCGAGAGGAGTGCACTGACGTTCAGAGATGTTTGAAAACTCAGTGATAACTCCAGATGGTTTCAGGCTGAGCGTGAACATTGCCAGTGGAAAAACATCCCAGTTTCTTTTGGAATCGCACCGAGACGTGCAGCTTTACCTGAGTGAACCAACAGACTTGCTCAAAAAAGTGGAACAGACTAATTTTTTCCTTTATCTTTTGACATTTTAGTGGAACTCTACTATCTCACTGGTTTAGGATTTACCTTAAAACAATTGATAGTTCATATTCCAGTAAATTTTACAAACAATTACAAAGAAACAGCAAGTAACACTGAATTTAACATGCAATTTTGAAGTAAAATACAAACAAAACAGACAGTATTAACAAAAATTACAGTGTAGATAGAAGAATTACATACTAATTATTGTCTTCAT
Source organism: Rutilus rutilus (assembly GCF_951802725.1). Classification (NCBI taxonomy): domain Eukaryota; kingdom Metazoa; phylum Chordata; class Actinopteri; order Cypriniformes; family Leuciscidae; genus Rutilus; species Rutilus rutilus. The sequence continues at coordinate 3,996,673 of NC_140224.1, forward strand.
GCGTAATGGTTATGAACTTTTGTTATGTCTTCTCGTCTAGTTCAGTTCATTTGCCCGCATTGTGTATCTTGATTAGTTAACCATTCACACCTGTTTCTGTTCTCCCTCATTAGTTCCCTTATAAAGTCTCCCTGTTCAGCCGACTGTTGGTGATTGTGTGTTACCCTGAGTGTGCTTGTGCTCTTCGTCTTCCTGGATTAAATAGCAATTGTTTGGATTGTCTTTGTGAACTCTATTGAATTGACCACACGCAGTACTGTGACATCATGTGAGCAAAAAACAGGGATCTTTTATTTAATACGTTTAATTGGGAAAAAGTATTCTCTGCTCGGTTATTTTTGACCAGTGTCACATTCATGTTACGGTAACAAATTCACATTATGCATTGTCATACATCTTAAAAAAATCATCCAGTTAAATCAAGATCGGTCCAAACACAGGGTTTTCAATAAACTATGTCTGTAGGTCATATAAAGTCTTTCCCAGCAGGTTTACTGTAGTTCCCTGTGGGCCAGTAGTCTATAAAGATGCCTGCTGAATGAGCCAGTAATTGGGACCACACATTTCAGCATACATTAATATACTATATGCTTTTATATTAGCATTTTATCTTAGCAAACATTTCACTAATTCCAACTTATAAACTTCTGATTTGAACTGAATGTTCAAATTGTCATTGCACTGTTCTGCGCCGTCTACAAAGTATCCTCTGATGCTGTGATTGACAGCGGTGCTTTATATACTGCGGATAATCAACGCAGATGCAGTCCCATACACAAACATTTGTGAGGAAACATTTGGAAACGCAAAATAAGCGTGGGCCTCGGGTGGTAAATTGAGTCTGGCTTTCTCCCAGAAGACGTTGCCAGAACTGCTCACCACGAGTGAACGATTCCCATCCCTGTGAGACGCCTTCTGTTGGCCAGAGGAAGAAACACAGCCTTCAGAAGTGAGGAGGAGCCTTCGGGAACGAGTAGAACATGACTGAGGAGACAAATGTGTGTGAGAGGGAATTTTCTAATTGTTTTTTGCATTATTTATTATTACACTCTTAAAAAGAAAGGTTAGTATGATTTTTTTTTTCTTTATGCATTAAATTGATCAAAAGTGACATCAAAAGGATTCATCAAAGAATCCTTTAAAATCATTTTTTCATAAAAAATATGAAGCAGCACGACTGTTTTCGACATTGATAATAATCAGAAATGTTTCTTGAGCATAAAATCATCATATTAGAATGATTTCTGATGGATCACTGGAGAAATGATGCTGAAAATTCAGCTTTGATCACAGGAATAAATTACATTTTAATATATAATTTCAGAATATTAGTGCTTTACTGTATTTTTTATTAAATAAATGCAGCCTTGGTGAGAATAAGAGACGTTTGAATGGTGGTGTATGTTTGTTTTCACATAATATATATTGAATTAAGTTTATATCACTAAATTTTTCTAGTTTTAAACTAAACAATTTTGCTGATTTATGTAGCTCAAACAGTAGAGCGTTGGCAGTTGCAACGCCAAGGTAATGGGTTCGATTCAAGAATTGATAAGAATGTAAATGTGTACCTTGAAATGCAATGTTATTCGCTTTGGATAAAAGCGTCTGCTAAATGTAATGTAAATGCAAATCTAAATTTGCCAATCAAATAAGAGCACATCATTTATAATATATTCTCTAAGTCTCAAACTGCTGTGGGCCATTACTGATAAATAAGTTTTGTATATTTATAAGCCATATCTTCAGGCTATGTTTATATGTCACAGACAGGTGCTCTACACACTAAAAAAAACTCCTGCATCTGCACTATATAGGGACATAAACACGAGACAACAGTTTAAGAGTGTGAAAGCCCTCGAAATTTGCCAGCAGGTTAAAGACATGCCTCCAGTGATTTACAGCCTTTCTGAACTCAGCATGTACAGATGGGAAGCAGAAATCTGTGTCGTCAAATATCTCGCAGGAAATTCCAGGAAAGACACACAAGAAGGGTCTGGATGGAAACTGGAAAGAGCGGAGATGAATAAACGGACACCGAACAAGATAATGTGAGAGAACATGCTGGAGTCAGAGAACATGCTTTCTATAAAAATACTTTTTTAACACAACATTTTGGTGAAGGTCACATGGTCACAGAAACACAATGCGCTCAGCTTCTTCTTCATGTCTGCACTTCATTTTCTCTACATGGTCACATTTGCCCAGAAAAATAAGACAAAGACATGGTGGAAAAATAAGCTCAAAGTGTTCTGATATAGGAGGGCGGAGCTTCTGCAAAAGCCCTCTGATTGGCTAAGTGCAGATGGCCATATTAAGTTGAGTCGTTTCTCAGACCGCAGCATGGTTGTGTTTTTGGTATTTTTCTTCCCCTTGTCACAGCATGGAAAGTCTGGCCAAGCACTCAGGCCCCTCCTCCGCTACTGGCTCTGCTGTTTTTCACCGTTTCACACCACATAAGGGTCTAAAATCAGATAGAGTATATCTCACAGAACAGTAAAGCTCTAGCTATATTGGTTTCGAATAGATCTAACAGGACATTAAGTCATTTTACAGTAAAATACTGTTAAATGTACAGACTTCCAAACCAACACTCATCTTATAATATACAGTGGAAAACTGTCAACTGATTTTCTACAACTCCTTGCTTTAGACGTTACTTTACATCTTGACGTTATCTCTACATCTTTATTGTTGTTTGATTAATGTTAGTGTCACGTGTTATCATGAAGATGTTTTATATTTGTGTGCATGATATTGTGCACCTTCTGAATATTAGTACTTACCTCAGCTTGTGGAAAACCTACTTGTGATGAAATTCACATTGATTCACTGGCTACATTCACACAGTCAGGCCAAATCCAATTATTTGTTCATCAGTTGAAATCTGATCTAAATGATTGACAGTTCACACTGCGTATCAGATTCGATTTGTGCGTCCTGTGGGGCGCCTTCATTTTCTGGAATATCTGCTTTGGTTTCTTTGGCAATGATGTTGCGTTGGTATGCCTAGAGCAGAAAACCAACAGCAACATGGACAAGTTTGCAATACCGATGTTGTCTTACAACATGATGTTTAGCCACAGAACTGATTACTACGGATTTGTAAAAAAAAGTACTTCATGTGATTTTTCTTGCTGTTCGCTCTTGCCAAGTATGATCGGATTCCAATCGGATATGCACAAAAATGTATAAAATGTGTCTCATTCACCACCTGTATCATTACAGTGGTTATCAGTAAAACAGGGTAGTAGGATGTAATGTTAACATTATATCAGTTAATGAAATGCACTGTTAACCACCACAAGTTTAAGTTCAGTCCTGTAAAGGCCAATTCACACCCCACAGACAAACGCCAACAAAGAAGTTGGCCGTTGGATTTAGTATTTTATGAAAAATTACTGTTATGTTCACAACAGACACCAAACAGACGGCCGAAACGCGTCTGTGAGGACATGGTAATAATAAATGTATGAAAATAGAACCTGAGAGTGCGGTTTTTCATCTTTACTTTTCACAACAGACACCAACTCAATACCGATACCAGCTGCGCATTCTCTCTCTCTTCTATGTGAATTGACACACACTCGTCTCATTCGCTCCAGTTGAATAGTGCTTGTATTGGGCATAATTTTACTCATTCCCACAGGTTTCGCGCTCACACCAAAATTGCACATAAAGCCACCTCTCAAACAGCTCGCGGGCACAATTTACTTCTTTTTCATGGTTTATTGCACTTAAACGGTTAAATACATACAAAAGTATGTCAAAATGCCCGTATTGCCAAGTATTCAGGTAAATACAGTCAGTTTTGTAATGTAAATAGCCTAGTTGACAGAAATCGCATGTTGTGTAACAGTACATTGGATCCATGCAAAAGCTCTTAAAGTGACAGCAGCCTAATAAACCTGCTGCAAAAGAGATAATCACTCGCTGCTCTTGACTGAATCACTTTTGTAACTTTAATCGAAAGCATTAATCTGTATTTCATTTTTACGACATTTTTACTGTATTTCATATTACGACAATCCAGTGTTATTTTACATTTGATTAATTTCTTTAGCATTTCTTACCTGAAAACTACTGTTAATACCTGAAAAACTTAAAGCCATGTTTATTTCTGTTTAATCTATTGTATTTGTGCTATCGTTTGCAATTTGTTCTTATTCTATTATTGACTGTTTACTTGTCTTTTTCCCCGTAAATTTAGTTCAACAATTCAAATAAAGCATCCTTGTTCTGTTTCTAAGCTATTGTAACAAAATTACCCAAATTATATATATAAAAAAAATAGATCGCCTAAATTATCGGTTTGGTGGTATAAATGGCAGTTTTCTCCATGGTATTGAAAAGGGTATCAAATATCGATATTTAAGGTATCGTATCGACAATGTAAAATTCAAGTATCGTGACAACAGTTGCTACTGAAAGTTCTGGCAACCACAGGTGCCGTTTTTTTACTGTAAATTTTCTGATTCTTTTTTTTTTACAGACGATAATTTTATATTAATTCACTCTGAAAGTGAGCTGGAAAGTATACAGAAGATTGTTTCCGAATCATGAAACTTAAGGTTTCAGTATCTGCTTCTCATTAGTTTCTCACATTTTCCCATTTCTCTACAAAGCCAAACTCATAGATCACTCAGATCTCAGCGGTTCATGTTGATTTAGAAGAAGGATCTGGAACACGCTGAGTTGATGGTGTTTGACGCATACGGTCGCTTTATCATTTAGGTTAAAAAAATGCTGGATGTGGATGATGCTGGATGCATCAGAGGAGAAAGGGATGAATTCTGATGCCTCTGTCCTCTGAAGTTTGCAAACACAAAAACTATGCAACATCACTCGTCAAGCCTGCCACATCATCATCATCATCATCGTTGGGAGGGAAAAACAGCGGCTCTGTTCCCAAACATCATGCCTCGCTGTCACTGCCTACATAGGCAGCATCCTAAATGTAAGAGAACCTCATAAGTGACTGATTTGGAACATTTTCCATAGTGAGCAAGTCCATATGTCATGCAGTGAAAGAGTGTGTTCTACCCAATATTTTTTAACTCGATTGAAATCAATTGTTAGTCGTGTCCTTACTTTTTGACACTGCATGAACTATATCAGTACATTTCCATTGATCTCTCCTCATCCTCTACTGTACTGCCTTCTCTGTGACAATGGCTAAAACATATGCAGCCTATGTAGACAGAGCTCCAGATTTTGGAACAGAGCCAGTGTGCTTATGTGAGTTTATACATGGCTCTATAAAATATTAAAATGTGGCAAATGCTATACTTATATTACAATGTGATAATTTAGTAAGTTTGTTAATTTGGGGTTAGTAAGATTTTTGACCCACATTGGATGGGTCAAACGTAACTGGAAATTTATAATGTAACAAAAAACGTTCTATTCATCAAAGAATCCTGAAAAAAGTACAGCAACATAATAATAAGCCATGTTTCCTGAGTGTCAAATCATCATATTAGAATGATTTCTGAAGGATCACTGAAGGCTGGTATAATGATGAGTAATTCAGCTTTGATCACAGGAATAAATTACAGTGGGTACGGAAAGTATTCAGACCCCCTTAAATTTTTCACTCTTTGTTATATTGCAGCCATTTTCTAAAATCATTTAAGTTCTTTTTTTCCCCTCATTATTATACACACAGCACCCCATATTGACAGAAAAACACAGAATTGTTGACATTTTTGCACATTTATTAAAAAAGAAAAACTGAAATATCACATGGTCCCAAGTATTCAGACCCTTTGCTGTGACACTCATATATTTAACTCAGGTGCTGTCCATTTCTTCTGATCATCCTTGAGATGGTTCTACACCTTCATTTGAGTCCAGCTGTGTTTGATTATACTGATTGGACTTGATTAGGAAAGCCACACACCTGTCTATATAAGACCTTACAGCTCACAGTGCATGTCAGAGCAAATGAGAATCATGAGGTCAAAGGAACTGCCTGAAGAGCTCAGAGACAGAATTGTGGCAAGGCACAGATCTGGCCAAGGTTACAAAAAAATGTCTGCTGCACTCAAGGTTCCTAAGAGCACAGTGGCCTCCATAATCCTTAAATGGAAGACATTTGGGGCGACCAGAACCCTTCCTAGAGCTGGCCGTCCGGCCAAACTGAGCTATCGGGGGAGAAGAGCCTTGGTGAGAGAGGTAAAGAAGAACCCAAAGATCACTGTGGCTGAGCTCCAGAGATGCAGTCGGGAGATGGGAGAAAGTTGTAGTAAGTCAACCATCACTGCAGCCATCCACCAGTCGGGGCTTTATGGCAGAGTGGCCCGACGGAAGCCTCTCCTCAGTGCAAGACACATGAAAGCACACCTGAAGGACTCCAAGATGGTGATAAATAAGATTCTCTGGTCTGATGAGACCAAGATAGAACTTTTAGGCCTTAATTCTAAGCAGTATGTGTGGAGAAAACCAGGCACTGCTCATCACCTGTCCAATACAGTCTCAACAGTGAAGCATGGTGGTGGCAGCATCATGCTGTGGGGGTGTTTTTCAGCTGCAGGGACAGGACGACTGGTTGCAATCGAGGGAAAGATGAATGCGGCCAAGTACAGGGATATCCTGGACGAAAACCTTCTCCAGAGTGCTCTGGACCTCAGACTGGGCCGAAGGTTCACCTTCCAACAAGACAATGACCCTAAGCACACAGCTAAAATAACGAAGGAGTGGCTTCACAACAACTCCGTGACTGTTCTTGAATGGCCCAGCCAGAGCCCTGACTTAAACCCAATTGAGCATCTCTGGAGAGACCTGAAAATGGCTGTCCACCAACGTTTACCATCCAACCGGACAGAACTGGAGAGGATCTGCAAGGAGGAATGGCAGAGGATACCCAAATCCAGGTGTGAAAAACTTGTTGCATCTTTCCCAAAAAGACTCATGGCTGTATTAGATCAAAAGGGTGCTTCTACTAAATACTGAGCAAAGGGTCTGAATACTTAGGACCATGTGATATTTCAGTTTTTCTTTTTCAAATAAATGTGCAAAAATGTCAACAATTCTGTGTTTTTCTGTCAATATGGGGTGCTGTGTGTACAATAATGAGGAAAAAAAATGAACTTAAATGATTTTAGCAAATGGCTGCAATATAACAAAGAGTGAAAAATTTAAGGGGGTCTGAATACTCTCCGTACATTGTAAATATCCACATAAAAAAAAAATATATATATTTGGAATTGTAATAATATTTCACTGTTTTTTATATGGTGAATACAAGAGAAGTGTCTTCAAGAAAAGGGAGAATTGCTTGGTGGTCTGAATTGCTATCCATACAGTATGAAAGACAGTGGCATGAGGGAACATTAAAGCATTCTAATAAAGGGTTATAAAAGAAGAAACCCTTAAATTAGGATGAAACACAGGCTTGTGAGGAAAGCATAATCATCATGCCCACCTCTTGAATGTCAACAAAAGCTCAATGGCGCTTCACAAATCTCACCGCTTATAAGAGCTCTCCGTCTATTTTTAGGCTGACATCATGACTGTTTGCATCGTCTTGACCCCAACGCCACGAGAAGACATCGAGGTAAGACATTCGACACCGAGAGTCTGTCCCTCCCCTGCTCACAGTGAACATGTCGAGACACTGAGCAGGCAGCATTCCTGCATCACACTATTCATTCATCCCTAGTCATCACGACACACAGGAAAACTGATATGAACAAATACATAAGACGTTGTAAGTGAAAGGCGATGATCAAATGATGATCATGAGATAGTGTGTGCATTTAGATTTGTGCAGTTTGTGAGAGACTTATCAATCTTCACACATAAATTCCTAGTAGTTTCACAAGAAACAAATAAAACGTGAAATTTTGACATGCTCAGGACAAAAAAGGTCGAAAATCTTTACACCTTTGTATCATATTCACCCCTAAACGGTACATTAGTACCTTTTGAAAGGTTACCGCCACAGTCACAGCTTTTGTACCCTTGTTTCTGAAATAAATCCAATAATCTGTTTTATTTATGCTTCTTTATGGCGTATACACATACATTTGTTTGGTTTGGTTGTGATATAATTCAACCAAAACACAGAACGTGGCCCCACACTGCCACATCCTCAAAAACTAAATTTGGAAAGGCAAACTGAAAGAAACCAGTCCATCCATCCCTCTCTCACCAACACACACAGTTTTTTTTTTTCTTTTTTTTTTTGTGCCTGTCTCCACCTGCCTGCAACATTACTGGAGTCCTCAATCTTGTCTGGTTAAAGTGTGCTCCCCTTTGAAACCCCCCATCACTGCTCTCAACCCCCATTCACCTCCCGTCGGTGAAAAAAAGAGAAAAGTCTTGAATCCTTCATCTCTTGTCCAGCCACACCCAGAGCTCCAGCACAGCACAACTCACATCTAACAGCTTTTCTTAAAGGGACAGTTCATCCCAAAGTAAATAGACTTTGCATGCTCTGAAGTCATTTAAAATCTAAAGCAACCATGTATGATTTGAGAACTAGTGGCTGGCAATATTAGCCTAGTGAATAAACAAATGACTCACACAAAGCTATGATTTCAGAAGACTCACACGAGTAATATGGACCATATGATATCTGTGATGTGGAAAACACGGACGGAATCACAGTCCAGTCATAAAAATGGAATTTACTGTATAACACAATGTCATGGCATGTGGATGAATAAATCACATTGCAATATGATTATGTGTACAGCCCTACTTTTGGACTAGTGTCTGTGAATATTAAAGTGCAAAAAGACTTATTTCAATATGAAGTGCGCATGTTCTGCGTGCCTCAGTTTGGTCTCAAGCGCTCGTGTCGCTTGTGGTGTTCTCAGCGTCTGCCGTCTCACTGTATGAGGACATGATCACATGAACTTCATCTCCAGAGACTTACTTCACCAACCATTTCACAATTTCATTTATGAAAACAATCCGCCAGAATGTACAGTAGAACATACTTTTCAAAGCAACGGCAATAATAATGCAGCTTATTAAAGCATTATTTTCACACAATCACACCATTTTTCATCCAAGTTTTAATACCGTAAACCTCTGTTGTGCAGAGATTTGTTTGCCAGTGTTTTATGCATTCATTAGATTGACACAGTTTTTGATAATACATTTGTATTAAATCATAAAACACTGAATCCAGAAAGAAAAATCTGAAAATTAATTAATTTGGCTCTATTATTGTGTATATATATATTTAATTGTAAAAAATATAAAGTTTTATGACTTCAATTGATTAGATATAGTTTTTGCTTATTAAAATCTAATTAAAATGAATCCAGAAAATTTTTAATGGGCAACACCAAATTTGGGGATGAAATTCATAGATCCCCAGGACCAATTTTATGGTTTTTATTTTAATTTTTATGATGGTTTTGTCATTTTTGGATCTCGACAGCACTAATTTGTATTATTCACATTCATTGCATGGAAAAGAGCAGCATGGGTATTCTGCCAAACATCTCATTTTGTGTACTGAAGACAGAAAATCGTAATATGTGGGTGAAAAATTGTGCCAACTGGTAATATATATATATATATATATATATATATATATATATATATATATATATATATATATATATATATATATATATATATATATATATATATATATACTGTATATATATATATTATATATATGCTTGCCTATCAACAAAGACTGCATAATTTTATAGTTAAATGGCTGTGGGATTGGAAATTGGGGGAAATGGGGACAATTTTGTCCTTGAGGTCCTGAGTGTAATTATTTTGTGTTCCTATTGTAAAATATATTTATGAAAGCAAATGAGGGTGAAATATTAAAATTCCAATAAAAAATACACACTTCTGCCAAAATGTATGCAGTTGGCATTAACACGTGATAAAAAAACAACAATGAAAAAGTCAAAAATCTCCTTAAGGACGAAAAGAGTTTTTTTTATAGAATGGGGACAAACATTTATAACATCTTGAGCTGATGTGGGAAAGTGTTCTACATTTACTGTGAGTAAAACAGCAGGTAAAATTAACAATGATCTAAACACCAGACCCCATCTCTCTCCAGTAGAAGAAAAAATTTCAATTTGAAAAATATACCTGTATATTTTCTCATTGGCCAATTAGGAAAATGAATATCAGTCACAATTCCTCAGCAAATGAAATGTGTCTCATAAGACTAGCCAAAGCAAGTCTTACTTTTTCCATCCCCTCATGCGAAACCCGATCCCTTTCCTTTCCCTTGTCTTTCTCCCGCAAAGAGGTCGACTTGCTTTGAAATGCTGGTCTGAGACCTTCAGTAGTCTATGCTTGAACTCATTCTCCCAGACACAAAATCAATGTTTTTTTTAGTTTGTTTTTTTAATTATGCTTAGTAATGATCATTTGGTTGATTGCAACAATTTGACTGTTTTCAAAAACCTGGAAAACTGGGATAGGGAACATAATTTCCTCGCACAAGCGTTTAAGCTTCAGAAACATCTTGAAGTGTTTAAGCAGATGGAGACTGCGCTGGTCCGCTGTGTCAGACACGTTTTGATAAGAAAACATTTACAGCAGGACGCTGTGACTAAAAACTGAGGCAAGATGGCTGCTATACAACATCTACAATGTGCTTTATTTTGGCGCATGAGCGAAACAAGACTGAAACGGCCACATAGCATATGTACTCCAGACCTTAAAACCACTGATGTCATTTTGAGGTGAAAGATGCTCATTGAACAGCTTGTTTAAATGCAGGAGCTCATTATTAGAGTATAAATGATGAAGCTGTAAGGCAAGACATTTTATGCCTTCTGGTGTTTCTTGCTTTGAGCGGTAATTGTCTGGTTCAAAATCTAAGAACCGCAACTAGTGAACGTGGACAGGTCACCACGTCTTTGTTTCACTCTCCGCCCTGCTTCTGACACACAAAGACATTTTTACTCGAGAGAACTGATAAAGCAAAGATGGTGACTTAGTCTTTCATCCCAGCCAACAAAAAAAATGTTTTGCTAAAGTTATAAAAACATTATTTTTTGAACGTTTAAAAAATGACAGGTTTTTGAAAAAACTAATTCTTGGTTATTCGAATGTTGAGGGAACATTCCATTTCATCATGTTATAGGAACATTTAAGAATGTTCAGAGAACATTCAAAAGGAACAATTATAATGTTTCAAAAAGCATTAAATTAAATGAATGTTCAACTTGAACATTTCAGGAAAAACGTTCCATGAACGATCTATAAATAAAAATGTTGTGCTAATGTTTTGAGAACATTATTAAACACAATATAACTGTGAAAGAACGTGCAGTTGACATTACTGGAAGAATGTTTATTCATAATTTTGAGAGAATTTTGTAGATTTTAGTAAAAAATTTTCATTTTGATTCTAACTTCTCAGACTTTTGTTGTCTTTTTCAAAATTTTAAGAATTTCAAAATTTACTTTATTATGGTAAATGAATGCATTAAAATGGACAATAATGGCTCATGATCAGCTGATATCTCGTGGAGCCTGTAGATCCAGACTGGAGTTGCTGCACTGATTCAGAAGGACACTTCAAGAGAGAATCTGAGAATAATGAACATAAAAAAACGTTTGCAAACTAACCAACAGATGTTGGTCTTCATCATCCAGAGCCAATATCATTAAAGTTCTACAGATCCATGGCAAAGAAGACACTATAAAAGGGATGTGGTTCTACAGCAAGATGTGCAGGTGAACAAGAACAGCTGAAATCAAGAATTTAAACCTGATTTCAATCTCAAGCACAATGCTTTCTCGAGTGTTTTAGAAGCATTGCTAATGCTTATCATTGCTAATGGTGGGATTCACTATGCTTCAACATGTTTCCAATATGTGCACACCTAAAATTTTCCATCTCCAGAGAAGGGTTGCAAATGACAGATCCAGATGTTTTCAGTAGCAGAACCAGACAGAGCGAAACCGCCCTCTCTCACTGCCTCTCTATCTCCCTCTGTTGACTAGAAAGTGCCAGTTTCAGGACAACCAGTAAATCTGGCACAAACACAGCTCTGCTCCAAACTAAACTCAATTTACACTTACTTTCCCCAGAGATTATACAATTATTAGTATTGTAATTTTATATAATTAATTTCAAATTGTATTGCACCTTTGCTTTTGCCGTTTCATGAATTGCTTTGTTTTATAATTGTCTTATTGGTTCACACCAAGGACGATAACTAGAACGATAAAAATATAGTTCTAAAATCTGTATAAAATACTGTATAAAAGAATAGCAGAGTCCACACCACAACTATAATGAAAACACTGCAGAGAAACGATATCTTGGGAATCAATTTCAGAATGCTTTTTCCAGCTGATGAACGATAAAAACATTGACAGCCAATCAGAATCCATCCTGCTTTCAAGAGCTCCAGCACTGAAAGTGTCAGATGACAAAACTGAAGCGTGAGTTTTATGTTTAGAATGAACAGAACGATATTCTCCGTTGGTCTGGACGCTAATGTAGTTATCGGTATAGTGATCTTTATAGTTATCGTTTAAAAACCTGGAGGGAAGCGCTTTTGAGGACCAACACTAAATTGATTCCTCTTTCGCATGTACTTGCACTTAAACGGACACATACAAAAATACCCGTCTCGGCAAGTATTCTTTCGGTTATGTCATAAGTGAACGGTTGAGAAAGAAATCGGATACATGTCAGTATATTCGCTCCGTGAATTGTCTTAAAGTGACAGCAGCCTAATATTCCCGCTGTTGTCTGTGTCACTGATGTTAATAAAATAATAAAAAAACATCATCATTATCTACCATGTTGCATAAGTGTGCAGCGTAAAGTGTGAGAACCATCAGCATCTCCAGGCGTTCCCTTGAGATCCAGACCCAAAAAAGTGAACATCTGCGATCAAATCAGTGTAAATGATCAGCATTTTTTGCCATTTTATACATGATACATGCTCTCACTTATACAGTATATAGTCACTTAACACTAGTCACAGGAGGTCAACATGTGTGATCTTTTTCCTCGAAAATAACAGTGAAATGTTCAATAGTTTTGTTGAGTCAAGACTTCACAGTATGTCTATTTACTTTCACTACAGCAGTTTGCGTGTGCAGATAATCTTTGAAAGTACAGATTGGTAAGGGCATCTAAAGAGTGTGCAGTCTCAGAATAGCACAAGCACAGACACGTATCAGAATCATTGACAGGTAAAAAAATTTTTTCAAGACTCATTTGTGCACAAGTTGAATTTGCTCAGCGAGTTACTCTGGTGTCGAGTAATGATGCTCATTAACTATGCCCTTGTAGCCGAGCTGCACCAATCACATCGGGTTATCTGATATAGGCGGGCCAGAGGCGAGCTAAACAGAAGACAAGCGCTGCGACGTCGAAGTCATTAGTAAACATTGCAAGATGGCTATGGATGAACACCAGTTGTTTGAAACGACTTTGGCCGCTACAATGAACGAGTTAGACTTGGCTTTTTATCTAAAACAGCAACAGAAGACGCATGCTTGCTTCAAATGCATGCTTGCTGCCGCCCCTCGAGCTGGCCGATTTTCATTAGTCGATGCCAGACCATTAATCTTTCAGATTGTTAGATTTTGCTGTATTTGGCCGAGCAGTGGTTTGGGTGGCTCGCCAATGTATTAGATTTCTCCAATACATAAAATAAGTAAGCTTGACCAGAGTTCTTGTGGGGAGAAGAATTTATTGAAGGTTTGTAGTGTAGCAGTCCTTCAGCAGCGATGTTAGCATGTCGCCCTTCAACAATCTTAACCCAAAGTTCTGTCTGTGAGAGACAAAAGGGCTACAAACAAAGGAAAACTGTTAGGACCTCCCACAGGAGATCGATCTACACTGCAATCTACCCTGAGCAATGTTGTTTCACACCTATCAGTTTCCATGGGCCATATGTTTGTATGGGCCATTTGATTCACACCTTTACAGACACATATAGAGTTGATTAAATCTAATGCACACTAACCATGTAAATGCATCTGACTAAAGTTAACTGAAAATACACATAATCTTTCAAGATTTAGGTCTGGATTTCCAGGCTACAAAATTTTAGGAGTAGCAAAAAAATAATTAATTTACTTTAAAATGGCAGACAAACAAAATGATGGAAAATGAAAAAGTGACATATTCAGAATCGGCACAAGCAAAGGAATATAATGACAGAGAAAACATAATTTGGACAATGTTTTCAAGAGTTCTAAGCGTTTTTGCAAAAATCCTTATAGCTCTGTAACACTAGGTGGCGCTGAGTTCTTCTCAAGTACCTTCAGGACATGCTGTCGATGACCACATTTTGTGCCGATATATCAAATAGTTTAAAAGATATTGCAATGTATGACAAATTTCAACATCGCAGACCATGGCTCGTTCCTGGCAAAATCGGTATCCACAGATTCGGCATTAAACAAGGACTGATTTTCTGACAAACTGTTCAGATTGTGATGAGCAAAACTTGCCGATGTCATGACGCTGCATGGACCCTCAGATCATGGCTCTAATGAAGCACACCGAGTTTGGTTTCCATAGATCAAAGTTTGGCCGATATACAGCACCTAATCTCATTTTGGGTCGCCATTGTTAACTTCACATCAGAACTTTTGAACAAAAATTTAGAACTAACTTCTGGTCAGTCATTTCTGTGCGACTCGGTCCAAAGATTGAAATTTAAAGGAAGAGTAGTGAAGATTCTGTACTTTTCAAAATGGCCACTTCTGTAATGGCCGGAGTCTTCATGTAAGATGTCGAATGTGATCAGCATGATGAGAGGAACCAGGTGTACCAAGTTAATTTTTCTAGAACAAAGTGTTCAAAAGTTTTAACCAGTGAAAAGTGCATTTTTGAACTGGTGGTGGCGCTAGTTGGTCCTAGAGACCCCAAAGTTGGACAGATTACTATTCATTACCATCATAAGTGTAAATTGTTCTATGTACCAGTGTCCCCATAGACTCCCATGAGAGAGGAATAATAATAAAGATTAAGAAGAATACTACTAACAGAAGATACAATAGGAGCTACAGCCACTTCAGCCTTTCAGACAGCAAAGAAAGATTTTCAGACTGTCTGGTCGACAGTTTGACAATGATTTACTGGTTTTGTGGAAATTCAACATTGTGTTCAGTTATTTACGAGAGGCTGTTGCGTGATTTACGGTGGTCTGGCGTTGGTCATGTCTTGAGATGTGAACCACTGACAGAACCTGCCTAAAACTGAAGTACTTTCAATGCCTGTACTTTCTAAACCTCTATGAAATACTCCATGCAAACAGACACTAAAGCACTTCATGCAAAGCAAAGTGTACATTTTTTTAATAAATTATGACGTGTACAAAGTAAAAAGTAGATGAATTAACAGGACATACGCTACCTTTTAAAAGTTTGGGGACTTTTTCAGCATCATTACTCCAGTCTTCAGTGTCACATGATCCTTCAGAAATCACTATAATATGATGATTTGCTGCTCAAGAAACATTTCTGATTATTATCAATGTTGTAAAAACAGTTGTGCTGTGTAATATTTTTCTGGAAACCATGATACTTTTTCTCAGGATTCTTTGATGAATAGAAGGTTCAAAAGAGCAGCATTTATTTGAAATAGAAATCGTCTTTTTTAATCAATTTAAAGCATCCTTTCTGAAAAAAGGTATTCATTTTTTTAGACTTAAAAGGTATAGGGTTCACTGACAGTAAAAAAAAAAGTATGAACTACAGTGTAATTTACAGTGAACAACTAATATATTCAGCAAGACAATACAATATACTTAAATAGTTGTTTAACATAATACAGGCAATATTTATTACACGGAAAAAATCTTTGATAACATATGAGTGTTTTAAAGGATGCAGTAAGACAAATGACAGAGAGACTGAGGATTTTCCAAAGGAAAGAGTGAATCATGACTTAAAATAAGTAGAGGTTAAACGCAGCTCAACCATAATCCTCTCTGCCTTTAAAAAGTCTTCTGCAAGCTATAAAAAAGATCCTTTCCGGTAAACTCTGTGTTATTATGCTTTAGCAAAGTGTTGTTGTTTATAGGATAATACACTTATTAGGCCTACTAGCTCTGTTTTTGCTAATACATTTGGGTGTCAAAAATGTTGCTAAAGAACAAAAATGTGCCACTGGATTTCTATCCCTCACACAAACACGCACAGTTTTTGGACCTTGCTTCAATATAAACATTTTTAGCCAAGACCCCCGTCCGGGCACAAGCTGTAAGACCTCCTCCATTACAGCTCAAGAAGACACTGAAGTGTGTCCAGAGAAAACAGTCCACACACCACACACAAACACACTCCCATCCCTTTCCTACTGGGACGACACGCTCAGAGTCGACAGAGACCGGATACAGGCACACACTCGTACACACAACCCCCACTGACTAAATAAACAGGACTTGATACACTTACAATAATGGATTTCCCTGTGAAATGTGAAGATTTCTTTAATGCTTAGTTGATTGATTATATTCTCATTATTCTAAAATGATGCATAAATGCACTGACAGTTTCCTTCCACATCTTCCAAACACACAGCAGTCTGCTCTTTTAAAGCGAAGTTACTCTATGATCTACACACCGCGGAATAATTCAATGCAACCGTGCTCACACACTTTTTAAATGGCTTTGGTTCTGGAAGTTTTTTCCCATTATTATTATTATTTTTTCCATAGGGATATTTAAAAAGTCTTTGTTTTATACTGTATAAACTTTGATTTAAAGCAAACAAAGTATATGAAAATACTACAAAAAGACAAAGGTATAAGATAGTGTAGTTAACAGCTGAGGAAAGAACAACAATAAAAAACGATGGAGAAATGTAAAACTATTGATTTAAAGATGGTGATTGTGTATAAATCACATATTTTAAGTTGTCTGCTTGCAGGAGCCGCCACTGGCATGTCACGTGACCTGCCAGTGGCTGGCTGGCAGCTGCCAGTCGTGATCATGGCCATTTGACTGGTTTAATTGGGATAACCTCCCCAAAACATCAATCATACTAAAGAATAGATGGATGAGATTATATTCATAATAAGAAAACAATGTATCTCCTTACAGCGAGAGTGACAGACAACACGTTATACTCGCAGTTCAACCGCGGCTGACTGGATTGAGCATCCAGCAAAGCGTCAGTAAGCTGCCAGTCTAATCACGGCCATTTGACTGGTTTAATTGGGATACAATTCTCTAAAACTCCAATCATGCAAAAGAACATAATCATATCAACAGATGCATAATAAATGAGCTAGAGAGGGAGGAACACAAAAGACAAAAACTACCAAAAATCAATGGTTTCTGAAACTTGCCAAAGGCAGACTGCCAGACAGGTCACATGACATGCCAGTGGCGGCTCCTGCCAGCCAGCTCAAGATTGAACCCCTACTGGTGTAAACTCTCATTTGCAGTGCTTCATGTGGGTAGTCAGTTACAAGAGTTTTCATGTATGATTTAACTTACAGAGATGGAGCTGTGTGTCACCTGAAGGTTTTACATCCACTCACTGTCTTCCACTGGAGCTGTTGTCGTCAGTTTTGTGGTCTTCGAGCGAGGAGCGACTCAAATGCTCCGCTTTCCATTGTCAGTAAACACTATCCTGTCTTTCTGCAAGTTAAATCCTTCCGCCAGAAAATGGCGCCAAGTGAGTTATTGAATCATTCACTCAGCCGATTCGTTCAAAAACACTGATTCATTAAAGAACGAAACACCACTACGAATCATGCCGCTGTGGCTTCATTTGGACTTTCGGTGGCGCGCAAAAAATAGACAAAGTAACATGCCGATATTATGCCTAAAATATAAGTTAGTCTACTTAATAACTTGTATTGAACTGTTAAGAGTAATCACACTCTTTTTACTCTAAAAGTGTGCCGTTAGTCTGAATATAACATTTATATGGCATCACAAACAATGCAGGGCTTTATATAGCATATAGTTTGATCAAATACTCTTTTTTATCCCTTAATTCAATAGCATAGAATGTACAGTAATTGCAGTTCCCACCCAAACTGTTTCAATACAATTATGTGACAGGCAACCGCAGAGATGGCTTAAGTGAGGCTTGCTGTCAGCGGGGGTTATTTAGTAGAAGTAGAGGCTGTGTGTGTTTAGAGAGGGGGTATTTAGTGTGATTGTTGTCTGCAGCAGATTAGTGTGTGACAGCAGGGGTGTGTGTGCTGCCTCAAGCTTTACTGTCTTCACCCTGTAACATTTAAAGCATGCAAAGACTAATAACTACACTGTTTGTGGGTATTGTATAACATTTTCCACATCACGATTTTAATATGTATAAGAAGAATGTCTTTTAAATGCTGTGCATTTAGCTGGTGAAGCATTTTTTTTTAAATGAGCATGCACAAATCAATATTCCCTTGAAATGTATGTTCATCTACCTGAGCATCAGTTTTACTGCTTATTGACATTGTTGAGAAATAACATGACAAATGGAAAGGCAAAAACATATGATAACACTTTATTTTGATTGTCCACTTTAGACATTCTACTAACTATTAGTAACTTTGCTACTACATGTCAACTAGCAGTCATTAGAGTATCAGTAAACTGTCTGCTTAATATCTCCTAACACTTTATTTTGATGCTCCCCAACAGATACTGACTATAAGTAACTTTGAAAGTACTTGTCAACTTATTCTAGTAACCATAACATTTCGATTAGATTCTCATTTCCATTGGAATCTAATCAAGATGTTATTCTACTAACCACAACCCTAACATCTAGATTAGATTCTAATGGAAAGAACTCAGATAAAATAATAGGTTTAGGTTTGTCCAGGTGAATCCTAGGATTCGTATTTGATCCCATTTAGATGTTGCTGAGTTTTTCCCATGTGAAGAATGTGACTTCACTTCCTTTGTTTGTTTCTCAGTGTATATAAACCTGGATTTTTTCCTTTTACAAGGCCTCCTCCTCCTCTTCCTCCTCTCACTCCTTCTCGCTCGGTCCTGCATGTAACAAAATTTACCCCAGGCAATATATCCAACAGCTGAAAACGGAGAGGAGAGAAGCTGCCAAAGAGAATTCCAGTGCTGTGAGTCAGAAGAAGCAAAACACTCCTCCAACAGAACAAGACTTTCGGACCTACAGACGCTCCACCAATCACGAGGACCGGCTTCTTTTGACATCACAGATTACAGACACTTTCTTCATCTTATTTTGAGATTTCTGAATTTAGTGACTATTTTGTTAATACAAACATGTCACTTCTGTTCAGCTGAATGTTGTGCGAGATCTACTTTCGTTTTTTTTAGTCGCGCCGCCAAGGTCAAAGCCATTTTACTGCTGTGTTTGAGTCTAGTCTGTTTTCCACAGACATGGAAAAAATCTTTGCTGGATTGTCGTGAAGTGCTGACTACGCCAACAATGCTCTCTCTCTCGCCCTCTAACACACTAAACGAGTTAGATATAGAGCAGAAAATATTAAAAGCAGCTGGGAAAGACAACCATACTTGTACTCACTTCCATTTTTACACATTTTTCCTAGATCAGGGTTATTATAGTA
This sequence comes from Rutilus rutilus, assembly GCF_951802725.1. NCBI lineage: Eukaryota > Metazoa > Chordata > Actinopteri > Cypriniformes > Leuciscidae > Rutilus > Rutilus rutilus. Next base: position 4,016,154 of record NC_140224.1, read on the forward strand.
AACTTAAACTAAAACCATAAAAAATGTTTGTTGCTTGAAATAAAATAAACGTAAACGTAAATAAAGTATTAAACATTTTAAACTTAAACTATTTTATTTCAGATAGTTGCTGAGGTAACATTTCTCATTTTAATTTAGTTTAACTTGATGTAGGCTACTAAAAGAACTAAAACTGAAATCAAAATGTATGAAAACTAGACAAAATTACAAAAACTTTACCTAAAAAAAGTTTTTGAAAACAGAAAACACTGTAAAAAGGCCTCAAAAATAGGGCACAATGTACTGTATAAATATGAAGGAATTTTCCATATTGTGGTTTTTTTTTCAGGTGTTTTACCTGCATTTTGAATTACGCATTGCATTGCGTTGTGTTTTAGGTTTTTTATTTTTACTTTGATTGAATATAAAATAAAAATTGTATCTCAAAGATATTAAAATAACATTGCCCTTTAAACATGTAGAATGAATTAATTGCAGGCAAAACCATGTTTGCAAATTGCAAGCAAATCCATATTTAGCTTTAGTCAGTCCACAATGTTCAAACTAATATTTATTATAACTTTTATGTTATGTGATGATGACACATTATTGCACAGGTAATAAACTACTGGTAAATTAATGTGGCTGTTTTTAGTGTTCGTTTTTTTCTCTCTTCAGCTAAAAACAAGTTTCCTGCCTTCCCCCTCTCTCTCCTCTTTGTGTTTCTGGCTCGGACGCTCTGAACAGCCCACTCAGATTAGAAACAGCTGGATCTTCTGGCCTGCACACAGCAGCAGAGCTCTGGGACAAGAGACAGGCGTTAAGCCCCGCCCATGGGAGGAGCTTATACTGCAGGGGGCGGAGACATCAAACACCCCTCAGTTCATCACCCATCGTTTGCTGTGTTTAGCCAAATACTACGCACAAATGATGATGGCCGCAATTGTAAACAGCTGTGTCATTTGAGCTACACGTGCACGGTCTCCTCTTTTGCATTAGACCTTTTATATAGAAATAGTAACATTGTAAAGCCTGCATATGAAAATCTTTTTTTATTTTTTATGTTTATTGAACAAAATATATATATTTAAAAAATTTACATGATCTTTAGCTTGCATATGTGTTTTTGTTGTTAAACCAGCTTTGTATAGTATGATAAAGTGAAAAGAAGCTCAAACAGTAGAGCGTTGGTGCTTGCAACGCCAAGGTCATTCCCAGTTTGATTCCCAGGGAAAGCAAGAACTGATAAGAATGTAAATGTGTACCTTGAAATGCAATGTAAGTTGCTTTGGATAAATGCATAAATGTAAGCTCACACCAAAGGAGGAAAAAAACATAAATTTTATTGGGCCAAACTGAGCAAAATTGGGTTAAATCGCTGATAAATATAGCCAAAAAGTAAGATGAAATTCTAATAGCTTTATAACAGCATAACAGACTTACATAAACTGTGTAAGTATCAGTCATCAGACTCATCACTATATCTGCCGATGATACAGCAAAACCATTCAATTTTGTGTTTTTCTTTTCATAGTCAAGTTTTTGCCTAGTTTTGCTCCCATTCGTGTTGCATTAGCTATTGTGTATGTTGTCACTACAGTTGAAATCATCCATGAAATGCGTTGAGATTACGGGGTCCATTTCACCCATCTGGCTTCTAACTACTGTGTGTTTTGGTTCTCTTAAGTGTTTTTGGTTGCAGTTCAAACAAAACCCATTTCCCCTGCATCTAAAACAAGTTCATTTCTGTCTATTCTGGACTCTTTGAAAATGTGTAATCCAAGCCCTGAAACATTTTCATAATTCTTAGCTGGACGACGCTGGGAGTGCTTCATTTGATCAACAGGCTTTTAATGATATTTGTATAAAAGACAAATGCAGTTGGCACTGCAGCTCTGAAAAATCAACCTTAATGAAAGCGTTGTTTCTATTCCTCATTTTTATGAACCTGACTTGCCTTAAACTCACTTTGGAGATTTATTTCATGGGAATATCAACCCATGCGTACAGGAGTAGAGCCGCATTTAGACTCGGACTCTGAATCACAGTGAGGCCATTCATACCCTCCTCCTCGACCCAAACACACACGTCTGTCAGGGGCAGTGTTATGCCGACCAATCTGTAAGGGAATCCCAGGGGAAATGTCCACTTAAATCAGGAAGTCTGAGGTTTCCCACAATTCCTTTGATTCCTGCTAGTGCACCAATATCCATGGGGATCAAGCCTGGGTTAGAGGAGTGTAAAGGTGGGAGGTCTGCTTGAAAACCAGGTAATGTGTCGATGTTGTTATCGGTACTCAGCTTTACAGATCTGATGTATCCTAATGCTTTTTAAAAGCTCCTTTGACAGTTTAAGCCTGATTTTTGTTATTGCATTGAGATTTTAACGTGAGTTGAATTAGAATACTGCGGGAATGACTTTTTTTAGTACGCTAAAACTCGAAAATGAGTTTGCATTTAGCACGTCCCAGTCAATGGGGTTTTAGTTAAAAGCTTGAAAAAAACCCCACAAAAACACATTTTCACCTTTTATTTTACAACATTAAAATACATCAGTAAAAGTCACCCATACTGTTTTCAAAGCTTTTGTCCTGAAAAGGAGGATGCTAACAAGTGTTTAAATGGGACTATAAACAGAGGTTGTCGGACATTAAACATCATCACAGTGAACATGTAAACTCATCTACTCGCTAGACGCTTTCACAGCCTCATTGTGTTTATAATCATGCTCTATTGCTATTATAACTCAAACTTTCAGGGAAAATGTTTTAAATAAAGACCGAAAGAGTTGTTGAAAGCTGGTGACATTGAAGTAGGTCATTTATAGCCTTTACATCTGACTCACTGATGACATCTGACAATACGGCCTAAAAATTCAAGTCTATCATGAGGAATATCATAAAAATCATAAACTTTTGTTGGTTACAGAGATTTTTTGTCTGGCAATAATTCACCTATTGTTGAGGGAACCAACATGATTCAAACTTCTGCAAAAATACACTCTATATTGTAGCATTTTAGGTGAAAAAAATAATAAAAATACATATTTTCTCTGAATGTATTGCTATTTATAGATTATGTCAAAAGGCAATATTATAGGTTTATACATAATATTAAAATCTTTAACTGATAATAGGTTAAAGTATACTGACTAACCCCAAAGCAACAATTAAGGGCTGCTCTTCCATTTTTATAAATATTTCTTCTGTTTCCGTAGAAATATGTATTAGTTTTTATTTTAGTGCTTACGGTGCGTTCAAGTCCTCCTGGGAAGTTCGTATTTACGAGTTGGGAAGTCGTGTTTACAACGTCAGGTGCGTTCAAGTCACTTTGGTCCGAGCAAGATGCTCTTAATTAACTACACAAAAATACAGCGATGTTCTTCAGCTGAATGTATTAACTGTATGTTTTTCATTCATTTATGAAGCCACTCTAAACTTTATCGTTACATGTTATAGTTATATTACAATAACTGAGGAGTCTTAGTTTCTACTCGGGATGGTTAGATGAGCACACAGATGATGAACAGTCTGACGCCAGGCGAGTGTGTGCTTTTGAAGGGTCCTTGATGAGGGAGTGACAGGTTCCTGTGATTGTGAACGAGTGGTGGAGCTGAAGGACCTGGTGCTGATGTTGTGCTGGCTCCATCCGAGACACATGACTTGAACGCACATGAACATTACCTGTTCGGTTCTGCTGTTAAACTGCAGCTTCATCACTGCTTCTTCAGCTTCGCCAGTCTCGCCGTCTCCTTTGCTTTCTTCCACTTGAGCTGTTTCTTGACAAGCATGAGGTCGATGTACACACGGTAGCTTAGGATGGTGGCGGCACAGAGAAGACCACCATGCAAAGCACCAGCGATACCACAGCTAAACATGTCCTGGCCTGTAATGCACAGAAAACAAGTTCAAATGCTCTGATCTTTAAATGGAATGTGGTGGAAAAAAAATATTTGTTGCTAAATATTGCATATTAGTAACTATAGCTATGCGCATTTATAATATATATATATGAAGACTTCAGATGCAAAAGCCTCTAAGTGCCATCTGAAATTTTCTTCTAAAAGGAGCATTTTTATCAAGCTCGTATATTTAGGTTCAGTAATTTCACTTTAATGACAATTAATAGGTCATTTTCATTGCCATTAAAGTGAAATAACTGAACATAAACATACAAGCTTGATAAAAATGATAATTTTAGAAGAAAATTTCAGATGGCACTTAGAGGCTTTTGCTTATATATATAAATCTGTGTGTATAATAATATAAATTTTAACCAATATCAATATAATATAAAATAATTATTAATATTAATTTTATTTTATTATTATTTATTTATTTTATATTTTATTTATTTTTGTATAAATTACCTTGAGACTAAAACTAACAATGAGCAATACATTTGTTGACTATTTATTAATCTTGGTTAAAGTTAGTTAATAACATACAACTGTTCATTGTTAGTTCATGTTAGCTCGGGTCCATTAAATAATATTAACAGATGCAGCTTTTGATTTTAATAATGTATTAGTAAAGGTTGAAATTAACATTAAGATTAAGGTAGCACTTTAATTTACAGTCCTGTTTCACATGTACATACTATATACATATTAATTACAATAACTGGGTAATAACTAGGTACTAGTCCTGAACTCACCCCTAAACCTGACCTTAACCCATGTAGTTACATTATATTAACCAGTACTTTCTTGGTAAATACACTGTAAGTACATTGAAAGTGCATGTGCTGTAAAATAAAGTGCAACCAAGATAAATAAATGCTTTAGGAGTATTTCTCATTGTTGATTCATGTTAAAGGGTTAGTTCACCCAAAAATGAAGATTCTGTCAGTAATTACTCTCCCTCATGTTGTTCCAACCCCGTAAGACTTTCGTTCATCTTCAGAACACAAATTAAGATATTTCTGATGAAATCTGAGAGCTGTCTCACTCCTCCATAGGCTGCTATGGGATCGAAACTTGTCGGCCCAGAAAGTTAGTAAAGACATCGTGAAAATAGTCCAAGTGACTACAGTGGCTCAACCTTAAGTTTATCAAGCGACGAGAATACTTTTTGTGCACAAAAAACAAACAAAAATAACGACTTTATTCAACTATTGAATTTTCCTCTGAGTGAGTTCACGTAGTGTAACAGCGCAGCGCTTCTGGGTTGTACGGAGGCTCACTATTGGCCGACGCTGGTCATGTGTGTGATGTACAACCCAGAAGCGCTGCGCTGTTACACTACGTGAACTCACTCAGAGGAACACAGAAGAAAATGTAAAGTAAAGAAAAAGTGTTCTCGTCGCTTGATAAACTTCAGGTTGAGCCACTGTAGTCACTATTTTCACGATGTCTTTCAATCCCATAGCGGCCTATGAAGGAGTGAGACAGCTCTCAGATTTCATCAGAAATATCTTAATTTGTGTTCTTAAGATGAATGAAAGTCTTTAAACGAAAGGAGAGTAATTACTGACAGAATTTTCATTTTTGGGTGAACTAACCCTTTAACTAGCATAGCTATCTAATGTTAACAAATGGAACCTAATAAAGTGTTTCATGCAAGTTTCTGTGCAGCCCCAGTTTGAAGACAGCGAAGAGCCGGAGGAGCACTGTACCTGACAAATAAAGGTTTTTGACGGGAGTATCACATCGATTTCGAGCCATGGCCTCTGAGTAGTAGCGGCCCAGGTTGTGATCAGCGGAGTATATGGCCCCTTGGTTACAGCCGAGGTAGTGTGTGTTTGTGAGAGGAGTTGCTGCCTCCTGATACACCAGCTGAGTCACACAGAGAGAGAGAGACAGTGTGATCATTCTGAACACTCAATCACGCTCACTTTCTGACTGCCCAGTCCAGGCTGCAGAATTATGCCCATCCAAATGTATAATAAGTACTGATTATTTTGCAGACACAGTACTTTATTCCTGTGATGGCAAAGCTGAATTTTCAGCCGCCAGACCTGTTCATTTCATGATGACTTGAACTCTATATACAGAGAGCTCAAGTCTAAATATAAACAAAGCTAAATATACAGTTCAGCTCAAGTCATCATGAAATCAAAATGAACAGGTTTGGCTGCTGAAAATCCAGCTTTGCCATCACAGGAATAAATTACATTTTAAATATATTAAAATAGGCAAAGTTCATTTACAATATTGCTATTTCTACTGTATTATTAAAGATACTTCTTTCAAAAACATTAAAAATCTTTTTTTTTTATGGAATATTTCAGTGGTTTATCTGTGCACATCATTCTTTTTTTTAAATTCATGTGCCCTTATAAGCTTTAACAGATTCAATAATCCAATCTTTTTCCGACCGAAAAAATCTATGTGTTCACACTATGAATCTTTAATACTAAGTGCCTCAAACTAAATCCTAAGTACACTCCAAGAAAAAAAGGTTCAATGTTCTATTTTGAAATTTTTAATGACCTTTTATCATTTATTTCTTTATCGTTTAAAGGGGTGGTTGATTATGAATTCACTTTTCTAACTTTAGTTAGTGTGTAATGTTGCTGTTTGAGCATAAACAACATATGCAAAGTTCAAAGCAAAGGAAGATATTTGCTTTTAAAGAAATTGCTTTTTAAGGACTACAACAAACGGCTGGTAGAGACTACACAACATTCCTCCCGGGTTAGTGACATCGCCAACCCTAAAATTTACATAAACCCCGCCCCCGGAACACGATTTATAAATTATCATGACAGAATATGCTAATCAATGACTAGAAGATAACTACACATAAGCTACATAAATTCATCAACTAACCATTCAGAAATGTCCTGTTGCTTCTACATGTTGTCACTTCTTCTTGAGTCTCTCCATCATTGTCTGAATCCGGTTTGAACATAAAATGCTAAAAGTTTTTTAAATTTTCAAGCTCTTGAAGCTCCGCCCCCTGTGCCGGGAGCAGCAGCTCATTTGCATTTAAAGGGACAGACACAAAACGGTGCGTTTTTGCTCACCCTCAAAAAGTGACAATTTTAACATGCTATATAAAAATATCTGTGGGGTATTTTGAGCTAAAACTTGGGGACATCAAAGACTTATTTTACATCTTGTGAAAAGGGCATTATATCCCCCCTTTAAAGATTCTTTTTACCCCTAAATGAAGAACGAAAAATAACTTTGCTTTGAGTATATGAGGGCCTTAAGTGGGTGTCCTTCGCTAGCAAAGCAACTGCCGTTGAGATGAATGGGAATGACTTTCTCCAGGTAATAATGAAAGTCATTCCCACTCTTCAGCAAGTCAATGAACGGGCTATGGGTGGTCATGAGACTAATGAAATGTTTTACAGAGATGTTGTTGATAAACACCAGCTACGATTCAATGCTCAACCCAGTAATTCAGTTATCAGTGTCTCAATGGTTAATGGATCCTTGTTGAGACTCTTCAGTCAACCTATGAATGACTAACTTGACTTACGTGACTCTGCACATTATACAGGATAGGACAAAAGTATTTTAACACTGAAAAGATTACACACTTCTCCTTTTGCACTCATTTTCCATGTTGAAATAACAGATTTCGAAGTACCTTTTCTCTGAGTTTCGGGAAGTGTTTGCAGGCCCAGTCAAAGAGATGGTTTGCAAATCTCATCTTATAGTTGAAATAATCGTCGCCTCTTTTCCTCACTCTACTGTCTTTCCACTCTTCAAACCATTCATAGTTGACCATGGTCAGGATCGTCATAGTTGACTTGCCTGGAAAAGTTAGAATATGGCATGACATTATTAACAGCACAACAGAATCATGATTTAAATTTGCATGATTATGCAGATACAAACGACAAACACGACCTTTATAAATGCAAAAGTATCTTGAAAAGTAACATTCTCAGCGAACATTAGCTGTCTGAATAATGACGTGTTTTTTCTTTATTTTAATATCGGACTCACACAGGGGATTAAAATCATACCTACACTATACTGTTCAAAAGTTTGAGGTCAGTATGAATTTTTTTAAAGAAGAAATTCATACTTTGTTTCTCTAAGGATGCAGTAAATTGATCAAAATTGACAGTAAAGACATTTATGATTTTACAAAAGATTCTATTTCAAATAAATGCTTTTATTTTGAACTTTCTATTCATTAAAGAATCCTGAAATAAAGTATCATGGTATTACACTGCAAAAAAGTATTTTCTAAACAATTATTGTTTTCTTGTTTTTCAGTAAAATGTCTAAACATCTCTAAATCATGAGAAAAAGGAAAATTAAATAAGTATTTTTTATAACATTTTGAAATCAAAATTAAGTGACTTATTAAGAGACACATTTTTTTCTTGTTTAATTAAGTATAGAAATAAATACATTTATTCAATAATGATGCATCAAATTAATCAGTAAAGACTTTTACAAACAATTTCTATTTAAAATAAATGCTGTTCTTTTGAACTTTCAATTCATCAAAGAATCCTGAACAAAATTGATCACGGTTTCAAACAGAAAATATGAAGCAGCACGACTGGTTTCAACATTGATAATAATCATAAATGTTTCTTGATCATCAAATCTTCATATCAGAATGATTTCTGAAGGATCATGTGACACTGAAGACTGGAGTAATGATGCTGAAAACGTCACAGGAATAAATTACATTTTAACATATATTATTCACATATACTTTAAATTACTATCTAAAAAAATCATTGGCCTTGACAAGTTGATGGCCAGTTAAGATGTTACCTGGGTGACGGATCTGTGATGTGGAGTCTTTGGCTGAGGGGAAAGTGAGGAGCATCATGGGAATGTTCTCTGGCGCCTCGTCTTTGCTCATCCCGAAGAACTCATCCATCCTACAGGTGAAAGTTGACTCTCAGTTTACTGCAGTCTCATGTTATATACTTTATGTGCTAATAGAAATATGGCTCTATCAGAAACCAACATGAGAGTTCAGGGATGTTTGGAAAGGACTGGAATTATGTTTTCCCACAGGCAGGAAGATAAGAATTGCTTGTTGGACTGAGAGCAGGAAACCTGTCCAGACAGAAGTGTGTCAGCAGGCCTGGAGAGATGGGACGTGTCCGAGAATGGTTTAGTCAACAGCACTACCTAGTGTTTGATACACGCAGCTGCAAGTGATTCATGTAGTCTGCCAATATATGCTTCATTTGCTTTTGAAAATGTGCACTTAATTGTATTGAATGCGCACTTGTAGTGTACTTCAAATCTTAAAAGTATATTTTAAAAAAACCTGTACTTGTAGATAATATAATATTAATGAAAAAAGGCCACCTAAGTGTACCTAAAGAGAGCACACTTTCTTAAAACACTTTTAAAAAGTGCACTTTGTAATAATGTCAAATTATTGACATCAATTACTGTAAATATATTTTCGCTAAGACTTCATTTCTAAAAATGTGTTACTATTTGAGTACCGTGTATATTTTATTTAAATACATGATATACAAGTTTAATATAAATTAAATAAAGTAGATATGTGACCCTGGACCACAAAACCAGTCACAAGAGTAAAATTTTTTAAATTGAGATTTATACATCATATGAAAGCTGAATAAAATACGCTTTCCATTGATGTTTGGTTTGTTAGGATATGACAATATTTGTACATCTGGAATCTGAGGGTGCAAAACAATCGAAACATTGAGAAAATCTCCTTTAAAGTTGTCCATTTATGTTCACGATTTTGATGCATCCACTCACAAAAATATATATTTTTTATATATTTACGGTAGGAAATGTATAAAATATCTTCATGGAACATGATCTTTACTTAATATCCTAATGATTTTTGGCATAAAAGTAAAAAATCTATAATTTTGTTAATTTTTCAATGTATTGTTGGCTATTGCCACAAATATACCCATGCGACATGTGACTGGTTTTGTGATCCAGGGTCACATATTAGTTTACCATAAATGTGTGTCACTGCAGTACACTAACCAAATTTTAAAGACAATTATGAAATTACATAAAAATATGTAGGCTACTAAAGTGCATCAAAAAAGTTCAACTAACTACATTTAATATAATTTTAAACTATACATTTTCATTGAATTATTCAATTTCTGAAAACATTACATTCAGTTCACATTTAAGTATATTCTTTTAATAATTTCCATAATATATACTCTTTTTTTAAGTGTACTTCAAGGGTTTACTTGACTTTCATAAATTTTTGACCCATTTGAATCATTGACCCATGATTTTGGTTTAGAGCAAAAAATGTTGTTATTGTTTTAGTTAGGAATAGTGATTACCAAATGCATAATATGATATATCATAATATAATATGATAAACAGGTTGTATTTCTTGCTTTTGGACTTAATTCATATATATATATATACACGGTATTATAATGCTAAAGTAGCTGTAGAGTATCTTTTTTTTTATACTGACATGCCATCCATGTCATTGGATTTGAAGAGCCAGATGCTGGTGGACACGATGTCTAACTCTTCCTCGGTCGCATCAAACCCTGAGAACAGGAGGAACGAGGCTTTACCGGGCCTCAACATATCCAGACGACTCTGAATCTCTGAAATATAAGAAAACAGTCAATCAAGAGCAGTTTTACACTAGATGATGTTGCATTAAAGCACACCGAATAATATCCACCTGGTTTGACTTGTATTTCCGGAGGTAAGAGCTTCTGGAAGGTGTTGAAAATCCCACAGTTGGAAATGATAACAGGAGCCCGCACTTCCACATGCTCATCGCCTTTCCTCACTGCCACTCCTGTCAATCAAACCGCATTAAATACATACTTTACATAAATGCTAAATTAGAAGAAACTGCATTTATGTATATGTACTCACCATACGCAGCTCCCTTCTTATCCACCAGGATTCGGCTGACAGGGGCGCGGACCAGCACACGGCCCCCATATTTCTCGATGACTTTAGTGATGTGGAATGGGATCTCACTGGCGCCCCCTTTAGGGTAGTACGCGCCCCGCTTGAAGTGGTGCAGCATCAGAGCATTGATCATACAGCTGGAGTCTTTAGGAGGAACACCTGGAGCAGAGATCGAAGAAACACTTCTCTAGGGCTGTGTTCCACATCCCCCTTTACACTCATTCACTATTCCCTACATTAGTCCACTTGAAGGAGTGAATGAAAACGAGTGAGTGAATTCGGACACTGAGTGTGCCGGAAGGGCTGCCGCTTTTGTGCTTGCTGTTTAATAATCATTTGAAACGTAGCAAACTGGCAGATCCAGTAGTAATGAAAAGATTTATCTCCAACTCTGTCATGGAAACTATCATGTATAAACCTTAATAAAACAATTAAAAAATCAACTAAAAAAGAATTTTATGATATTACGCTGTTGCCACATTGGACCAGCGGTTTGTAAGATGGACGGATGACTTCTGGTCAGACGTGGGAATTCATTCGGCGGGACCCTCACAGTGCATTATGGGTATTCTCTAGTGTGCATATGGAATTTATATTACAATTGTGATGTTTGCGAGTCAATTTAACCACGTTTCACGGTTAAAGGCATGTGCAAAGACATTTACCAGACGCTTTTATCTGAAAAAAATTATACACCACGATACATTTTTATCAGTTGCACGCTAAAAAAAATGTGGGTGTCGTCGTGAGTGCCATGCATTACTGTTTGAGCTTCGGGAAAGCACAATAAAAAAATGCATTACAATGCTGTTCAAAATATTCATAATTTGTGAATAAATATTTAAAAAATAGTTGTTATATATAGTCTTAAAAATTATGTTCTCACCTGATTTCTTATTCGTTTTTCATAGTGTGATTCTTTGTGAATTGTATTGAATCCACATCATACATATACAAATACACTGAATACATCATAACCAGACTTTAAACCTAATATGAACACTATTACTGCTGGCATATTTGCATATTGTTGTGTTTAGAGCACAACAATAATTAATGTGCAGAAATCCTCACCATAGAAGTAATATGAGAAGACCAAGTGCAAGTCCTGGTTGCTTGTCAGTCTGTTGTTGACGTCTGTGGCACTGGATTCTGATAGACGAAAGATGGATGAGCAGAAGTCAGCGATGCCACTTTTGATCAGAAAGAGAGCCAGCCACTGTGGAATCAGCTTTACGATGCCTAAAAGAGGAACCTGTCTGGCTGTGATCTGTGGACAATACAGAGGAAGAGTGAGCTTAAAGGTCAAGAGGGTACTATTTGTTTTATTTTACTTTTTTCTTTTCTTTTATGACAGGGAAAATGTGGAAGAATGATCACTTTAGACAAGTTCAGACAAGAACAAAAACAAAAAAACAAAAAAACAAAGATTAACTAAGTATTACATGAATGGCGCATAATAAACCTTATTATCAGGAATTTTAATTAGGTGACATAACTATTATCTTACTGGCATTTAATCACATAGTAGGATTTGCACTTCATCCGGTCAATGCAAAAACTGGCAGAGGCCCAGGCTTGGCTTGAGGCAAGCTCACAGTACACAACTTCTGGCCGGATTTTGCGGTCACAGACAGATTTCCAAGATCTACTACAAAACCCTAGCCTGGATGCCAGCTGAACTAAGCCCCGCCCACAACATTTGAGGTCGGGAAGTTCGGTCTGGACTTGATCCGCTGTGGAGCAACTATGCTCGAACCAGAGCTGTTCGGACCAATCAAATTGTCAGAAACATGCCCCATAATCACAGCCCAATGGAGCAGTATCAGACTCATATTCTGACTAGAATCTGAGTGTGACCACGTCAGGCTAACAAAACCCCTGGATCGCGGCCAAATCGATGATCTGAGACATTTAGGATCGTTAGAATTTTAGCTATTCCGATATATAATTCACATTTATTTGAAATCTTATTGCAGAACATTTCATTGTAGCTGAACACCATGAACAAAAACCAACAGGCTAAAGAATGCTTACACAAGGAACTTTTGCCTATGGTTTGAAAAATATCACAGCAAAAACAACTGGCCTAACTAAAATGAATTTCAAGCATTATTAAAGACGAGTTAAAGGAAAACTCCACCGTTTTTTGAAATAGGGCTTATTCACCATCTTTCCTACATTTAGATAGGTGGGCAAATGCATTTTTGTCTCAGTGCATGCATTGTTTTAGTTTGACAGGGTCGGCGCTAGCTTAGCTTAGCATAATGAATGTAATCCTTTGTTGCCAGCTAGCATGTCCTGAGTAAAAGTAATATTAAAAAAAAAAAAAAAACACCTAATTACTTCTTGTGGCCTGCGTATTCACAACGAGTACAAATAGTTAACACTAGGTGATTTCCTAGGCAGATATTGACATGGGACTATATTAGGGGGAAGCACAGGCGAAGCACTGCTACTTGGGCTCAGAGATATCACGCCCAAGTAGCAGTGCTTCGCCTGTGCTTCCCCCTAATATAGTCCTTAATATATAAGTCAATATCTGCCTAGGAAATCACCTAGTGTTAACTATTTGTACTTGTTGTGAATACGCAGGCCACAAGAAGTAATTAGGTGTTTTTTTTATTTTTTATATCACTTTTACTCAGGACATGCTAGCTGGCAACAAAGGATTCCATTCATTATGCTAAGCTAAGCTAGCGCTGACCCTGTCAAACTAAAACAATGCATGCACTGAGACAAAAATGCATTTGCCCACCTAGCTAAATGTAGGAAAGAAGGTGAATAAGCCCTATTTCAAAAAACGGTGGAGTGTTCCTTTAAAGTGACGGCAGCATGATTTTTCCTGCTACCGTCTCTATAATATCGTTAATCAAACAACAACAGACGAAGAGAAAATTCATTCGCTGTTCTTGCGTGAATATTTTTTGTAACTATATTTGTAATGCAAATTTTATTTATAAAGTGCAGAGTTAATTTACATTTGATTACAGTTTACAATTACAATACCTGAAAATCTTAAAACACTGTTTTGTCAATCATATCTTCGTTCAGTTACATTTTATTTGTGCGATTGCTAATTTTGTTTATTTGTTCTTTTTTAATCACTGAGGATTAAAGGAACACTCCACCGTTTTTTGAAATAGGGCTTATTCACCTTCTTTCCTACATTTAGATAGGTGGGCAAATGCATTTTTGTCTCAGTGCATGCATTGTTTTAGTTTGACAGGGTCAGCGCTAGCTTAGCTTAGCATAATGAATGGAATCCTTTGTTGCCAGCTAGCATGTCCTGAGTAAAAGTGATATAAAAAATAAAAAAAACACCTAATTACTTCTTGTGGCCTGCGTATTCACAACAAGTACAAATAGTTAACACTAGGTGATTTCCTAGGCAGATATTGACTTATATATTAAGGACTATATTAGGGGGAAGCACAGGCGAAGCACTGCTACTTGGGCGTGATATCTCTGAGCCCAAGTAGCAGTGCTTCGCCTGTGCTTCGCCTGTGCTTCCCCCTAATATAGTCCCATGTCAATATCTGCATAGGAAATCGCCTAGTGTTAATCTGCATCGCTATTTGTACTCGTTGTGAATACGCAGGCCACAAGAAGTAATTAGGTGGGTTTTTTTATTTTTATATTACTTTTACTCAGGACATGCTAGCTGGCAACAAAGGATTACATTCATTATGCTAAGCTAAGCTAGCGCCGACCCTGTCAAACTAAAACAATGCATGCACTGAGACAAAAATGCATTTGGCCACCTATCTAAATGTAGGAAAGAAGGTGAATAAGCCCTATTTCAAAAAACGGTGGAGTGTTCCTTTAAGAGCTGCACAGATCCGATATACTGTTACACATGCGTTTTCTTTGTCAACTGTTTACGTTCACTTAAGATATAACAAGCTGTTTACGAGGATATTTTGACATATTTTTGTTCGTTCAAGAGCAAAAAGGAGCGGAAGAGAACTCGGTTTAGTATCGCACACTATTCAGAATGAGAGGCGGCTTTCTGTGTGTGTGCTTTGGATGTGTGTGTAACACAGAAAACAGCGAGCGTGCTTGAATGGTTTAAAGTCCTATTAACGCACCTATTAATGCACACAATCAATAAGAGGAATCGAAATTCAAATTAGAATTTAAATTAGAATTGGAATCGATTTTCAATTCCCAACCCTATAGACATATGGAAGCTTGTTTCTGCCACGGAATAAAATTGCGACTTTTTATCTCACTTTTTTTCCCCCGGAATTGCCAGTGCCAGTCTCAAGCAGTCACAGACGCTGCAATGACATGCTGTTTGACATTATTACCATGTGATCTTGTACTGTGCGATGCAGCGACAAGGTGGACTCAATCACAGTGCAGACGGTATAAACCAAAACAAATTCGTAATCAAAAGGGACATTCACTCCATGTTGTAACTACCAGAATTACGAGATTACAACTTGTAAAAAAGTTCACGTCCCCGTAGAACTCGGAATAGCAACTTGTAAACTGGGAATTTTCTGAGAGCTCCGACTTGTACCATGTGACCACTGCAGATTCATACTGGCGTTGATAGTGCATTGATTGAACAGCTCAGAGTAGAATGTCACATGTTGTCATCTCGTAATTATGGTAATTAGGCTACAACATGGCGTGAACCCAGCAAAAATCTCTGTCTAATTTCTCGCATGAATTTATGCAAAATAGTTTTTTTTATATTCGCTGATGGTTGGGACTGCCTCTTAACCAAAGGTGTGAGTGTGAGCTTGCCTTTAGAAACATGAGATGATGGACGCTCTACCTTCATGATCTTAAAGAACTCCTCAATAGCTTTGACATCGTCGGGAAACTGCTTCTTCATGTTGCGCTCCATCTCAGTCTTGCCACTCACGATGGTGTAGTCTCTCTGTTTCTCTCCGTCTTCAATCACAATACTGTCAAAATGCTGCTTAAGCTCCACAAACTCCATCTGACCCTCAGTGATTTGATCGAAAGCGACCTTAAGCATAGCGTTTTCATGCAGCTGACCGAAGTAGTGAAGTCCTTTTACATGAAAAAACAAAACAAAACATTATTCACAAACATTGCTTTTACTTAACAATTCTAGATGTAAAAATCCCCCCTGGAAGTACAATTCAGTCAGTGATTTCAACTTTAGTAACAAAAATATGTTTAAGAAATACCCATACCCATAATCCTCAAGATTGATCCAACAGTCGCTGTTACTCTTAAATTTTCCATGAAATCAAATTTTTTTTATGGAATACTGCAGTATTAATTACAAATGATTCATCCGTGCACATCATTATTGTTTTGTTTTTTTAATTTGTGTGCCTCCTAAACTTAAGTCAAAATAATCTCTTCTCTGATGACGTTTTTACTGCCACAAGGGCGGCGCAACCTGTCACTCACACGAGATCCACCAATAGCAAACCACAACCATCCAAACAATTCCCCATGAACAAAATCAAGCCCCGCCCTACATTTTTTATTCGCGTTCTGTTGACGCCACACATGAACAGAAATATGAACTGAACATGGCTTATGCTCATCTTTAGTAGCTTCTCTGAAGGCATATTGAGTAAAACAGCTTTACACTTGACAAACGCATACAAAAGACCTGAACCGGAAGCGATGGAACCTGTTTGGAACCAGAATACGGAAGTTTGTAGCATATAATCATAATCCCCAAAGGGAGAAATAAATTTTAAAAAGTCACATTGGGATATAAATCGCAACACGTTTCAGATGATAATATTCCGGAAAATGTGATATTTTAATAATTAAAGATATTTTATTATTTATTTTATTATTCTCAATAACGTGATCACGTGTTGTAATTGAGGTCGGAGCTGGTTGTGTTAGTTCAGAACCTATAATCTTTATTAAAGTTTTTTTTCTTTTAATCCCTATATGGAAGTAAGGGATGGTCCATACCCACGTCAAACTCAAACCCCTTCTCAGTGAAAGTGTGACAGCAGCCTCCCGCCACGTCGTGCTGCTCCAGAACCAGGACTTTCTTCCCTGATTTGGCCATCGTGGCGGCAGCCGTCATTCCTCCGATCCCACTGCCTATTATAATTGCATCAAGATCCTTTGGAATCTTCTCCTTGGTGAATCCTAAAAATACATCCAGTAAGTAAATATACATGTACAGTTACAGTATGTATTGTAATCAACCAGAATGCCTCTTAACCCCGCAACAAGGCCTAGTGTTAAACACGACGTTTGCAAAATCACCACCAGGTGGCGCAAAGGGAAGGTTGGCGCCACTGTTCAGGAAGGCAGGAACTGTGACATTTTCAATTGCAAATGAGGCTAAAATAATGAAATAAATGACTGATAACAATAACAATAAACAACAACAGCAATAATATACCATTATAACATTTAATTTTGACTAATTATATATCAAATAAATGCTAAAGATTCCACTAATCTGACTACTGTTACTGTGACATATTACAGTGATGGAAGTGCTTGAGGTGTGCTTACTTTCTGCACTGTACTAGCCAGTATTTTAAGATATTAGCCTACATATTAAAGTGATATCCTATAACACATTTATTTGTCAATATGTGACAACATTATTTAATATACTTCAAAGCAACAGTGTTCATATCTTATGTAACACTTTACTGCACCAAGAACAAGAAACACAGTGACTGATCCAGGAAATTAATAGTCCAATCCTGATCTGGGTTAACTCCCAGCATTCAATGCTGTCAGTGGGTGAAGAGCCCTGATAAGGGGTTAACATGACCACAAAATATCACTGAATACATTATTATCTTTGTAAGCCCTAAAACACTTTAAATAAGAGTTTCTCTGAGTACTACAAGTGTTATCACAACTGGATAATCGAATTAAGATAAGGGTAAAGCCATTGACACGCATGTTAATTGTTTTATAATAGCATTATCAATGTTACATAATTAGATTATCTTAAGCAGTCTTTACATTCTGTGCCAGTATAAATGATCTGATAATACTTCTTTTTGTAAGGTAAAACAGGATTACTAACTCATGCTATTTCAAACACTTCTTTGGCACAAACAAAAACACACAATCAATCAATAAATATTAGTGCTTTAAAAGTTTTACTTTTAAAGCACTTAAAAAGTGCTATTAAAATTTCTGCTATTTAATTTATAAAAATTCAAATTAATTCAAATTTTATTAAAAAAGGTCCAATTAAAGTCATTGTTTTTTCATGCTTTAGTCAAAAAAAGTGCACTTATTTTGATGTGTTGACAAACATAGACAGCCAAAGCACTCTTGTAGTGTGTTAATTGATATAAATGTGCTAAAATGGATCTTTATAATTGCAAATATATGTAAATAAATGACATGCAATTCAAAAACGTTACATTCAGCTCACAATTAAGTATATTCTTTTAAAGTATTTTCATAAATACATACTCTTACAGTTTTTGTTCTACGGAAGAAAGTTATACAGATTTGGATTTATATGTTTACCATGAAATCTCCATTAAAAAGTGACAATTCTTGTTTATTATAAATGACTGCACATTAGTATTAAAAAATAAATAAATCACATGCCCTCGTAATCTTTAATCAAAAAGATTAACTTCCCCTTCATCTGGCAACTTTCTAATTTCTGATGATGTGCTTTAAAAAAAAAAATCTATATAAGCAATTTTGCAAAAACAATAGGGAAGATAAGATGATTGCAATTTCCGTTTCGTGAACTATAACACTTCACTTTGTTTCAATATTCCTGAGTTAACTAGGATGCTTATAATGTTTTAAACATGAACATTAATAAATGCATTCAGCAGAAAAGTGGTGATGTTACACTTGAAGATTAACTCTTAACTTTTCAAATGTTGCGGATTATCAAAACAGGCTTAAAACATTCTCAGGGCAAAGAAGCATTTAGCATGTCAGGTTGATGTCTGGTTATTCACCTTGTTTCAGCACTTTGTCTCTCTTTCTCTGGTCCAGCTCCATAGGTCCTGGTGGCCTCACTGACTCCACGGAGAACGGACCGGGCTTGATGAACAGGTACCAGTACGTTCCGCCAGCCCAAATCAGGACGCACACCAAAAAAAACAGCAGCCACATCATAAAAAAAATAAATCAATGTATCTACTCAAATCTTGAGTTTTCCTTTAAAAACATAAACTATTGCGCACAAGAAGGCTAGAGGAGTTTTAAGATGGAGATGTGAAGAAAATGAGAATAGAGCCTTCCTCAAGGACGTTTGCTGAGAGTGTTCTTTTATATGCAAGCAAGGAGCAAAGGTCTCAGCTATTTAGGTTGCAGTGGCGCAACATTTAAGTAGACTATCATACAAAATCAATCACGATAAGAGTGGTAATATTAAATAACAAGCTTTAGTCCACAAACAGATCCAAAGCAATCCTCTTTACATTTATGTTACTGACAATGAATGTTTACTTTGTTTCAGAGCCAATTATCCCAATAAGTATTTGCTCCACTTAAGCACATGATTTTTGTATTACATAACACAGACACACACTCAAAAACAAAAGAAAATGTTACATTTGACATTTATTTTTAAATCATTTTCAATGTTCAAGTTAAAAATCAATAGATGTTCTGCTGAAAATTAATGTTCTGTTAGATTATGTCCCACAACTCTGATAGGAACTCATATAAATCACATTGAAATGCGTCTCAAACAGCTCTAGTTCAGTAGTCAGGGCACTGGTCACATCGCTAGGCAGGTGATGAACATAATCTAGCTTACATTTATTATTTATTTACGGCTGGACCCAAATTACACAGTATACTGGTTCACAACCTAGGAAGGGAGCGGATTGAGACGCACCTATTGAAACCAGTCGTTATTGCAAAAATGGCTCAGAAAAGTGCAATAACTACTGGCTTTATTGTATGACCTGAAAAATTACATATTAAATACTTTTAAATACACATGAAATACGTACATATACAATGTCCTATTATCTGAGCAATAAGATATCATGAAAGTTGGATTTCTTTTGTAATCATTCATAGCCTACTCAAAAATATTAGTTGGGAGCAAAAAGTTGTTTTTCTGCCCAAATAAAGTGGAAATTAGGTATATTTACACAGACTGTTTAATGCTGCTCAGAGGTGGCATACATGCATTTACACAGCAATTTTAACTGTGTAATAAGGGCTGAGGTGGGTCAGTGCAGGCATAATGTAGTCTGGCTTTTATGCAGCATTGTCTATGCTAGTGTGTTCCTGAGTTGCAAAGTGTTGTGTTTTCAATTATTAAAGACTGCTTTTTCAATTAGATCCTCACCTCAACTCTTAATGGTCTGAATAAGGTGAGATTGTGTGATTTTGCTCAGTTACTCTATGTCAAGTCAAGTCACCTGGTATTCATGTAGCACTTTACACATGTAGATTGTTTCAAAGCAACAGGGAAAAACAGGAAAATAATGATTTAATGATGCAAGCAGTGTTAAGTGTTTCTGTAAAGCAGCTCTGAATGGAAAATGGTGTCATTGTTCAGTGTTAAATCAGTTCTATTCAATGACTGAGCAATATTCATCCAATACGAAATGAGTTTAATTCAGCTTTAAAGCAGCTCTGTAGAAAAATGTGGTCATCGTCAGCTCACTTCAGTTCTCATCCAATAGTGTCAGTACAGTTAAATGGTCACGCTGTGGTTGCAAACAAAGAAGGAAAAAAAAATACAAATTTGAGGGCTATATATATATATAGCTATATATACAGTGGGGAGAACAAGTATTTGATATACTGCCGATTTTGCAGGTTTTCCTACTTACAAAGCATGTAGAGGTCTGTAATTTTTATCATAGGTAGGCTACTCTTCAACTGTGAGTGACAGAATCTAAAACAAAAATCCAGAAAATCACATTGTATGATTTGCAAATAATTAATTTGCATTTTATTGCATGACATAAGTATTTGATCACCTACCAACCAGTAAGAATTCCGGCTCTCACAGACCTGTTCGTTTTTCTTTAAGAAGCCCTCCTGTGCTCCATTCATTACCTGTATTAACTGCACCTGTTTGAACTCGTTACCTGTATAAAAGGCACCTGTCCACACACTCAATCAAACAGACTCCAACCTCTCCACAATGGCCAAGACCAGAGAGCTGTGTAAGGACATCAGGGATAAGATTGTAGACCTGCACAAGGCTGGGATGGGCTACAGGACAATAGGCAAGCAGCTTGGTGAGAAGGCAACAACTGTTGGCGCAATTATTAGAAAATGGAAGAAGTTCTAGATGACGGTCAATCTCCCTCGGTCTGGGGCACCATGCAAGATCTCACCTCGTGGGGCATCAATGATCATGAGGAAGGTGAGGGATCAGCCCACGGCAGGACCTGGTCAATGACCTGAAGAGAGCTGGGACCACAGTCTCAAAGAAAACCATTAGTAACACACTACGCCGTCATGGATTAAAATCCTGTAGCGCATGCAAGGTCCCCTTGCTCAAGCCAGTGCATGTCCAGGCCCGTCTAAAGCTTGCCAATGACCATCTGGATGATCCAGAGGAGGAATGGGAGAAGGTCATGTGGTCTGATGAGACAAAAATAGAGCTGTTTGGTCTAAACTCCACTCGCCGTGTTTGGAGGAAGAAGAAGGATGAGTACAACCCCAAGAACACCATCGCAACCGTGAAGCATGGAGGTGGAAACATCATTCTTTGGGGATGCTTTTCTGCAAAGGGGACAGGACGACTGCACCGTATTGAGGGGAGGATGGATGGGGCCATGTATTGCGAGATCTTGGCCAACAACCGCCTTCCCTCAGTTAGAGCATTGAAGATGGGTCGTGGCTGGGTCTTCCAGCATGACAACGACCCGAAACACACAGCCAGGGCAACTAAGGAGTGGCTCCGTAAGAAGCATCTCAAGGTTCTGGAGTGGCCTAGCCAGTCTCCAGACCTGAACCCAATAGAAAATCTTTGGAGGGAGCTGAAAGTCCGTATTGCCCAGCGACAACCCCGAAACCTGAAGGATCTGGAGAAGGTCTGTATGGAGGAGTGGGCCAAAATCCCTCCTGCAGTCTGTGCAAACCTGGTCAAGAACTACAGGAAACGTATGATCTCTGTAATTGCAAACAAAGGTTTCTATACCAAGTATTAAGTTCTGCTTTTCTGATGTATCAAATACTTATGTCATGCAATAAAATGCAAATTAATTACTCAAAAATCATACAATGTGATTTTCTGGATTTTTGTTTTAGATTCTGTCACTCACAGTTGAAGAGTACCTATGATACAAATTACAGACTTCTACATGCTTTGTAAGTGAGAAAACCTGCAAAATCGGCAGTGTATCAAATACTTGTTCTCCCCACTGTGTATATATATATATATATATATATATATATATATATATATACAGTGAGGAAAATAAGTATTTGAACACCCTGCTATTTTGCAAGTTCTCCCACTTAGAAATCATGGAGGGGTCTGAAATTGTCATCGTAGGTGTTACTTATTTGCAGCTGTATCATACAAATAAATAGTTAAAAAATCATATATTGTGATTTCTGGATTTTTTTTTTTGATTATGTCTCTCACAGTGGACATGCACCTACGATGACAATTTCAGACGCCTCCATGATTTCCAAGTGGGAGAACTTGCAAAATAGCAGGGTGTTCAAATACTTATTTTCCTCACTGTATATATATACACAAGGAATCACTAGTACCTGTTGTCGTGTGAACGTACCCTCAGAGTCCAACGAAAGCAAACGTGATCAAACGCAGATCAAACGTAAAACAAATCAATAATATTGCTGAATATTAAATGTTACTATGCCTATAAACACAAATAAAACGTTATTCGCATGTTGCCTGAAAAATGGATCATTAAGCACCTTAAATCAGCACAGGTGATTCATTAACTTTATGCATGAAGAAAACTTCAGCACAATGCTTTATCTTTAGGTCTTTGAGATTTCATCTTGTTAAATTATGCAACAGTGTAGAAATGGATTCTTTGTGTATCGTTACCAGATAAGGTAATTAAGATAAGACTAAATTGTGAAAAAAACATCTTTGTACATGCGCTGTGTTTATCTATATGACTTTATGACGGGCATCTGTCGATAAGATTTTCCAGCCAGTAACTGCAAGTCAGCCTGCTTGATTTTTACATTTATGCAACACAATAACTATTAATATTATTATGAAATAACTAACAAACATCTATATCTGCCTTTCCCTCAGTATTCTTTTCTTGGCACGTTTTATATAACTAAAAAATCTTGATGAATCATTCAATATTTTAAAGACCCTTTTGAAAAAGCAGTACACTTTAGCATACTTTTGAGCCTTGCAAAAGTATTCATGCCCCATTTCATTTTACCATTGTATCATGTTGTAGCCTTGTGCTAAATTGCTTTAAATTTATGTACACTTATGTAATTTGGCTAGCTGATCCATAATGTGGGATCAGTCACTGCAAAAGCTCTTTTCCCTCTGCTATTGAAAGCGGTTTTAGGAATTTAGAGTAAATTATTATCCTGAGATCTTAGGCTCCTTGAGGGATTATGGTGATGGAGCTGGTTACACAGTGTTCCATTATAAGCAGGAGAATTTCGCATTTTGACCCACTTGTAGGTGAGAATTTTGAGAGTGAGTTGCAGTAATACGTAATAAAAGCGTGGATCGCAACCTCCAACGAATTCTCAGAGAATAAACTAATGTAAAAAAACAATTAAAACCTATCACAGAACTAATCTGTAGACAACTGCAAACTCTAACCCGGGAGGAATGTTGTGTAGACCCAACCAGACGTTTGTTGTAGTCCTTAAAAAGTAATTTCTTTAAAAGCAAATGTCTTCCTTTGCTTTGAACTTTGAGCGTTGTAACTTTGCAGATGTTGTTTATGCTCAAACAGCAACATTACACGCTAACTAAAGTTAGAAAAGTGAAATCATAATCAACCACCCCTTTAAAACAACTGGGACAGATCCAGCATGGACAGTTACCGGAGTGAGGGACATAAAAGCACCTGTCTGAGAAAGTAGCAAAACAGTTTGAGATCAATTTCAAATGCAAATAGAAAGTTTGTGCATATGTTTGTTTTTGTGTAAGAATGCCTCAGCCTTTTAATATTGGCATTAAATACTTACTGACTGTTTCACAGAGCACTGGTATCCTGCAGTTTGTATTGTGTTTGGGTGGTTATTAATAATGATGATCATTTTTTATTAGTGGCAGTGGTTCTCAAACTTGGGTATGTGAGGTGACAGAAGTCATTTTGCCGTTCATTTAATTCTACCCCACCTTAAAATAACATTAAAACTGAGTATGTATTTCTATCAGGTAAAATGCCATAAATGCATGACATCCGATCAAATGACCTCATCTTTTGCAGTCAAAATTGACTGCATTCACACAAGCTTCGTGCATGGGGAGAGCCGGGACACCTTTCAGATAAATGTCGTTTTCTAAGATAAGGTTACAGATAGATTTTTTTTGTTTTTTTTTGTGATCAACAACTCACATATGTGTTCTCTTAGTATCATGTGTTATTCGGTACAAATATAGAATGATTTAACTAAAATTTGACTTTGAACGGCAGTTGTGCTTTGTTTCGATTGCAACACAGGGGTGGGACGGATGAAACATAACAGTTTAAACGGCAACTATTCATCTAATGCTTGTTTTTGTGACCAATACCTGACAAGTAACTTATGTACATATTGTACCAAACATATTTTGTAATTTATTTTAATCTAAATGTTAATATTAACCATTTTTGTTCTGTCGCCCAATAAACAATAGGCGATAAGCCTATGCGCATTTTATAATCTTTCCAATAGGCTATTTTGAGGAAGGCTATAAACGGGACAAATCCGTTTTACAGTTCATTTTTTTTACATTTCTTCCTTGACTCATATTGAGTGTTGGCTAGTTGAATAGCCTGTTAACAAAACAAGGTCAACCAGAAGACGATAAATGAAATTTATTGAAGATTGAAGATTGGACAATTGATGATTATTACATGAAAAACATTTTAAGATTATTATTTGTATTTTGAAAATACATAAAATAGGCCTACATGTGAAATTGGCCATCCAGTGCAGGTATAGGTCACAGTGAATGAAGAAACTACATAGGCCTGGTGACTTTTAATTCCTAACCTCATCTCTGCCCTTTCTTTCTGGCTGGCAATTACAAATAAACTTATATACTTATTTCTGACCAGTTTACAGTGTAGTCTATTACTTGTGGTGAACACTATTAAAAAAATGCATACTGTATGCAAAACTGTGGGAACCTTTTCTGCTATCTAGCAAAGAATATGGATATGGGCGATATGACCAAAATCGTCACAGTTCACAATATCAGTTTTGATAACGCAGCAAAAACTGAATTTCAAACTCTTTTGAGGCTCTCTTTTTTTTTTATATTTATTTTATGTAAAGTTTGTTTCTATAAGTTTATGCAAATTAGAAAGTTTAAACCTTAAAATTAGAATTCATTTAGATTAATTTGACAATATTTACCCATTTTTTTTAAGAATAAAACTAAAAGCTGAAGATGTTTGTGGTGTATCATTCATCAGTGCTTCTTTTTCCACTCTAACGTTCCTATAATGCCCACTAAAAGCTTCACGGATACATTTGCTTACCCCACAAATAGGCTTATGTAAACGATTTAGAAAAAGTTCCATCGATTCACACTTTACACCATCGCTATGATATGTAGTGTCATATCACCCAGCCCTAACATGCACTAATGCTTTAAACACATTTGACGAGATAGTTGATAAAAATCAACAACCGATCAAGACTGATTGGCTAACGCTATTTTCCCACTGCTCTTTTATTCTTTCATGTTAACTGAAGGCAAATCTGAATAATGCACTATTTTAACTTTAATCAACAAGTAGAATTGATCATGACATCCTCACCTTATTCCAGAAAAATCGCTGATCAATGGAATGGTACAATCGATCAGTTTTACTCGGTTTTACTGATGAAAAACGACAAGTTTGTAATTTCGTTTTAGAAAAAATAGGACGAGCTCCCAATTTCATGTTACGCCCCGTCTAGGGTAAAGGATTTAACATGAAAAAACAACAACAACAATGCGGTTTCTTTTATGGAAATGTGAATGAAACAGTAGGCTATTTATTGAGTTTTAACAGGTTTGTGATACCATGGGATTTTACCTCAGGAGCCGACAAGGCCAAAATAACAAACAAAAATACCTCTTACTGCCCTAAACCACAAAAGAAAAGAAAATACAATTACCGGTACTTCCCTAACTCCCTAATCCAAAACAGAAAAAAAAAAAAAAAAAAAAAAAACCACTAAAAAGGTGGCGTCGGTAGTGATGTGACATTTGAAGCGAGGCGTCGGAGCTTGTGTCGAGAATTTTTTTTATTCTGATTAATTCGGTTCGGAAGTATAGATAAAAGCCCGCCCGCACTGACAATTGATTGGTTGGGTCCTTACATGCGCTTCGTGAGGAACACATGACACTAGCAACACACACGCAAGGTCTCTCGCTCCCTCTCTAGATTCCGGGAGATTTTAACTCATTTTCGGGCATCAGGGAGGGAGACTTGGGATGTCTGGTATATTATTATTTTATCAGGTTAGAATAGTTATAGTATATTGTTATTATTAATTATAATAGCTATATTATAGTCTTGTTATATTATTTAGATACGATTATTTGGATTGCTTTAGATGTTTGGATCTGGACTGGACTTTTTGATTTGGATTGCCCTTTTTGGATTTGTTTGCTTTTTGTGACCTCTTCCTTTTTCCTGGTAATGGAGCAGCAAGAAAGAGGGAATCCTCCCCTGTCTGGGCTCAACAGAAGCATCAGTGTCCTCATTTATACCAGCTGGCACTGGCGTTTTTAAATTCCCCTGCATCCTCTGTTCCTTGTGAAAGGATCTTTTTTTACAAGGCTGGAGAGATTTTTGTCCGAGAAGAGGAATCGTCTAAACCCCAACACACTTGAAATAATTCTGTTTCTCAATAAAAATCTACTGTAATCCTTCCTTTACCCACCCCAAACTGCAGTGTTGCAGGTTGCTCCTCTATATCCCCAGTCCAATAAGCACAAAGCACAATAAGCAGTAACAGTTCACTGCACAATAACCCCCACAATTTGTACCACCCCATTCTGTTGCAGTTTACTTTATTACAGTCCCTCCACCATAAGCACTGCCCTCAACACAGTGTCACTTTTGCTGTTCATACTGTCACTATCCAACCAATTTATGAATAATTAATTAACTGTCTGTGTGACAGTTGTCTCTGCACAAGTAAATTCAGACAGAGAAAGATACATATTTTATATTATACCCAGGCAATTGACAAATGTCTGCTCAGGTCTTTTTTAGTATTGCAAATGAAAGGTTCAGCACTGGTTCACCATTCAACACTGGTTCAGAATTAATTAATTTGTCTGCTATTTCTTTGCACAGTAGCTAGGTGTCACTAGTGAGCAATGCTGAATGAAGCTTCGAGTAATGAACCTTTAGCTGAAGCAATGGGCTGCGAGGTCTCAGTGGTTCAGGAAGCCTCGTTTTGCCATCACTAGGCGTCGGTCTCCCTACCTCCCAAATCACTATGTAGCCTACAATATATACACAATTATAAGTGCTAACAGAGAAATGCAAGGGTAATCTGTACTCAAAGTCGTTAAACAGGCGGTGGTCCAAACACTCAAATGTTGTTTAATTAAAAGGCATCAGAATAAAGTTACATGAAATGGTATTTACTCCAGTACCATTTTCCTGGGGGAGGACCCACCCACTTTTTTTTTTCTTCCGACGCCCATGATTATGAATGAACCATTGAACCATTGACTCTCACGATTCGTTCAAAGCCACACTGCCGTGTGCAGGGATGGGCAGTATTTCAGATACATGTATTTTAAAATACGTATTTAGAATACAAAATACTATTTTGTATTTTAAAGCCTTTGGAAAAAATCAAATGTAATTTGTATTTAAATACATTTAAGATGAGTATGTTTGTATTTTCAAAATATATAAAATACTTGTTGCCAGTCAACCTCTTTATCACGGTAGGCTACTGATTTCATGCAGCAACTAGTTCAGACAACCCCAACATTCATGCATGTGAGCTGCAGTAGGCCTACAACTCAACTCAGCATTGTTGGCCCTTTTGGTCTGTCTGTGTTTTTATGCTGTTTTTATCCAGGAAGAAGACCAGATTGGTTCCTGCAGTCTGATTGGTGCCACGCCCTGATTGATCAGCTGACACCTGGACATGTATAAATGCCTCCTTTGTTTCTGCTTCATTAGCCTTTTGTGCTCACATGCTCTGTTTTGCTTGCCTGATTTGGTTAACTACTGCTGTGTAAAGATTGTTGAGAGTGTTTATCTTTGGAGTGTTCATTTCAAGGCTGTCTTGTGTCGACACCCCCCCATGGAAGAGAGAGGGGTGGGGTGAGTAGTCGCTCATTATCATTTAAAAAGACATGCACCGAAACGGGTCGCTGTGAACAGAGCTGTTTTTGAGGACGTAAAACAACCATTGAGGATTTTTTGTTACAAACTTTACATGAAGACCCTAAAGAATCATACCAACTTGTGGAAAATGGGCATCTGATGACCCCTTTAATTAAACCTTGTCTGTGAAACCGAGGGTAAACACTCTTAAAGCTACACTGTGTAATTTTTTTTAGTTGATTCTTAGCAAAAAAACACTTAGTTCTTTCAAAAATATATGTGCTCATTAATGTATATTTACTTCTTTCAAGTAATAAAGTATTCTCATAAGTTTATAATCTGCCATTGAAAGTATATACGGGTGAGGGGTTCGAATGCCGGTCGCCATGTTGCCCCGCCATCTTGAAACTACATTAGCCAAAGAGGGACATACCTATAAATTCAAGCTTCGCCTTTCGCGCTTTACACTCAGTGACACAGAGACGAATGCGAGGGGGAGATTACTCGCGACTGCCGGCAGATTTGAAAGATTGCTGATGGAGGATCACGCCTATTCTCGAGGACATGTAGCAGAGTCGCCAAGGAAGCGAAAGAGAGAATTAAAACGTCAACGCGAAAGGCAAGACCAAAGTCAATATTGGAGTAACAAATATTGGAGTAACCCAGATGGAAAGAGCTCATGAGGAGCAAAGATTTTAAAACGGACGCCGAAGTTGCCTGCTTTCTTCTCGACAGGTAATCCAGCCTATTTGTGTAAATTTGAAGTTTTATAGTTGTTTGTCTATCCATAGCATGGTTGTGCATAACGCCAGAACGACCTCTAGTATAACTTGCGTTACTTTTCCTCACGTCAATGGTGAAAAAGTATTGTTTACCTTGTAACATAAATCTGTGCTGCGACGGATCACAGGTGATAGTTTTAAAGGCGCAATTGGACGAAGTCGAACTGGAAGCCATGTTAATCTTGGAATAATACGGCCACCGTAGGAGTTAAAACCATAGATATCATATAAAGGCTAGATGTCTCGTCCGCGCTGCTGGCCAATGGAGGTCGACGTCCGCTTACACGGCGGCCATCTTACCACAGGGTGCTCACTCACTCGTAACATGGTGCATGTACTTTTAAATAACCATAACTTGCTCAATTTTCTACCGATTTTCAAACGGTTTGGTTTGTTATTAACGTCAGAGATGTAGCTATGAAACTGCATACATATGAATAATTATACAAATGGACTTCCATATGAAAGAATTATAGCCACGGTAATGACGTTTGTAAGAAACCAAACCGTTTGTAAATCCGTCAAGATTTCACCGGGATAAGAGGATTTGTGTGCGTGCTGCTCACTTACATTAATTCACAGAGCCCTGTGGTAAGATGGCCGCCGGTGATGCCGGAAGTGACTCCGCCTTAAGACAGCTAGCCTTTATATGATATCTATGGTTAAAACGCCCTCGAAATTGAAAGGAACAGAAACTAATATTCACTGGGTAGTCATATACAATTTCACCGCTAGATGGGGGAAAATATCACACAGTGTAGCTTTAAGTGTACTAAACTAAACTAACTGTACTATTTTCAGTTATTTGCAATCAAATGAAAAAGTATTATAGATTAAAATTGTATTAAATGTAATTATTTGAACTTAAAGTGTTTCTGAGTAGTGAATCTTTATATGTAATTTCATAATTACTTAAGTTGTCTTTGAAATGAAGTGTACTGCCAAATGTACTGACTGAATACTTTAATGTCGTTTCTATTGAAACTTGTACATCATGTATTTAAATATGTACACATTTGTAATGATGAAGTTGTAATTCAGTACATTTCAAATATATTTACTTAGTATGTATGAAAGTCAACACATCAAAAAAGTGTAATTCTTTAAAGCACGGCAAACAATTAAAACATTTAAAGTGTACTTAAATGTAAAACTTAATTTGACATTGTTGCACTTTTTTTTTTTTTTTTTTTTTACATTTATGGCATTAATATTATATACAATTAAAGTCTTTTAAAATTATACTTTGAAGAGTTGAAGTAAAAGTGCACATTCAATCCACTGAAAGGGTTAGTTCACCCAAAAATGAAAAGTATCCCAAAATGAATTCACCCTCAAGCCATCCTAAGTGTAATCTTTCAGCCGAACACAATCAGAGTTATATGAATAAATATCCTGGCTTGTGAATAATGGGAGTGAATGGTACCACAGATTTTAAAGCGCATCCATCCATCAGAAAAGTAATCCATATGACTCCAGGGGGTTAATAAAGGCCTTCTGAAGCGAAGCCATGTGCTTTTGTAAGATGTTTCTCTTTAAAAATTCTCTTTTTATACTCCGTGTTTTGTTTTTCTCCATCCTCTGCGCTTCTATGTCCGTCAATATGCGTCGGGTCAGAGGTCACTCTTCAGCCGGAACTCGACTCGCGTACGGCCGTTACCGGAAGCCGGTGATTATAAAGTTATAATTATGGATATTTTTCTTACAAAAATGCATGGCTTCGCTTCAGAAGGCCTTTATTAACCCCCTTATGGATTACTTTTATGATGGATGGATGCACTTTTCTGGGCTTCAAAATCTAAGGTACCATTAACTCGCATTATAAAGCTGGGAATCAAACCCTGGAAAACCCGATGAAACCCATTCAAAATCAAACTAAAGTACCTTGTTGTTGTGTTTTTGCTCACACACAAGAGCTACAGTTCATCCCAATTACCAGCTCAGTATTTAAATAGGAGATGGAGAGAGAGAGAGACAGTGGGACAGCGGCACAAACGTGGAAAAGGAGCTTACAGGATGAAAAGCTCAATCCTGAGATGAGGATCAGAGAATGAGCTTAAGTTCTCGAAACGTAGGAAGCAGCTGCTCTTCAGCGGGACAGAGAGATCGGACACCCAAATCCCGTTATCACAGCAGCCAATGACACACACCAGCCACTGATTCAATCTTCCTGCAGAGCTTTACGCATACAGAGCGCTAATGCATGACAACACCCTGGCTTTCAGGACGCTTTTTTAAATACCTTCTTCAGATGCGAATCACTCAGGAGATAGTTACCGTTGCACAAAAAGGTCTTTATAGTGGTTTTAACTTTAACTGTATGGACAAAACAGGAGTCATACAGGTTTAAAAAGACCTGAGAATGAGTAAATGATGACAGAATTTTCATTTTGGGGTGAACGATCCCTTTAAAGTCAAATCAGGGTCCTAGTCCATTTATAGGCTACTGAAATTAAAACCAGTAAGACATTTGCCAAGATTGCTAATGACTTTATTTTAAAAACAGACAGAAAACATCATATCATAAAAGGTATTGAATGACATGAGGGTGTCCTCTTAAACTTCTGGAGCTGGATAATATTTAAAACTAGTGGATGTTAAACAATTCAGAGTTTCTGGTACAAATAAACTTTCATACAAAAGCAGATGTTGAACCGAGCCCTGGTGACCCCAGGGCCGCCGCTACGTGATAATGCAGCCACCCTTCTCCTTGAATGGGTTCTTGTCCTCTGGGACGCCCTTGATCAGGGGGTCTTCGGCAGACATCTCCTCAACGAAAGCAATGATTTCTGGGGCTGTTTTTGAAACCTGAGAAAAAGAATCGGGAGAGATGGTTCAAGGATGATTGTTTCTTTAATTTGCCGCTCCAATTGGAATTAACTAAGCAAATAAGTAGCCTAACCATGGCAGAGGATCTGTCTGCAAATGCTGACTCAGGGGCTATAGACCTTATTCACAGCAGCACCATCTTTCATTTTTAACATAACATTTCAACATAGTGTCGGCCCAGATCACATCTGGGGCCAGTTGCATAAACTTAGCCATTACGTTAAGACACTGTCTTAAGATCTAGTAGGCTATGACCCACTAGCAGTTAGTCAAGGGATGGTTAGTCTTAAGACTAAGACTAACTTGTAAAATTAGTCTAAGTGGTTTATGCAACCGGCTATGCGTGGAATCCACATGTACCAGATGTGGCCCGGATCTGGGCAGACACTATGTTGCTGTCTGGGTTATTTAATGTTTTAGTTCTGCAAAAAATACACTGGAAAAATATCTTTATGAGAATTTTCAGTTGACAAAAACATTCCAGGCACCATGAGCTGTAAAAAGATTATTAGTGATCTAGAAGCTTTATCATATGGAAGCTTGTTTCCGCCACAGAATAAAAAAAAATAAAAAAGGTAGCTTATAATTGTGACTTTTTTTCTCTCAGAATTCTGACTTTATATCTCGCAATTCTGAGAAATAAAGTCAGAATTGTGAGATGTAAACTCGCAATTGTGAGATAAAAAAGTCAAAATGATCTTTTAAAATGTTTTATTCTGGGGCAGAAACAAGCTTCCATCTTTTCACCGCAGATGTCATTGGAAACACGGTAAGTCTATCCCTCACACAGCCCTTCCGTTCCTGTCATGGCGCTGCTCTCAATAAGGTCTATTCACACACAGAACGCATATTTGCGGTTAAAAACGCGAGACGCATGTCAGTGGCTCGGGAAAAACGCGGTTTAAGATTTAAAATCTACAATGATTAAGATTCTTACCGCAATTCGGGCAGTGTTCACTTCCACCTTCAGCTGATCTAGCTCCATCTTCAGGATGTCTTTATCTGACATATCCCGAGCCATCCTGTCTATTCAGAGCAAATAAGACGTGTGAAATTTAGCTCAATATTCACATCGAAAAAGTCTCATGAACAAAAAATGTATTAATAAGTTAATTTAAATGTTACAATGTTTCAGTGTACTAAAAGTAGGCTACTGAGAATCCCAGAAAAATGCACTTAGTGTGATTAAAACACAAGAAAGTTAATATTTTATTTGTATAAAGCTTTTCACAATAAGAATTGTTCCAATCAGCTTTAAAATAATGTTCGGTAGGCCTAACTCACGATTTATATGTCAAAAAGTGTATTTATTAAGTTTTGAAAGAATTCTCAAATGGCTGCCATGTAAAAAAATAAATAAATAAAAAAACAGTCCTGGTGGTTTCAGTAAAACTGATTTCTCACTTGACAATTAAACATCTGATATATTCTGACCGAAAAATAAAGAAATAAAAGTAAAAATAATCCATTTACCTGTTGAATGGAGGGCCTGGCAGCAGTCGGAGAAATGTCCTGATGCCTCCTAAGAGTTCATCAGCGTGGAGGTCTACCTCCGAGTCTGTGAATCTCAGGCTCTTCTCCTCTATTTCTGTTGTTCGGACCCCTCCTTCCCTTTGCTCTTTCTCAGGTGTAGAGATTGATCCTGGTGATGGGGATTGAGCTCTGATGTCATCAATCTCCACTGATCTCATTAGGCCAATGAGAGCAAGCAGGATGGCCATGAGTAACCTCTAAACAACATTGAAATACTGGAAGGGCAGCATGTGAAAATGAACCAATAACATACTTCTTGTGGAAGCCTAAAATCATCCGTGCATCTCACTAAGGATCCATGCAAACTTTGGCATAGAAAGAGCTCAATGTGAGCATTGGTTGAACATGATCAGACAGTAGAAGTAGTGAATGTTGGTTTCCAAAGTGAAATGCTCTGTGAAGAAGTCATCAGACAGTCATTAATACAAACTCCATTAATAGCCAAGCATAATAAAAGGTTATCAACAAACAAGGCCTATCTTGCAAGCATAATGCTTAAACATGCTAGCAATGTGCTAAATCAGACTAGAAACATGTCAAAACTTGTTTGCATTGTGCTGATGCATGACAGAAACCTGCTATCATGGTAAAGCAGGTTAGCAACATGCTAAATCATGCTAGAAACAGGCCACCAACATGTATCATGTTAGAAACATGCTACCAATGTGTTAAATCATGTTACCAACATACTATGTCATGCTAACCTTATGCTAATGTGCTAAATCAGAAACATGGAAACAATGATGCTAAAACATGCTAGCAATGTGTTGAATAATGCTAGAAACATGCTAGCAACGTGTTATATTTTACCAATTTGCATTGTGCTAGACTGTATTGCCTTCAAACTACTACAAGCTTTTATAACTTCTTCAAATTTTCCAGGCTTTCTCAAAGTTTGTCTTCTTGACAAGTGCAGTAACCAGTTGAACTTTTGTTTACACTCAGTCATGAAATAATGAAACTCAGTCTTAGGCTCTCTAGATCCTAAACTGAACATGAGGGTTGGACTCAATATCTTAGATCCAGTGTCAAAGAGTGTCACTGGGACTTCTGGCCATCAGCCACTGGCATCAATGCCTAATAAACGGCTCAGCGCAGGATTACTATTACCACGATCTGCTTAATAACTGCAATGCTTTCAACCATTGGCCATGTTGGAAAACAGACTGTTATCTGATGACTGAGAGTGTTTCGGGGCCAACTAATCACTTTTAAAAAGCTATTTTGGATAGTTTTGAACATGGCAATGGAGGAAAACATTTCCAGAGAAGTGAGCCAGACCTGAGCGGGACTGAATTCACCCTTACAGTTGCAATATTCTTCCACTCAGACACATCTTCGCAGTTGAGTGTGTATTGAACTCCTGAATAAGCTTGTTGTTGCACTGGCTTCACCTGTAAGCCTAAGGATCTGGCTTAGGCCCCCTTTGTCCTGAATTAGCAAGAGGGACACTGAAGCCTTGATTTGCGATGAGTGACTTCATGGCGTCATTATGGCGAGGAGCTTTACTACTCTTTAATGTGACATTGGGAAGTTATATTACCACTATACACTTTCATTAAATGCATATCAGATTTCATTGTGAATTAGGTAATGCATTAAAGGAGTAGTTCATCATAAAAATAAAAAATACAATTCTGTCATCATTTACTAACCCTTAAGTTGTTCTAAACCTTTCTTTCTTTGAGTTTCTTTGTTCTGTTGAACACAAAGGGAGATATTTGATATTTTGATATCAATGGTCCCCATTGACTTCCATAGTATGAAAAAGTCATTTCTGAATAAAAATAGTTTCAAAGTAAGTCCTCCACCAATTTATACAAGTAATATTCTATGCAACCTCATATTAATAAATATTCAATGAATGTCGAATTGTTCTCTAAAGCCAGTTGGACAAGAGGTGACAACTGACTTATCGTTTCCAAGAGACTGTCACACGCTAAACCTTTGGTAATTGAGATAAGACTAATCAAGCACCAAGGAGGATTATGGGCCATAGATATCAGGAGCTGTCACTCTCCCAGAACCAGGTCACCTTACTTTTCTTTAAAAATGATCTTTGACTAGTTTTATGAGTCAAAAGACGGAATACAAAGCCCTTAAATTCTGACTTGAGTGTTATTTAAATACATTTAACTTAAACAAAAACATTATTTGAGTAAGTTCATAAGATCTTGTATAGTATTTTGTAATATATTTGGTGTCAGTTAATTAAGATTTAATCAGTTATTAAACACACTTAATCCGGATGGTTAGCAGCATCAAAGAGAGTTTGAAGCCAATATAACGCACTGTTGTTGCATTTTTATCTGGTAAACACAAGATGGCACTAACAACACTTCAATTTATCCAAGTGTGCCAGTGAGTCATGATAATGATCAAAATAAAAATAATAATAGGTGTATCCAAAAGGTCAATGTTTATGATGATTTTCTTTATTCATATTATTTCTATCCATATTATTAATTCATTATTTGTTCTATCTTTAAATTCACGTATTCCTTGTCTAGCCTACTTCATTAACCTTCAAGAATTTACTCATTGTATACTTATTTATATTTTTATTCATGCAGTATTATCCAAGAATATGTATATTGTGTTCACATGTTCATATAGCCTACGTTAATATCTTAGTTACTGTATTTTGTTAGATATTACAATAATAATAATAATAATAATAATGTTTTTGTTTTTGTTATTAATCCTAGGTTTTCTTTTCAGGGAGTCTTTTTTCCGGAATCTGAAAAAATATAAATTTCGCAGTGTCATATTTAGGTAGGCTTCATTATTGTATTATTCATTAAGCTACTGCTAAAGTAGCCGAACAACGTTGTCATATGAATCATCGGGGTGGATCACAGTAGTTTTTTTAGTAACTAGTTTTTTTAGTAGTTAGATTACTAACAAAAAACTTTAGAGATTATATTGAATTAGAGATTTAAATTGAAATACTCAAATACCATGTTCTGTAAATTAATCAGTGAATCTAGAAAAAAAGAAAAGAAAGAAGATATTTCAATGCAGATTAATGGAGAATTCGGCTACCTTACGCCCTCTGGAGGGAAACTACTGTGTTTCCTACATTAAAGAGTTACTACCGAGCAGCAAGCGTTCACTTTTTTCCCCCAACAAGGTTCCTGAACGGCGTAGCGATGGACAGTCGAAGCCGCGAATCGATTCTTTTCAAAGAAACGGTTCAAATAAATGATTCATGATTCTTTTACGTCATGACGCAGTTACGTCCTTGCTGCAGCCACCAGGAAATCGAAGAAGAGAAATTCGAGAAATTGTTACTATGCTATGAGATGTATCTTTATTGAATGGAAAAGTGATTTGCTTTGGAAAAGTGTGGTTATTATGCGGTTTCAAATTAGAAATAAGGTTACATAAATCTCCTTTAACTTTGACACAGATTGTATCCAGTAGCCTAAATCACTATTTACAGAAATTTAAAAAAGGTATAAATATAAACTTTTTGTAATAACTATCATGAAACTACTAAAAAAAAGATGAAACTGCTATGCATTTATTTTGACACCGAACTTATTCAGTTATATTGTGGCGTGAGCCTATCACTAAATATATTCAGTATTCAAAACCTCTCTCAGTTTTATGGGAAAATGTAGGTCTACAATCAGCACATGAAAAGTTTTCAGATTTAACAATAGTACATTTCATTCTTCATCTATTGGTTGACAACAGTTCTTATTTTCACGAAGCGTTACTGATTCAATCAAATGACTCGACTCAAATGAACGATTCGTTCACGATCCCGAGGAACTAGGAGATGATACTTCCGCCATCCTGAGCCATGGCTGCTGCAACCCGCAAAAAAGCTCTGAGATTTTTCTCGCAGTTCGGAGCCTTCATTCTGACTCGGTTCGGGTTCTGGAACAGTTTCAGCATGTTGATGCTGTTTGCGGAGCGCGCGGATGTGAAACGGTACGTAGGAAAGCTCAAAAGAAGGCTTGCAGGGGCACAGTGTAAACACATGTGACATGCAGTAATTCAACAAAAGAATATTCGATGAAGTGCTTGTGCTTAAACTGGATCTGTACATCATCATGCCTAAACTGCTGTTTTGCAATGCTTTTAAGTTTCATTCAAAGAATTGACAAAGCCAACCCCCCCCATATACCACATAAAGTTGGCAAAGTCTTAAATGTAGCTACCGGCTTATATTCATTCTCTTAAAAAAAATGCTTTTTTCTTCCTTTTTTAGGAAGCCAGATATCCAGGTGCCTTACCTGTACTTTGACTTGGGAGCTGCGGTGTTGTGTGCCAGCTTCATGTCCTTCGGGGTGAAGAGAAGATGGTTCGCTCTGGCTGCTGCCGTTCACTTGGTCCTCAGCACATATGTGTCCTATATGGGTGGACAGGTCCATTACGGAGACTGGTTGAAGGTAAATACAGGACTCATTTTTGTGTAACTTTTCCAGTTTCTAGTGGCACCAAAAATAATCGATTGCAGCAGTGATGATGATGTGTTTTTGTAAGCCAACCCTTAAAGGGATAGTTCACACAAAAATGAAAATTCTGTCAGTAATTACTCACCCTAATGTCGTTCCAAGCCCGTTAAGACTTTTCGTTCATCTTCAGAACACAAATGAAGATCCGAGAGCTTTCTGTCCCTCCATTGACACCTACGCAACTACCACTTTCAACCCCCAGAATGATAGTAAAGACATCATTAAAGTAATCCATGCGACTTCAGTGGTTTAACCTCAGTTTTATGAAGAGACGCGAGTGCTTTTTTTTAATTTACAACTTTATTTACAAAATATCAATCTCTGACAACAACGCCTGATCTCGCGTCAACACAACTCACATGCGTCATGGTGCTCTCGTGAAGTTGCGTTGGAGATTAATATTTTGTGTGTGTGTATGTCACTCCTGTCGCTTCATAAAAACCTTTCTGGGGCTTGAAAGTGGTAGACAAAAAGATCTCAGATTTCATAAAAAATATCTTCATTTGTGTTCTGAAGATGAACGAAAGTCTTGCGGGTTTGGAACGACACGAGGGCGAGTAATTATTGACAAAATTTTCATTTTTGTGTGAACTAACACTTTAAGTAATTTAACTCAACAAAACCCCAGTTGAATTATATCAGCTTTTGGATTATTGCAGAAAATAAGCTGTTACCCAACCAAATTTATGATTCTTATGTTTTGTTCCTCATGATCATCATCATCATCACAAATGAACACAGCTTTCATGCGTTTTGAGGCTTAAATACAAATACAGTATACAAATACACTAGCAGTAAAAAGCTAAACATAGGCTATAAACATACGACACCACCACAGTCGCCACCATTAAGCTTCCCACATCTCTTTCAGTCTTTGTCTAAAAACGTTTTCCCTGAAAGTTTGAGTTAGTGTAGTTTGAAGGAGTGTGACGAGGCTGTGAAAGCGTCTAGCGAGTAGATGAGTTTACACGTTCACCGTGATGATGTTTAATGTCCGACAACCTCTGTTTATAGTCCCATTTAGCCAACAGCCTTTCTCAAGGCAAGTAAAAATAATCACTAGTGGGGTATTACAATAAAATGATGCAACTGGAAATGCTAAAATGCGAGTTTTGGCCTTCAAAAATACACATTCCCTGCTGAACAAAAACAAACAGTCCCACTTCAAACTCACACCATTGATGCTAACGTGAAAATGAACCTATTAATTTTCACAAATGACACTTTTGTTCTACTTTTATGGATCTTCCCATTTACTTCGTCTCTGACTGCTCATGCAAATCCATTTTTCATATCACAACCACCCAAGGGATTAACCATCTGCAATATAGTGTTATATAACTGCGGTAATATCAGCAGTCAAAGGAAGGTTTGTTGGAATGTCAATCATCTATCCATTGCTTGTGATTAAATGCTGTTTAGAGCATATATGGACAATAGAGATGAATGGATATAAATGTGGTTTCACTGCTAACCTCCACAGGTGCGGATGTACTCCAGAGCGATGGCCATCATAGGAGGGTTTCTGGTGCTGGCCAGTGGAGCAGGAGAGGTTTACAGACAGAAACCTCGCACACGCTCGCTTCAGTCCACTGGACAGGTGTTCCTGGGGATTTACTTGATCTGCATGGTGAGTTTGTCCACTTGATCACAGTGATAGATCAGAGTTTGCCATACGTTGTCGCATATTGAAAACCTGGGAATTTTAAAATGGAGTTTTGCAGACCTGTAAAATCACAGAAAATGTTGTAAAAGGGAAAATTTTTACTTTTCAAGTATACTTTTTATTACATCATGTATAGATTTCACTAAGAACATTTAAAAACACTTATGCATTATTCACTGATAAGGTTTAGAAACTTCAGTTAAGCTCTACTGAAATGTAAACGAAGTTCAGCATATTGAATTAAACCATTAAATGTGCATATTTAATAATGTAGTGTGACTGAACGTATAACATCGAACACAACATGTTGCATTGTGCTGAATGATCTCATTTGATCATTAATATCCTAAACCCTGTGAAGTCTGACCTTTAATAGTCAGAAAACTAGATTTTATTTAAGCTTTAGACAAAATATTTGACAAATGTTTTGTTTTATGTCATATTTGATACATCAGGTTTTTATGGCTCATATAGTATGATATAGTGAGAATATTCAGTGGTTTTAAACTGAGAACAAAATATGTAGTTTGGTGCAGATATTATTTATATAGCTAAAATGTAAGATGAAATCCTGTTTGTAATGTAAATCAATGAGATCTTTATAACAGTATTATAAATGCATATATCTGCCAATAAGGTCTTAGGGAGATGCTGTTGTTTCAGCCCAGTAAGTGTTCATCTTGAAATATATTACTAACAATATTAAAGTTACCGGTATTCTTACGCAAGGCCTTTTACTTGCTGAACTCTCAATCGGGCGACAGAAGGCACGTGCAAGATTGAGTTTTGATCATGTTGATCATTTAAAGGCCTTGGAAATTCATGTATTGGATGAAGATACTGGTTAATATTCCTGATATTCTCATTTGTCCTCCAGGTGTACTCTCTACAGCACAGTAAGGAAGATCGACTGGCCTATCTGGACCATATTCCTGGTGGAGAGATCACCGTCCAGCTCCTGGTGGTTGTGTTCGGTGTGCTTGCGCTCGCCTACCTCTCGGGCTGCTACGTGCGAGAAGCCTCCCAGATCCTGGCAGTTCTGCTACCTTTGGTTGTGCTTTTCATCGACGGCAACATCGGTTACTGGCACCGCACCTGCCACGTGGAGTTCTGGAACCAGATGAAGCTCATCGGCCAGAACATCGGCATCTTCGGAGCAGTGCTTATTCTAGCCACAGACAACTAAAGATATAGGGATATATATGACGACATCTCTGTACAGGCTTAGGACAAACAGAAGAAGAGATCGAGCATGTGTCTCGGGATCATAATAATGCTCAGAAACTGTGTGTACGCTCAAAGGTGCAGAGGATACAATTCCCAGCTTGCTCTGGGGTCTCCGATCGCAAGCACAAAGTCTTCAAAAGACGGTTTACATTGCATTTGTTTCCTTTTTAATGCTTTATTTAAAGTTTAAGAACGACTAGAAGTCTTGAAAAAAAATGGAAGAGTTAAGGAAACATTATTGTTAGTTTTGATGTTCTTAAGCGGTATAGTAATGTGGATTTATTTCCATGTTACAGACATTTAAAATGCCACAATTTGTTTTTGCTGCTTGTATTTAGTTTGCATTCCTTGTACAACTTCTATAAAATCACAATGTCAATAAAAAAAAAATCATTGTTTTGTATGGAACCTACAAAATCGTTTGATTATTGCATGGTGTGTTTATTTATTTATTTATATATATATATGAGAGAGAGAGAGATTTTTTTTGGAGTAAATATTACAACAGCAACTCAAGAATTCACAGTATTATAAAATTACATCAACCTTCAAGTGTTATTTTATCAATGGTTTTATCCACATAGATTTTGATAAAATATTATCCCTCAAAGTGTACAAACTGAAACTAAAATAAAAGTTAGCTAATAATCTGGTCAACCAAAAATGGTCCAGCACAAAGGACACAATAATACATTATTAACCAGAATCCCTTTACGTGTATTTGAAGTAACATTGAATAAAATTACAATTATCATTGAGTTCCCTCTCTGGTTTTTCATGCGTCATTCTGCTTGAGACCATTCATTTTAATATGACATTTCTCAGAGCAAGGTAAAATATAATCAGTCCTATTACTTCAGTATGGATATGAGTGATGCCGTATTTTTGTTTGCTTCCCTCAACAAAGTCATTAGGATTTTTTCTGTTGACTTGTGTATTATTGCAGAAAATAAGTTCTCTGACCAAAACAAGTTTATGATTCTTACATGTTTTGCTCATCGTGATAAGCTTCACTTTTATGAATTTTGAAGCCTAAATACAATCGTCAGAAGTAAAACGCTTAAGTTAGGCTACACACCGCAGTCACATGACTCCAACATCACCACCATTAAGCTTCCCACTAAGAACTCTTTCAGTCTCAATGTTTAAAAACATTTTCCCTGAAAATTCACGTTATAATAGTTTGAAAGAGCGCCATTATAAACAATTTCCCCAACAACTTCTGTAGTCTCATTTAGACACTTTTCAAACTTGGTATTACTGGTGTATTTTATGTCACAGAATGAAATGTGATGATATCTTGACCTTGATTTCAGGCATTTAACCCATTGACTCCAGGACGATTGAGCCGGAAATGCTAACATGTTCATTTCCAGGTTTTAGCCTACAGAAATACGTCATCCACGCAGCATTCTATCATAATTTGACAAAGAATAACTTTGTTACAGTGTAATTATATATTTAAGTACTGAGTAATATTAATTAACTACATGTCCTTACTATAGGGTTAGGGTACGATTAGGATTTGGTTGAGGGTTAGTTGCATGTAATTATGCATAATTTACAGTTATTCCTACGGTAAGTACATGTAACATATGTAACAAGGAATTTTGATCGCTTCCTTGGTTTTCCAGGTTCATCCTTTTCTTCTTTCGCTTCCGCTCTGCCATAACCATGGCCGCCACCACAGTGACCATCACAGTCCCAGTAATGATCAGGACGGTGGCCGTTTCTGCGATACACAGCTGACTGTGCATCAAACCCAGAGAAGCTCCGGCCAGTAAGAGCGGAGAGTGGCACGTGATATTCACGTAATCGTCCACGTGGAGATGCCTGACGCGGAGTATCTTACTGAAAACACGATGCAGATCGCAGTCACACGTCCAAGGGTTCTCTGACATCTGCAGATGCGTGCTGGGCGTCTTAAGGTTTAAGAATATCTTGAACTTCAGGCTTCTCAACTGGTTGGCTTCTAAGTTCAGTATGGTGAGGGTTTGTAGGGGAGCCAGAGCTTCCACTTCAATCTTGGAGATATTATTGTGGCCCAAGAGAAGAACCCCAAGACCTTGTTGCATGGACAGCATTCCTCCTTGGAGAACCGTCAATTGATTCCACGCCAGGTTAAGGTGCCTTAGAATTGTAAGTCCACGAAATGCCCCAACTTCAATGACCCGAATGTGGTTGTGACTGAGATCTAACCTCTCCAGGCTTTCTAGGTCCTCCAAGGAGTGGGTCTCAAGACGCTCCAGAGCGTTGTGGGAAAGCTTGAGATCTTTAAGAGAGGTCAATCCTTGAGAGAAATCTGGAGGAAGGACACAGAGCTCATTGTAAGCCAGGTCCAGCTTTTCCAGGAAGGTCAGAGAGGAAAGAGCCTGGAACAGAAACAGAGCACAATCAGCTAATAAACCTTTAAAATTGAAAT
This sequence comes from Rutilus rutilus, assembly GCF_951802725.1. NCBI lineage: Eukaryota > Metazoa > Chordata > Actinopteri > Cypriniformes > Leuciscidae > Rutilus > Rutilus rutilus. The sequence goes on from NC_140224.1 coordinate 4,059,287, forward strand.
TTAGAGACCAAAGAGAGAGGCAGAGGAATGCATTTTTGAATCACATTTGAAGGGATGGTTCACTCAATTCTGTAGTCATTTACACACACTCCTGTCGTTCCAAACCCGCATGACTTACTTTCTTCTGTGGGACACTTACTTTTTTTTTTTTGCCCTTGCAGTGAAAGTCATAGGGGTGCAAAACAACATTAAAGGGGTGGTTGATTATGATTTCAGTTTTCTAACTTTAGTTAGGGAGATATTTTCTGTTAAAGAAATTGCTTTTTAAGGACTACAACAAACGGCTGGTAGGGACTACATGAGCTTCCTCCCGGGTTAGTGACATCACTAACCCTAAAATTTACATAAACCCGCCCCCGGAACACGATTTATAAATTATCATGACAGAAAATGCTACTCTGTGCCGGGAGCAGCAGCTCATTTGCATTTAAAGGGACACACACAAAAACAGCGTTTTTGCTCACAATTTTAACATGCTATATAAAAATATCTGTGGGGTATTTTGAGCTAAAACTTCACATACACACTCTGGGGACATCAAAGACTTATTTTATATCTTGTGAAAAGGGCATTACACCACCCCTTTAAACACTTTCATTGAATGGACAAAAAACACAGATGTTTTTCAGACATCACAAAAAACTTATTTTGTGGTCCACAGAGGAAAGTCATGTTTGGAAACATCAGGAGAGAGACTAAATAATGACAATTTTAATTTTGGAGCGAACTATCCCTTTAAATACACTTAAAAATAAAGGTTTTGTAAAAATAAAAAAAAGGTTTTATAACGTATATATAATAAAGATTCTTTATCGGCATCTATGGTTTCATGAACAACCTTTAACATCAGTGGAACCTTTCCATTGGATAAAAGATTGTTTATAGTGCAGAAAGGTTCTTTAGATGATTAAAATGTTCTTCACACTAGAAAAAAATGGTTCTTTTAAGAACTGTTCACTGAAAGGTTCTTCTGAGGAACCCAAACAACTCTAAAATATAGCTTCCAAAAGGTTTTCATAGATGCCAAAGAAGAACCATTTTGGTTTCCCCCAAAGAACTTTTCAGTGAAAAGTTTTATCTTCGCGCAAAGAACCTTTTTCCTCTATAAAGAACCTTATGTGCAATGGAAATGTCGCAGGGATACTTAAGTTTATGCATGTATATGCCAATAAAGAACCTTTATTTTTAGAAGAACCATTTCTCTTAATCTGACAAACCTTTTTCCACATAAAAAAAAAACTTTTGTGCAATGGAAAGATTTCATAAACTTTAAAGGTTCTTCATTGAATCATCGATGCCAATAAAGAGGCTTTATTTTAAGAGTATAGTTGGGAAAAGAAATTCGTAAAGACAACCTATATTAAGCGCACCTGAGAACGAACCACCTGCATGTTGCTTTGTGAAAGCAGAAGGACCCGGAGGACCCATATCCCAGTAAAAGAGGTACTCCTCAACTCCGACAGCTTATTCCCACTGAGGTCCAGGAGCCACGTGCCATGTGGAATACTGTGGGGAATGTGAGTGAACCCTCGGGATCGACAGTCCACCAGCGCAGATGCTCCGTAACAAGAACACTGATGAGGGCAGAGCTTTGAGCCTCCAGCGACGAGGAAAGTGATGGGTAAAAATACGACGCAAAGCATCTTCAACTTGAGCTCAGAGATCCACATCAAAAAGCACGCTTGTCTTGCTCGTTCTCAGTGCAGAACCGTCTGGTTGAGCTGAAAAGAAATGACGTTAACTGGTATATTCCTGTATATCTATCATTAATTTTCAAACGGTTTGCAGTCTGAGATCTACAAGGATTTGTGGCTTGGCATGAGCACTCAAATCATATAAAAAGCTTAATCCTTTAATCTGTTTATCATTTCACACAATCAGCATCAGAATCCATCATGTTGGTCAACATTCTTCATGGCCAGCTATCACATTTCCAAGACATTCATTCATGCTTAAAGAATTACAGATCTAATTGTACTTACCAAAAACTGCACAAGCCGGCCTTCAAGAATACGGAGCGACTGGTTGAGTTGAAACATGCCACGCTCGTATCAATTTCCATTCAAATTCAATTAAGATTCCTTCTTTAAACCTTTACTCGAAAACTGAACAATACTACATTTACACTTAGCAGATGCTTTAATCCAATGAGGTAAGTCTGACATCTGCAGCCTTGGGTCTTGTTCCACTACTAATAAAGAAACTCAAAGTTCTGATTTCGATCTAAAGCAAACTGCACCTGGAAGCAGAGCGTCCCGCGTGCAACCCTGCTTTTGAGTCTCTATGACCTGGACTTGATTTATCCTCAAAGCACATTGCCTCACTCAAGAAACAAGAGTACTTAGTACATACTGAATATTTCATTGAACTGTCCATTAATTTCTAAGCAGGAAGTGTAGTTTTACAGTTAAGCATGTTAAAGATCTCAATGGAAACCCCAACAGAGCGTCTTACACCATGTTAAATCTTTGACGTGAACCACGGCGAGGTGTTTCGAGATGGAGACGGGTGCCAGCAGTGTGAATGAAACGTGCATTAGTTACAGAAATAATCTAACCTTATTCAAGAACAATAAAGACCTTTTGACACTAATCCATTGAATAATCCACTGAAACTCTATTCGTGTAATAAACCCAAAGGTTGCTAATGAGGTTTAAGATATTTGAGCAATAAACCTTGCTTTAATTACATGTGCACCTAGAACTACTTTTTTTTCTTCTATTATTCCCCTTAAATGAAAGAGATTCAACGTGACAAGAAAAAAGCGTTCAATTGTACCGGCGAAACCCATGCAGCATGACCCGTCTGGTTAAATCATTTTGGAAAGAAGTACTAGCATGGTATGGGAAATAACATGTGCTATTTGTTTCAAATAACACATGTTAAAGTCATCACACGGCACATTTAATTAAAATAGCATCCAATTATATCGGAAATAAAACCAGTTAATTTTACTTCTGGTTCAACCATCTTGGCACTGCAACATATTACACTATGGTATACTGGTTTGGCAAATGTAGAAAGTCATCTAGCTATTCCATGTGTACAAAACAGGCGCAGAATATTGTACATAATGTGGCATAAATACCAGTTTGGTAGCCAGCTATACTGTCCACTGCTGTGTATCAGCGTTTACTGTGTTTTTTGCAAAACGAATAAAATGCTATTTGATCAGAGCAGGTGTGAAAAAGCCACATAGCTAAAGTGTTTCAAGCATTTAACGCTTTGATTGAAAGGGCAAATCATTTTAACTCCTTTTGCAAGCATATTGTTTCCAAACACTTCTGAAAAAGCAACTGAAAGTACAATCTTACAGTCAGAATTTTTGTTATTTTTATTTTAGAAAATGTCCTTTGTAACATGTGGCATCTGAAGTCACATTTTGTTTAAAATACAGAAAAGACAGACACTTGTAGAACATAAACAGCCAAAGAAAGAAAAAAAAAAAAAAGAAAAAAAAGTAAATAAAGCTAACAAGCTTTTCTGACTGGTTTGTTTTTTCTTTTTTTTTTTGACAAAATGGAATAGAAGGCGAAGGAGGGATGTAAGAGAGAAGAAAATATGAAAAGCTATCTTTAGATGAAACACAGGAGGAGGAGGAGGAGGAGGAGGGAGAAGAAGGGGCAGAGGGGGGATAAGACACTGTTAGTCAAAGAAACTATGGTTTGTTTGATGGTTGGTGTTTTAAATTATCTTTATAAAGTCTAATTTAGAATGATCTCTTTTCACTCTCATGTTTCTTAAAACATTTTTGCTTTTTTTTTGTGTGTTTTTTTTTTTGTTTCTTTTGTTGATCTTCCAGACCCTAGGCCCTTGGTGCATCCACCCTCGGACTACGACGCAGAGGGGGAGATGAGCGCTGGTTTGGACCAGCTGTTAGGCCCGTGATGCCCGTGGTGCCCTCCCCAGATGAGCCATACCCCCCACTCAGGAGGATAAAGACGAGTCCTTCTGTGTTTGCTGTGCTTGTGTACGCTGCATCGACTTCTGGCTTTCCACATCTCTAAAATGTTTCTCAACCTGAAAAGAAAGACACACAAGTCATAACAAGCAATCGATACGTGTCTGCTACACGACCCAAGCCTCACGGGTCCCGAACAACTTGCGGGTTTGGGTTAGTTTCATGAATATCTTTGGGATTGTAACTAAGAAAACCTATACAGGAGAAACTCGAAAAATTTGAATATCGTGCAAAAGTTATAATTTTGATGATTATGGCTTACAGCTTATGAAAACCCCAAACTCAAAATCTCAGAAAATTTGAATATTACATGAAATAACAAAATAAAAAAGGATTTTAAATACAGAAATGTCGGCCCTCTGAAAAGTATAATCATGCATATGCATATGGTTACATATACTAAATATATTAGTGAAATACAAACTTTTGCACGATATTCTAATTTTTCGAGTTTCACCTGTATTTTTTGTTTGACTACATTCAGGATATGTACTTTATTAAAATGAGCAGATGAAATAAAAAGGGAGTTCATATATCTGACTGCTTGTATTCATTGATGAAAATGAAGCCATCTGCATTAATATTGCATCACATCTTGATGCATTTGTGATTTCGAGTCAAAGACATAATCGAATCATGAGACCAGTGACGATTCACACTTCTATTGCTGGACAACAGGTGAGCCAAAGGACAGCACAAAATGATACATAAACCTCTAAAATTACGATGCAAGCAATAATGTGTGTGAAGTGAATGAGTGTACACACTGAGCACAGCACCAGGAGTACTATCCATAAAACACTAGGGATGTCCCGATCCGATCCACGGCATCGGTATCGTGCCGATACTGGCCCAAAACGCTAGATCGGATATCGGAGGGGAGAAAAAAATGTATCCGATACCTATGATCCGATACCCATTAGGGGTGGAATGGTACATGTATTCGTACTGAACGTACGTTCGGTGCATGGATTTACACGGAGAATACATGGTATAAAAATAAATAAAACTGGCGTGCACATTAATGTAATACTGTTAGATACGCGCATAGACGCGGGAACGCGCGTCTGTATCGCTTCAAACGCTCGCTTTATCATTATACGCGCGCGGCGCGTCCTATTCGCTTTGGACGCGCGAATGGATTCAAACTGTTCAAGCATCGAACTAGACGCGATAGACGCGAATTTGACGCTCTATTCACGTTTGGTGTGAACGCAGCAAAATGAACAGGCTGTGATTGCAGTGCTGGAGTGTGTGTGTGTGTGTGTGTGTGTGTGTGATGTGTGTGTCAGAGAGAGAGGGGCACGGGCGCGATCGAACAGTGGAAACATTAAAACACACTCCGTCATTTTCATACAGGACATCATTAAAACTGCAAAAAGTGTTTAGCTTATATTTGTGTAAAACACAATGTGCTTTTGTCAAACTGTAAACTCTTGTACAATTACCAAACATATCTCAAGGTCTTTTGAATAAAGGGTGGCAGTCTTTCATTATCAGCTGTTGTTGTGGACTATATACTGGAGAAGTATTTGTACTCCATTTGAGTGAGATGTTTTTATGTGGCTAATTGAGCAAAGTGCTTATATATATATTTTATTTTATTATTAGTAGTATTAGTTCAAGAATAAAATACAAATATCGGATTGATATCGGTATCGGCAAATAGCCAAAGCTGCGGCATCGGTATCGTATCGGAAGTGAAAAAGTGGTATCGGGACATCCCTATAAAACACTGCATGAAACATTTTCTACTATTTGATATGTATTTTTAAAAGTTTTAAACCTTGGGAGATGACATGATTATGATACACGAATGAGTGAAACTACGAATGAAATGAGCACAGCGCGCTCTTAAATCAAGCAGCCGCATTTCCCTCGCATCTCTCAGACGTCAGCTGCTATCAACTAAAACAACATCATTCACATTTGCTACTGTTAGTATAGAAATGTTTAAAACACTGTACAATATGATGAATGAATGCAAAGTGCAAACTATATGAATGAAATGAAGCGCGATAGGAAGTCAAATAGCCGTCTCTCTGAATCATACACATTTTCTACTCGTTTATTTCTTGATGTGTCTATGTTTTAAACCTCGTACGATATGATCTTGTCATTTCAACCAATAAACAGCTCAGCAGTTACGTGCAGTGTGGGTCTTACAAACCTGGCTTACGGTAGCAAGTATACAGACACATCTCTCTACAGCGACGGATTTGGGGTTCGGTCTTAAACTTCAACAGTACCGGTCAGGTTCGGGCTTCAGTTTAAAGCCTGTGCAGACCTCTAACGCAGATGCACCATCAAACATAGTCTGATCCATTGTAGAAACATTCAGCGTATAACACAACATATATTAAAAAAGACACAACTAACTTAAGTAATATAGTGCAAAATGCACCTCTTCTGAGTTATTCTTTCCAGCTAACTAACGAGCTATGGACAGTGAATCGCTTTCATGAGGTAAATGTAACTTCTTGTGGTTGGCGTCTTTCTGCAGAATTTGAATGCGATTATTGAATGGATGGTGTGCAACAAATGTTTAGTGAAGTGACTGAAAACAGCATAGACTTAAAAGATTTATTTATTCTTGGGTTTAAAAGAATCAACATCAGTTGATCAAAATGAAGGTCGATTAAAATTAATATTATCAACCCTGACCCAACGGTTGCATTCTTGTAAAGTCACAATTTACAATACAGCCTTTTATTACACTTTTCGAACTTAAAAGTGCTGAGTTGCAAGGAAACATCCGCCATGTCATTGCCAATTTTGACAGAGATGAGAGTGAATGATAAAACACTTGTAGATCAAATGGTGGCTCGTGATTTGAAGCATTATTTCTTGGATACAATTTGGCTGCGAGGAGACTTCGTTGACACTTGAAGTGGAAAGCTAACAGCAGCTTTTCCATTTTGTTTATGTCTTTCAAGCATCGACTTTATTATCAGGAGTCAGAGAGATCTATTTAAAATATCCCACATTTGACTGAAGACTGCTGGTTTAACTTTTAATATTTAGGGTTGTAATCTCCCAGTCGATTAGTCGATTATTTGGTTACGATTATTAGTCGATTATTTGGCCAAAATTCTGATTGGTCGATTTTTTGCCGCGCTCATTTCATCAGTTTTACCGCGTTCATTTTTAATCAGTTTTTCCACGTTCATTTCATCAGGTGGAAAGCACTAATTGCTAATGGGGGTGTTTCTTTAGAGCACCCCTGTTTCACAGGTAACAGTCTGTCTTCAGAACACCCCCCTTGTTTTCACGTCTTTTGGATTAGCCCAACCCACTGGAGAAGAGCGACAGATTGAAGAAAGTAGGCTACAGAAGGTTTGCTGAATATTATTATTTTATTAAAGTGGATGTGCCATTTGTGTTTAAGAGTAAAAGCTTTAAGTTAATAGTATATTCGTGTCTCAGCCGCGAAGTTGAGCTCCTATGTTCAGCGGCCTGTGCGAGCTGCACAGAGCGGCTGAAATGATAGTGTCTGTCAGTTATTATAATACATATGACAAAAACAATGGTCTAAATTATGTTGCATATTCCTCAAAAGTTCTTGTGATGACATCACTAGTTGACAACATAGTACTATTTTCGGAAATCATAGGCTATGATATTGCGCAGGTGCACGTGATGCAGCGCTGTCAGAGCCGACAGACTCGTGTGTCAGACTCATTTCAGTGCAAATTAATAAGGTCAAAAACGATTTAATATACTGCAAATAGCCTACTAGTTTTTTATGTTTATTTATAATTCATTTAGGCGGACAACAAGGCTACCAAGTACTGCGCACAGTGCACAGCTAATTAACTTTTTTAGTCGGAAATTTCTGGACTTCAGTCGACCAAGATTTTCTTTGGTTGATTACAGCCCTATTAATATTCTCCATCTTGCAAAACCTATGGATGCCACTGGAAGAGAGCTCTTAACGCATTACTGAAATGAAAGCTATATTACTGAATTGAAATATATTCCGTGATACTCACAATTTTGCGTATATGACTTAGAGCACTTCCCTCTTTGCCTTTGCAGTTCTCCACCTGGTACGGTGGTGAGATTACGACGTCATCCATCACAATGATGTTCTTCTCCTGCCATTTACAGTCTTTGATGCTGGAAAACAAAGAGATCAAACATCAAACTCAAGATGGGCACACCCGCAGTGAGCAATAACGCTTAAAATGATCAAATGATCAAAGAGTAAAGGCCCCGATATACTCACGGCGAAGCTGTTTTTTGTTCTTTGCTTTGGGGTAAAAAGAAGTTTGAAATACGTGAGCAGCGGAACACTGTTAGCGAACATCCTGACGCCGCCCATGCTACTGAAAGCGGCGTTTAGATAAATATGTGCTGCATGCGTGCTTTCCTTTCAATTAAATCAACATACAACAAAAATGACAGCGATGATGAAACAGTGAAGAAAGCATCTGATCATAGCGATGTGGATGTTTGCACAAGCTCTGCAATTCGGCACTCCAGTCATGTTTATTTCTATACCACTTTATGCAAGAGATTGTGTTAAAGCAAGCAGCTCTACAGTATTAAACACACACAAAAAAAGTGTCAGTCTCTTGCCATTAGAATTACAAATTAATTATCTACTATAAAGCGGCTCTCCAGTGTGTTCATGTTTTTACTCACAGATGTCTGACCTCGAGGGGCTGAACAGAAGAAATGAACCAGAGACGATTTCCACAACAAAGAAGGCGGAGCCTCAGATCCACACACACCTATTATGTAATCATCACGGACCAATGGTAGTTTACCAGCCAGGGGTGCGTTACTATGGTCGCAAGTTCCTTCATCTCGTTACTAACAGAAATCAGTGGAACTTGCGAGTGACCATAGTTGGCTAACGATGCTTTTTGGGGAAACGCACCCCAGAGTGAACCTTTCCGGAGTTTCGAACTCCCGAGACAAACACGAAACACACTTAGTTTTGGCCTGTATTTGTTTGAAATGATGTCACACCAGTTTGTTCTTCGATTTTGCTTGAAGTATATCGGGGCCTTAATATAGAAACATGTTTCATGCTTAAATGTTTAAGCTCAAGATCTCAGTAAATGATTGTGTTTATTGAAATCACATTTAGACCTTGCACTTTAATTCAATCCTCATGCTAGACCGCACGAGGGGCGACCACCTTGTCAAATGGAGAATACAACTTCTAGGCTGTAGATTTGACTAATCTTTATCTCACATGCTTTTAAAACTCAATTCATTCGTATTAATCATTCATTTAGATAAATAAAAAAACATTTTTTTACAATACAATAATCCAATTACCACTTAAGAGAAGTTTAACATCACTTTGGTTATAGATAAATGAAGACTTCGTCTTATATTTTATTTCTCAATGGAAGTAAAGTCTTACGTTTTGTGTATAGTCTGGAATAATTGCTGGCCCTCAACTGACACCCCAGCACTGATTGCATAGGCTTGGGACAACTTGTCTTCCTTTTCCGACCTTGCCCGACTGGCAAGCTGTAAAACAAAAGATGTCAAAGTAAGATATCGTCAGACAGGTATCATCTCAATCATGTATTATTTACTATCTAGTACATGTGTCAAACTTCGCTCCTGGAGAGTTTAGCTGGAAACTGCTCCAAAACAACTGCCTGGAAGGTTCTAGTAATCCTGAAGGTATTTGCCGTGTCTGAAATCGCCCCCTATACCCTCAATCACTATTCCCTACATTACTCCACTAATATAGTCCACTTGAAGGAGTGAATGAAAACGAGTGGGTGAATTCGGACACAGTGCGCCGGAAGGGCTGCCGCTTTTGCATAGTTTGTGCTTTTGCAGTTTAATAATCATTTGAAACTTAGCAAACTCTCAGCTCTAGTAGTAATGAAAATCTTGAACTCATGAAAACTATGTATAAACTTTGATTAAACAATTTAATAATTAAAAAGGAATTAATACGGTATGATATTACACTGTAGCCACATTGGACCAGGCTGCGAGCACCATCATCTGGTAAGATGTGGGAATTTATTCAGCACACGACTCTCATAGTGCATTATGGGTATTCTCTAGGCGTTGAGCGTACATCAGTTGTACACTCATTATTGCGGTATTTAAGGGTATGGGGGAGATTCGACAGCACTTGATTAGCTGGTCGTGTTTAATTAAAGTTGGAGCTAAACTCTGCAGAACAATGATCCTACAGGAACTGAGTTTGACACTCCTGATCTAGCACAACATGTGAAATGTTTTTTTTTACAAACCACCATGGCTATGTTCAGACTGCCAGCAAAAATCTGATTTTATCCAGATGGGTTTTTTTTTGTGGAAGTTTGGACAGCTTTTTATAAAAATAAAAATAAATTTAAAAACCCACACAAAATCAGATTTTTTCTAATCTGATTCAAACCACATTTGGAGGCCAATGCGATTCCAATCAGATTTTTACAGATGCGTCTCAAATGCTTGGTTCAAATGGTCTTTTGCATCACTCTTAACGTGACATACAATTATAACATCAAAACCGGCAACGGAAATGCTTAAAGTATTCATATGGTATGTCCAAAGATTTTGGGTCTCAATATACACCAGTCTCCACCACGACTCGACAGGGCGCTTATTTGGAGAGTGAGATGATGCACCTAATTTTCCCACATCCGTTTTGAAAGCGATGGGTGGGTACGCCTACGTCCTTACCAAAGGAAGCCATGCAGATAGGCTGGTTACGTCTGGACACATTTGATCAGTTGCGATTAGTAGTGCAGACAGTCTGCCTGAAAAGATCTGATTTGAGAATAAATCCAATTTGCCTGCAGTCTGAACACCGCCGATACAAAACAAATGACTTCAAAAATCACATTATTAGCTTTCTACCATTTAAATAAGTGTATAGCAGTGCTGATGGCGGTAGAACTGTTTAAACTATTACACATGTCTACTGTGGTAGATAAAACTGCCTGGCTATCAGTGGGAGGGCCTGCTTTCCTTTGACACAAGAGAGTGCTAAATGAACAGGAGTAATGTGAAAAACAGACTTTGAAGCAACTGCAACTAAACTTCCTTGTCTGGCATAAAAATGACATTATTATGCAGTCACAGGTGTGAATATATTGTCTATTTCTAAGAACCATTGAATGTGGCTCATCTAACCAGAATTTATAGTCATTGTGCAACATCTCTAGTGCACAACACGCTTTTCAAGTTGCTCCAAAATGCTTTCTTTTTGGTTCTGTGCAGGCAGGACGTGTCATCATTGTGTGAACCGTAACAAAAGCCCTGTATCTGTTCGGTTTGATATGGACACATGTAGGCTGACATTGCAACCGTTGCTACTAAGTGGACATGATATTTGGAGTTTGACATGCATTTGACATCAACAATTAAACAATTAATCGACTTCATTTTAATGAAAATGTATTCATATTCCTGAAAATTCCCATTCCTAGTCAGTACTTTCCATTTCCTAATACTATAGTCTAACTTTGAGTGTTTTTCTTTTGAAAATGTCTAACATGTACAATAGACATTAATAAAGGTAATACCAATAGGCCATACCAACTATATTGTCATATTAAAGGTGCTGTAAGTAAGAACGACTGCAGTCCAAAGTCAAAATATCAGAGACCGTTGTTTCTCCCGCCTCCTCAGACTCGACGCTCACGCGGGTTGCCAGTTTGAGGACACGCAACAGGAACGAGCGCAAATGAGGTTAATGACTTGATTTAGCCACGTTTTAATATGCTCTTGTTCACAGAGATTTTTTAGATGGATATTAGGTTTTATTATTTTGTCTGACAGTTTGTTTGCTTGTTTCCAAGGCTGCGATACGCTGTTTCTCCTGCTAACTGGCATCGCGGGGTGTCGAAATACTATTGGCTGAACTCTCAGTGGGCGGAGTCACACAGACCAAAACAAAACCCGACTGACAACACGGAACAAGGTTAAATAAGTGGCTGTGTTTTTCAGAGAAACGAGTGTATGTGAACTTAGCATGTTTCCTAAATATCTGCACACATGTTATGGTATGCTTTAGCAGAGTAAAAAAAGTTACATACAGCACCTTTAAGTGTTACCATAAATTAAAATGACTCATTCCAGTATATAAAATTGTGATCGTAGTGCACCCACCCTTGGTGCATGCATTTTGAACGCAATATGTGATCTTACCTTGCTAACATTCAAGGATGCTAGAGGAGGAGGAGTTTCAGTGCGGTCATTAATTATATCCACATCTGAAACATAGGCTAAGTTGATCAAGATGACGTCGCTGAGGTTGGGCTTTCCGCTGGAGGAAGGACATTCTGACAGGAGGGTTAAGGATAAATCAAACGAAGACATACTTATGCAGTTGTTGTCTCTCAACAGGTAGGTGTTGAAACCTCCTGTTTAGGAAATGACTCGGTTTACTAAACATCAAAAGCAGTTACTGACACACACCTGTTTAACAACACACCAAAGACATTGAGCGGTTCAACTACCACCATCCCCCACAAGGTTAGATGACCATTATTCTAAGGTCTAGATGTAAAATACAAGCTGAGTAATACATAAAATGAAACCAACGTGAGTGATTGGTTGAGCAAGCCTACAAAAAATAAGACGGGAAAAAAAAAAAGTGACAAGTGATGTCATACCTGTCAAGGCGTCAAACCATCAAAACCACATTTAAACAAATGTCAGCACTGAGCAGTGACACGTGGGATTTATAGAAATCTCATGAAGGTCAATCTGAAGTGTGACAGGCAGATTCAATAATTCATCACTAAAAACTACTTAGAATCTTCATCTTCATCTTTTGTAGATACCTGAAAAATTGTAGAAACATCCACCTTGAGATTGTGGTGATGTGAAATCTTCAAAGATTTTTATTAAACCATGCCAGGTCAAAGGGTGTCAACACTTCTGCTCACCCTTTAAAATGCCATGTCGAAAGATGGAAGCTATATTTCAGCATTTCATTTGGGCGGAAGGAACCTGTTTGTGATATTTATATTTAGAGCATAAAACGTATAGCCTAGTGAATAGTGTCATCCTTCCAATCTCAGCATTCACAAACTCCCTTATTTGTATAGCATGGTCAAAAAATATGAATATGACCATTCAGTCTGATATTATTGATCTGAGAACAGTAGAACTACAGACTGCATGTAGTATGATGGTAAACCAGTGTTTATGCTACGCAGCCTGGGCATTATTAGCTCTTACAGGGAAAAAATAGTTTATAAACGATATAATATACCCTATGAGAGCTGCCATTATTACACTGGAAAGGCATTAGCTTAGCACGCAAGGCTAATATTGTCGGTCGCGAGGACATGCTAATCAACAAGCTAACCACAAACAACACTTTTCCAACACGTTTTCAACTGTGAACCCACATCAAATCAACTAAACACAGAAAACACCAAGCGACAAACATAGCTGATCGTGACCAAACACAACATAGAAGGTAAACGAAGCAAGAATAGGCGTTGAATGAGGCCACTAGCGCACACATAAACACGCTCGCGCGGAGCGTCAGTTTGACACAGTCCAGCCGTTTAAACGCACATATCCGAGGAATAAAGGATACTCAGAGTCAACATCTTGGACGGGTAATCGAAAGCCACCACCTCTCCCTGCAAACGTTGGCCTAAACAGGTGAGGCAAGAGACATGGCTCCCGACACTGAAATACTCCCCCGGTCCAGGAGCCGCCATCTTCTCCGCCAGGGAAACCGGAGCGCGAGCTTTACGTAAAGGCACGCGACGTCGTGACTGCTACGAAAGCAGTGGCACGTCAGGTGACAGGAAAGAGTGGAGACACGATTATCCTTCTATATATATATATAAAAAAACTTAATAATAAATAAATAAATAAATAAACTTACTACTCTCGTTTATTCAAGAGTACTGGTTAATTAGAGATGGACAACATAATTAAAATTCTTATTTTATTTGAGAAATATATATGCACATACAAGGCAAAATACATGTAAACTGTACTGGTACCACATGGTAGACTGTTTTCCAGATCTTTCATGAGTCTTTAATCTAGATGAAGAACAATCGTAAAGTTGTTAAGACATCTATCATTGAATAAAATAACAGATGCATAACCGACGTCTGATTTAAGATGGATTTATTTTTATGACTTATTCCTCTACTGTGAATTCAATAAAACAATCTCAACTACAATATATTCGTTTTTTTAAAAGTTGTATTTATTTAAGAATTAACAGTCATATTATATAGAGCAAACATTATAGAGAACCGTTCAGAGAATGTGAGATAAATAACAACAGAATAACAGTATAAAAAATAAACACAAAAATGATTTTGAAAAGTTTTAGAATAGGCTATTTATTGTTTTCACAAGTTTCTTATTTTGTGTTGTGCTTAAAAGGGTTTCAAAGTGTATCTTGAGATCAGTGTTACAGAAAGTATATATATATATATATATATATATATATATATATATATATATATATAATGTAATATTATCGATTCGTTTTTCTTGACTTCAAATTTAACTTAATTCAAATTTAATTTAAGAGCCCGTTTCACTGTTCAGATAATTATTATTAATTATTATTAATTACTTATTAAAAATTAATAAGTAGGGCTAGAATAAGGTGAACTGATAAAACCTTCGCGGTAAGTTCGAATGTGCAGATGATTCAAGTCCCTTATTTGAAATATGCGTTTTAGTCAATTTTGTCCCACTGCGGTACCCGTGACACACGGTAACGTTGAGGTCTGAACTCCTGACAGCTCAGTGGCTTCTCTGACAGTTGGTTTAACTTATTCACTCAGTCTTTTACCTGTAATATGAACAGGGGACCTTAATGTTATCTGTGGACGTTTATTCATCATCCTGTAATGGAGACCGTTCACCGCCAAGGCGTTTGGGTGGCGGAGGCTCTTCAGCGGAGAACGAGAAGCCTGGAGGATTTCTGGCTCGTCGCTTCTCATATGGGAGACCCGAAAGCTGCGGTTCTCCTGGTCTTTCCTGTCGTGTTTTACATCCATCGAAGGACTGGCATCGCTGTTCTCTGGGTAGCAGCTTTATCAGAGTGGCTTAATTTGGTTCTCAAATGGTATGAAACGCTTTGCATGTTGGGATGTGTGAAAATGAAACCCAATGATGGATAAACGTCTATGATAGATAAACTTCTATAGTGCAAACTAGTTTTAGAATTACTTCTTATGTAATATATAAATATATATATATGTGTGTGTGTGTGTGTGTGTGTGTGTGTGTGTGTGTGTGTGTGTGTATGTGTGTGTGTGTATACAGTATGCGTGTATACTAGTATACATACATAAAACATTTTTTTTATATATATATATGTGTTTACAGTATGTATATATATATATATATATATATATATATATATATATATGATTTATTATTATTATTATTATTATTATTACTTATGGAAGCTTGTTCCTTGTTGTAAAGTTGTAAAGTCAGAAGAATACTGTCAGCATTTCTTATATAAATATTTCAAGTATCCATATGACATACTAAAACCACATATAAATCATTGAAATTATATAAATTATTATTCCAAAGTATTTTACAGTTTAAAATAATGTCTTATCACTTCAGTGTCAAAACAGTGCTGTTTATTTTTGTTTTTTGTTTTTGTGGAGACCTTGATTGATACACTGCCATTCACAAGTTTGGGATTAGATACAAAAAAAACATTATTAATAATTGGGTATCAATAATAACTGAGCACTAAATTAGCATATTAGAATTATTTCAGGAAAATAACTCAATTTAGAAATGTCTTACTCTTTTGGTTATAAATTATTCTGAGGGCATTTAAAGTGCAAGAAAGTAAACTGTAGAGAATGTATTTTAGTTTTCATATTCTCACTCAGTTTTATTGGGTTGTGAATGGCATTTCATGTTGACTGTAATTTCTTCAACTTGACATTCAGGTTCCTGTTTGGCGAGAGGCCGTATTGGTGGATTGGAGAATCTGGATTGTTTTCTAAAAACCCACCGAAAGTCCAGCAGTTCCTGTCGACATGTGAGACTGGCCCAGGTAAAGCAGCGCACTAATCTTCCTTATTACAGATCATTTTACCTGAACCATTTCCAGAGGTCAAGACCCAATCCCTCCGCCTTCTCTCTCAGGCAGTCCTTCAGGTCATGCCATGGTCACTGGTGCTGTCTGGTGGCTGATCGTCTCTTCACTGGCGTCATTCTTTCACACTCGCACGGGCAGGTCTGTCTTTAACCCTATAAAGCCTTTACAGTGACCTTCACAACAACTTTTATATTGTAATATTTCAAGATCAATATTTATTGGACCTTACTTGATTATCCATACTTTTTTTATTTTTTTAATCATGTTAAAATGTGAGTATCAAATATAATCCATGAGGAAGGTTTATTTGTTCATCTCTCAATCATCATTGTACTCCATTGTATAAAACTACAGAGATTTGATCATAAAACTAAGCATTTAAATATAAATCTTACTATTGGCTGATATACAACTTATGAAGTGACTTCTATTCATATCCAATTTATATTAGTAGCAGCCTAATTTCATCTTACATTTTGGCCATATAAATATCATCATCTGCACCATATTCCATATTTTTGCACAGTTTGAGCCTCTAAATAAAACGTTATGAGCCATAAAAGCCTGACGTATTAAATATGATACTCTATGTATGCAAACCTTTCAAAAAATATATTGTTGTAATTTTCTCACGCTCTCTCATAAGTCACACAGATACGTGAACATTATTTATTCATGTGTAACACTAACTAATCAAACTCTTTGTGGTACAGTAAGATATTAGCTGCAGTGCCGTACCTGTTGTATGCAGTATTTTTGGGATGTGTGGGCCTTTCTCGGATCTTCATCCTGGCTCACTTCCCTCATCAAGTCATTGCCGGTCTTCTGACAGGTCAGTCATTGATAAATACATGCATGCGTACTCATATCTTTATAGCCAGGATGTTCACTTCCCTTTCTCCACAGGGGTGTTGCTGGGGATCTCTCTGAACCGGACAGTGCCTGAATGTCGCCCTCTGCTGTTCTTCTTTTGCTGTAGCGTGACTTTGCTCTTTGGAGCTCTTGTGCTGCATGGTGCCCTGCAAAAGACTGGGATTGATCTCTCTTGGTGGGTACAATGTGACATTGAGTTGATATTGTGTAAAAACTGTACTTTTTTTAGTTTAACACGTCTAAATTCAACACGTGTGCATCTCAATTGTTACAATTACAATTAAATTAAATAACTACGGTTATTAACATTGTAAAACTAGCTACGTTTTTTCATTATATTATATTATAGCACTATAATATATAAAATGTGCAAAGGAAAATGAGCATTGAAAAATGCATTGTCAACCACTAATTATAATATATTAATCCTCAAAATATCACATATACATTGCAAATTTGCATTATGCCCGGTACATATTGTTTGATTTTGGGCTGTCCCAGACTATCGTGGCGGTTTCTGTGGTCGTGGCTCCTGAACGGTGGTCGTACAGTGAGAAGAGTTTCTAAAGCCCTATTCGCACTGGATTAGTATTATCTGGGGACCTCGTGTGATTTAGAAATTACCCCCCCCCACATCTGAATTTCAGCGCATTCGCACGGGCCTGTGATTTTACTCGAATTTACTGACTTATCTCCCGGATATGATGTCAGTTGGCTATTGCTTGGAAATGTATTGTCGTTATTATAGGTCTAGCTGTACGATATCTCATAAACAGAAGAATGTTCCTCACCACATGCTGCTACACATGTCATCCATCTCCATCTAATCATTCTTTTTGCTCTTCTGATGGTTTTCAGCTTTTTCTTTCTGCAAATTGTATAGTTGTATCGGATCATGGACATGGTGTATAGTGATATGACCCGGCACCCAAAATACTATCAAAACACTCCACCGCAGCCTCCATTCTTCGTGAAAGATGGATAAAAAAGCACACGGGAAACAAAAACCTTGAAAAAATGATAATCGACCCCGCCAAATCACAGAGATGCCGATTCGCACGGGATTAAGATCACAGACAACCTCTGCAATTATTACAAATGACTAGAGGTCACCAGGTAATACTAATCCCGTGCGAAAAGGGCTAAAGACGGCCATTATCACGGTCTTATGACCAAAGATAGCCTGTGATAATATTCAGACAGTGTCAGAACTTCATCATGATCATCTCACAGTGTGTTTGCTGCTACGGCCTACGTCTGCTGACTAGCCAATAAAAATGCAACATGAAATGGCGACATGACGCTAAAACTTAAAACTACTTACCTCAAGCTCCAGGCGTGCCAATTGGCCTCTTTTCCCGTCCACGACCGCGTCCATATTCTCCTCTTTCGCTTCCTCCTCTTTTTTCCCAGCACACATAAAAACCACAATTGCCAAAGTGTGATTGATCTTGCATTATTTGTTCACCACTAGCACATGCTGATGAGGTTTTATTCTTGCGTCGTAGCCTGAGATTCAATAGGTGTCATCATCGTACAGTTTACACGCACCCAAGTTAATTATAACTATGTCGTACAGTGTGATTTGTATTGATCTTAAAGGATTGCCGAAATCGCACAGTCTGTAGGAGGCATTAAGGAGTTTTAATCTGAACGAATGACTTTTTTCCACTGCAAACTTACACTCTCATACTGTGAACCGCAGGTCCATCTCTCTGGCTAAGAGGTGGTGTTCTCACTCCGAGTGGATCCGTTTGGACACTGCGCCCTTCTCCTCTCTGAACCGTGATGCCGGGGTTCTGCTAGGACTAGGACTTGCACAGTATTGGAAGCCAGGTGGATGGGCTCTTCCATGGGTGCCCAGGACTCTCTGTCTGGCCCTGTCGTCCATGGCCCTCCACTACATCAGCAGCTTCCCGTTGCCCACTGTTCCTCCTCTTCTCTTCTACTCCCTGTTCTTTCTGAAATACACCATTGTGCCGCAGGTGGTCATGGTGTTAGTGCCAGGATTTGTGCATCTCCTCACAGCCAAACCCAAGAGGGAGTAAAGGTGAATGTCGCAGATTTGTTTTAGTGTTTGAACCATCATCTTGAAGATCAATCATTAACACAAAAAAAAGAAAGAAGGGACATTGAATTTGGATTGCTGCAGTTCATAAACATTTAGTTTGTGCCAAAGAAACTCTTAGGTGAAATTGTTTCTTGTTGTTCTTTGATGATTCTTTTTAAAAAGTTCAATTGGTTTCTCTATTTATTTTATTATGCTTTCAAGTTATCTGAATGGTCTAAATCAATCTGTATTCTGTGTCCGCAAAGTGATGAAGAAAACTAGATATTTACATTTTCTCTAGTATTTGCTTAGTCTGATTCTAAATTATTCTAGGTGGTTGCTAGGGTGTTGCTAAGGTGCTTAGATATGGCTGGAGGATTTAATTTTGTTTTAGTGTCTGCCAGGGGAAAATCTAAAGTCTGATCACTTAGAAATGTAACTTTCTATCCTCAACAAGCTGCATGATATGTGTCAGTTTAATATGTGGCCGTTTGTCAAGTATGAGCAATAATAGTCTGAAAGGACAAATAGTGCAGTTGTGTAACATCTGTAGGCCTGTATAAAAGAAACCACAATAAAAGGAATCATCTTTTAAGCTCGACCAGTTTGATACATTTCTTATAAAGTAACTCTTATTAAACGTAGAGTGTATAAAAATGACCACTGACATGATAAAAACACATTCTGGTTTATTGAAGTCATTAAACGTTGTCACAGCGCTCTGAAAGCTCACATTTACAGACGAGAAACTCTGCTTAGCAAGCAAATACATTAAAATCAACTCAAATCCAACTGAAAAATAAGAAGAATGGCCAAAACCTTTAAAGGTAAATGTCAGATGAGTGTGAGATTTGTTGTGATCATTATTTCTGTTGAGTTCCTCTATTGGAGACATACGGCAGATTCACGAATGTCTGTGTATGTCGATTTCGGAGGGGAATGGAGGATAAATCATGCGTCAGGTTATGTACAGCAAAAAAAGAAAAAGAAAAAGATTGCACTGAAAAACCACAACACTCTAAAGAGGCCCTTGATGAGCCCTCAGTATTTATTTCACTTTTCCCCAAAGTTGACCATGAGGCATCTCTCGATTCAAGCAGGTTTACACTGACAGCAATAGAAAGGTGAATATGGTTGCCTTTAAGACAAGCTGTCTAGATATCTGTTCATATACTGTATTTTTGAGAAGACCAAAGCCACATTTAAGCTCTGCATGTTGATAATATTGCATTCTGAAGCAGAGAATTTCAAAAGGAACTAGCTGTATATTGTTTTTTTTTATTTTCAATACACGACAAATACACTATTTCAAAACGGCTGGTTTGCATTTCGGTAGTGTGTGATGCCACTGAACTGTGTTTGACACGTGAGGCTCATCAAGTCCTTCTCGCGCTGCATTTGGCGACGCGTTTGCAGAGGAGAGCAGGATTTTGTATGCATGAACACATTTGGCCACTATATACAGCAAGTACACTGCGCTCTATAAAGGCTGTTATATACACATTTTATATCTTTTTAAAAACATAATTTTGCTCTTTTATATTATTGTTCATTCATTTGCTTGAAAAATTAGAATTGCACCAAGGACAATGACTTCTATTTGTTTTCTAGTAGTACAACTAATCACAGGTTATTTTCCAGTGTTCACTGAACGTTCGTTAGTAAGGATGTCCTATCCCAGGTCAAAAAAAAACAAAAAACATCTTTAGCCCCCCAATATTCACATTCCATACAATCCTTACGAATGAATAAAGTGCTCTCTTCAAAAATGTCCAGACAGTCAGTGCAGACCAAAGTTACGAATAAAAGTTTAAAAGTTAAAACAAACATACTTCACTTGATATACTGATGCTTCTCTGTGACAATGCAATATTTCATTTCTTAGAACAATAAAGAAATTGAAAAAAAAAAAGAGAAGAAATTGTATTACTACCTTGCAAACGCCCCTGAAACTTTGTGTTGCGTAGTATACATACTGTAGAGTTCATAAGACGTCTATGGTGTGATACATTCTTCTACTTGAAATACGGCAGGATTGCCACTCCAGTACATGGTAATTTACTGAAATCATTTAATTTAAATAGACAAAAGCTATATGAGGGTTACTTGAAAATCTTATTAAGCTTATTCCCAAGAAATTGATTCAACTAATATTATTGCCACAGTACAACTGTGAATTTTGATAAACGATATTTCTGCTTGGGAACCAGAATTATAAGGTAATAACTGTAAAGATAATAACCTCCAGTCATAAACTCTGAATCATTATTTTAAAAATATCTGATACCATTTCCAAAAGCTCAAATCAATAGTTACAAAATTAAAGACATAAAACCCAAACAAAAATGAAAAAATAAACTTGACACAAAAACTGCTTTAATATTTCTATACATCATATAACTTAATTATAAATATTCCTCTTTTCCTTCTGTAACTACAGCTTAGTTTTTCTGAAACATCTTTTTTCCTTTTTACAGTATTGAACAATCCAACAGTATGATGTCCAGAATGCCTAGCAAATTTGTTTAGTTTCATTGGGAAGAGAGAGAGAGAGTAAATGAGAGAGAGAATGAGTTCAACACAGATTCCCAGTTTTATATCCGCTTTAGTGCTAGGAACGATGGCAAGACACTATTTCTCTGCATGTAGGCCTCTGTTGTGGAACGTCATTAAATGTGCTTTCTTATAATGTGCAGAGCTTTATAGAACATTTTTTACCTTTACATACTGTATTTTAATACTCCAAAAGGGTGCTGTCAGGATATTTGGAGCCTGTTCACCACATAAATTCTAAAAGTTTTTTTTCCAACAGAAGTAGGCACAGGTATTTGTACACACCTTTGTAACACTGTTTTTTTTTTTTTTTAGTTTATTAAAAGTATGTCTAATATTCAGTTTCCCTTTAATTGAAATACTGGTTTTAATATCCTGCACCTACACAGTCCCATACGTACAACCTGACACAAACATTCACTGTCACACACACCTTTGTGCCCACCCTTTTGGGTGCCTATTAAACGTTTGACTCCACATAGGGTCTCTTTGGTTTGATGGGCGAGGTGGGACCTTGTCTGGCATCACGGGAAAGCTGGCGGTACATGTTTTCCTGGTACGCCTGTGCCACAGGCATTGTCCGCGCCACTTTAACATCCTGGTAAGTTGGCACCTGGCTCACCCGCTCTAGGAGGTCTCGATCACGGGCCCCTCCATTAGCAAGCTTGCCTAGGGAGGAGGGCTGCGGCTGGACGTAGTACTCCTCCTCTAGCAAGTGTCCATTCTGGGCATTATTGGTCTTATTGTAGTAGGCAATATTGCCTAGAGATGTAGGTGGGCTGTAGGAAGAGGCGGTGGAGGCTTGGTGGATCAAGTTGCCAGGCGACGTGGGGCTAGTGATGACCGATTCCAGGGATGAAACGGGCCAGGCCCGGGAAGGCTGGAGAAGGTACTGCTGCTGAGTCCTTGCAGTCTTGTCGATGACGCCCATAAACGGAGTGGCCCGGGATCGGGCGGGTTCACCCGAGTAGAGTCCGCTCTGAGAGGGTGAGAGGGCAGATGGCTCGTCGAAGCTTCGCTCATATGTGGTCTGCAACGGGATTTCCATTTGGGCCATGGAGGAGGAAGGCCTGAAGCCAGGGGCTAGATTGCAGCTGGAGCCTGAGGAGATATTACTGCTGGATGGGGAGAAGCGAAGATTTACGCTCTGGGAGTGGATCAGTGGTCTGGGGGTCGGTACGTGCTGCTTTAGGTCACTTGTATTGGCACTGATAGGTCTGCGCACTAGGTGGGGGATCTCCGGAGATCCCAGTTGGCAAGGTGACAGAGCAGAGGCGGCCACTGCTCTCTCAAGTTCATGCTTGGAGACAGGATAGTATGCCGCTGACTGACTGCGGCTAATCTGGGGGGTTTGACTGAAACGCATGCCTCCAGGTCCCCCTGTAGTTGAACGGTAGGCTGAAGCAGGGCGTTGAGGGAGATCTTCTTTCCCCAAGTTTGACTCCAGAACCCCGGCAGGCCCACCTCGGCTCCCGTGCTGACAGAGAGCTCCCACACTAAGGCTGGATTGCACTTGAGACATTGACCGGCCATCCAACGAGGGCTGGTACACAAGTCTTGGCTCCCGATCTCTCTCCCTGTCCACATCCATGGAACATCCCTGATACCTGCTGCTGAGTGGATGCGCCAACTGGCTGTACACACTGTTACTGGGCTGGTTAGTGCGGACGATCTGTGCCATCGAGGGCTGCAGGCGAAGACCCTGGATCTGGTGGTGTTGGCTGGTCTGAGAGCTCTGGGAAGGCTGCGACTGGAGCTGGAAGGATCGCTGGCTGCTCATCTTCAACAGTGGCGATTTAGGGCGGCTAGGTAAAGGCTCCTGCTGGTAGCGGACTGGAGAGCCAGACTGGGAACGATACATACACACACTCTCGACTGGAGGGCTTGCTCTGAATGGACCCCCACGCCGAAGAGGAGATGGTGGAGGACTCTGGTACTCCATGCCCTGGTTCCCTCCACCGCCCATGGGTGGAGGGCTGAACCGGTAGGAGGACTGATGGGCGGGCGAAGTATGGGGTGGACTCTGGCGGTAGTGAGAGTTCTGATGTGTTGGGGAGACACACGGGGAGGTGGACTGGTAACTATGATGGGTAGGAGATGACATGGAGGAGGAGCTCGGGTGAAACTCAAAGGCCTGCCCTCCAGATAGGTAGCCAGTGTCATGATGGGTCGGAGAAAGGGGTGGACTACGTATAATGGCAAGGCTTGAAGCGTTCGAGTGAATATCAGAGGCAAGACCAATTGACACAGCTTCTAGCTCTTGTTCAAGGAAGTCGTCATCCTCAAACAAGTCTTGAACAGGTTCCATGTCATCCAGTCTTGGCTCAGGAGGAGGGGTGTGATGAGGGGGCTCCTCATCTTCCTCCACTGGTAAGGGAGATGGTGGAGGAGATGGAGGAGGCTCAAGCTCTGGCTCCTCTGATTGGGTAACTTGCCTGTACTCTTCATCCACGCGCTGAAGGAGGCGCTGGATTTCACGATTGTTGGGACACAACTTTATGGCTTCCCTTAGGTCTTCTAGTGCTTCAGCGAATTGCCTATGGAGTGGCAATGGAAATATTAAGCCATCTATAAGTAATTTGATGTGAAAAGAAAGAAAGTAATGACCCCTACCTGCTGCTACGCTTGGCACGGGCTCTAGCATAGTATGCCTCATAAGACTTAGGCTTCAGTTCCAGAGCCTTGGTAGCAAACTCTTCAGCCATACCAAAGTCCTGTGACCAAGAAAGTGTGTTCAGTGAAATCTATTTTTATTTTTGTATTCTGGGGGTTGATATTTCATTATTTTGCACAGTTGTCCTAGAGGTATATCAGCAAGGTTCTTATGACATGCTGCATACTGCAGTTACAATATTGGAGAATCACAAACATATACCCAGAACCTTACTGTGTGCACTAATAATCGTAATGAGATTTTGGAAAGAGTATTTTTAGTAACGTTCATGCTGTTCTCACATTCATTTTCCTCCGACAGCGAGACAAGTTCAGGAACAAAGACACTTTGAGCTCTTTAAAGGTCTTCAGGTCCTCGCTTAATCCTTCACGGGGAAATTTCTTCAGAGCATACTGGTAGCGCTGAGCTGCCTCCTTCACTTTACCCTTCTGCAGGAGAAAAGATGATTGAGTGTGTAAATACATAGAGCCAATGTCTTTGTTCTAGACAAATCTGTGCAAACATTAGAGGTAAATGATGAGCATATCTGACCTTGTAGAAGCCATCTCCTTCCTCTAAAAGTTTACTCAGTAGGATAATCATGATGTCAGGTTTAGACGTCGCCATTGCCCAGGTAGCAGGACCTATGGGGTAACAGGATGTTTGATGGGTCAAAATGGACAATCAAAGGTTTGAGGGGAAAACATGGAGAGAGACGAGGAGTGCAGAACACTCAGGAATCAGAACAAACAGATGAAGGCATGGGCAACAGGATGAGGATGCCTTCAGGGCGAACTCAACTTCTCATTCCCTGTATCCTTTCATCTTTAACCATTAGCAATGATGCTATTGTTTAATACAGGATTTCCCAAACTCTTTGTCATGCTTCAACCGTTGCCGATACAATGCAAGTAAATGGGGACCAAACCATTGGACCCTACTGAAAAAAAAAAAAAAAAGCATACATTTTTTGGGAGAACCATCCCTTTAAATGATCTAAAGAAATGCCCCATGAAATTTTGGGAGTTATTTTAATCTTTATATTAATAGCTCACATACATTTCAAACTAATTTAACACATTATCATAAGATTCTATTTTCATAGTTTGGGAAACCCAGGTGAGGTAGGTATATGGAGAAATATACAGAGAGACAGACAATAGATGGACAGACAGTCAGAAGATAGATACAGCACCCAGACACACCACTGAACACAGAACATAGAGAAGAGAGCTGCCAGGATGCCTGAAGGGAAGCAAGATGCAAGCAGCCTGAGCACACGCATTACCTCCTTTGTGGCGACTCGGCAGTGTCTGACATCCTGTGGCCGGAGGTCAGGGGTTGTGAGAGCGAGGGAATGAGGATTAGGGTTATGGGGAGAGTGAGATGAGGTGAGCAGCACAACCAGAGGTGGTTATGAGAGTGGCGTGTGTGTAGGTGAGTGAATGTGAGAGTGGGAGAAAGAGGAAGTGAAGAGAGATGGCGGTGGTTGTGGAAGAAAAGTGAGGGGGAACACAAAAAAGCAGCCGTGAGTGGTGGGGAATAAGAGCTTCAGCTAAAGAATAGAAAATTAAAAGTTAAACAACAAAACGGCACCAGCACCAACAACGTTAAACTATCTCTCACCGACCATTGAGTTGACAAACAGAGAAAGATTTTCGCAGCAAGAAAAACAGGTAGAGAGTGAAAACAAAATGCAAACACCACACACAAAAAGGGTTACGGTTCCAGAGAGAGACGCATTAACCAAGAGCAGCTGGAGTAAGTGAAGTAAAGCACAGAGCAGCAGAATGCTAAAGCAGGCAAGCACAAGCTGAGCTAAAGGAAAAAACATACAAATACATGTTGGGTTTTTAGTATCATGGTCCGGACTTCCTTTAGGGGACCATTTGAGGGTCTGGGATTTCTGGTTTTACTATGCTTGTGGGGACATTTGTTAGCCACATACACTAGGTATGTTTACATGCACATATTTTCATCAATTTGAATGAACCCAATCCATTTTCAGATTCTGAAAGTTCTGTTCATATGAAGCCTAAACGTATCCAATTCACATATTTATTTACGGTGCATTCGGAGCCTTCACTGATTAGTTTGTAAGATGTAAAATGCATGTAAATATACGCATCACGGCACTGCGCATGTGTGCAAAGAACTTTTAAATCCAATTGAGAAAATGTTCGGATTCAAGCGTTTACATGCTTACTTTTTTCCGAATGATCGGATTATTTCAGGTCTACAATACTCCATCCAATCAGTTTGAAATGTAATTTAGATTGAGCTCAACTGGATCGATTTTTCAATCTGCTTGAACCATCAATCCAACTACTAACAGATTATTTGGTTGCATGTAAACGTAGCCAAAATCGTACCGATTTTGGCTCCTTTTTTCAGCAGGGCGACCACCACCGATGCGTTTCTGCAGCCGACGGCCCGGTCCAGAGGACGCATTCCACTGTAATCCACATGCTCTATCAAAGCCCCATGATCCACCAGGAACTGCACCTGAGCACGAAAAGAAAAGAGACTCATCTACAGGAAACTTAAGCATAATAGCATAATAGGTCAAAACAGCCAAAAGGGTGATGCCAGGTTTGGAGGATCTTCTTTGAATGCTTTGGGTGGAATTACTTTTAACTTTTCACAACAAGTCTATGAGGTTTTTTGGAATTTTTAATAGTTCACTAAGGGAAAACCAATTAGTTATAATAGTACAGAGATTTGGCAACCAGAGTCAAAATAGACTGAAGAAGGCGTGTGGTGAATGTAGTTTGAAAGAACTAGGAGGAAATTTTGGTCTCAGATTAAGTAACTCAAAATCGTCAAGCCAACCGAAATATCGCTCACCACATCTGAGTCTCCATAGAAGGCGGCCAGATCGAGAGGCGTCCGTCCGTTTTTATCAGCATGGTCCGTCGCGGCACCCCTTTCCACCAAGCAACGAACCACAGACAGATGTCCTTTCAAACATGCCCAGCTGAGCGCAGTGAGACCCTCCTTATCTACAAGATCCATAGACGCACCTACAAATACACAAAAGACATGAGGTTCAGTATATTTGACGCAAGCTTCATAAAACTGCCCCTTTGTGTCATAAAGGTGTATATCATGTACCCTGAGCCATGAGGAACTCCGCCGTGTCCAGGTGCCCTTCTGAGGCGGCCATCATGAGCGGAGTACGGCCTTGTTTATCAGCCAGGTTTACGTCTGCTCCATGCAACACCAACAGATCCACAATCTGAAAGACAAACATGTAGACAAATCTTAAATGGACAAAGCTGGAAAAAGAGTCTTTATAAGTGAAAATGACATGTGAAGGCCAAGTATGGTAACATACTCGGAATTTGTCCACTGCATTTAACCCATCCAAGTTAGTGCACACACATTAGGAGTAGTGAGTAGTGCACACACACACTGCAAACTGTGGACACACACACACCCAGAGCAGTGGGCAGCCATTTTGTTGTGATGCCCAGGGAAAATCATATCAATTACCTGCCAGTGCCCTTGACGCACAGAGCTGAAGAGTGGCACCACCCCTCTCCGATTGGGCTGTGCCACAGCAGAGCCCTGCTCCAACAGCAGCCGGCAGACATCCAGCTTCCCTCGCCCTGCTGCTGCTGACAGTGCTGAGGAGAAGAGCAGGACAGGGCTGTCAATCATCAGCTACCTGTCTAGACAGTCAAGTCACCTTTATTTATAGCGCTTTATACAATACAGAGTGTGTTTCAAAGCAGCTTTACGGTGATAATAGGAAAATTATGCATTTCAGATGTTGTTCAGCTGAAGTCAGTTCAGTGTTGATTCGGTTTCCATTGAAAAGATAATCAATTATTGAATTAGTTAATTTCCAATATAAAGCAGTTCTGCCAAAAATGTCATCATCCAGCTCAGCTCATTCAACAGTCAGGGACAGTCAGACAGCATTTTAAAGCTCAAACAGAGCACATTATATGCATTCTTCACACAGCAAGCAAAGCCAAATGGAAATGCGATTGCAAGAGGAGAAGCAAGAGCAATGTTAAAATTGTTTCATTCAACATGCCTCACAAGTATTGCAGTACAAAGAAAGGGAGGGAGGTTTTATATAAGATTTTTCATCAAGTTTACAGTCATGTGGTTCAGCGCTTTAAAGTTTATCTTTAAAGTTAATTTCCACCAATCAGAGAATCAATCTCACTACTCTCTCAAACTACTTATATATATATATATATATATATATATATATATATGCATATTTTGCAATAAATATAAAAAGTTTCTATATACATAATCAACATCTTTAAATTCAGATTTAATTAATGCTTTTTCGCAATGCTTCATGGGATTGTAGTTTTTTTAAATCAATAAAGCTATTAAAGGGTTAGTTCACCCAAAAATGAAAATTCTATCAGTAATTACTCTCCCTCATGTTGTTCCAAACCCGTAAGACCTTTGTTCATCTTCAGAACACAATTGAAGATCTTTTTGATGAAATCTGAGAGCTTTCTGTCCCTCTATTGACAGCTATGCAACTACCACTTTGACGCTTTTAAAAGTTCATAAAGAGATCGTAAAACTAATCCATTTGAATTGAGCGATTTCTGAACTTTCTGAAGCATTAAAGTGGTAGTTATGTGGCCTGTCAATATCTGAAGTTTCATTCAAAATATCTTCAATTGTGTTCTGAAGATGAACGAAAGTCTTGTGGGGTTGGAACGACATGAGGGTGAGTAATTACTGACAGAATTTTCATTTTTTGGTGAACTATCCCTTTAATAGCTTTATTGATTTAAAAAACTACAATCCCATGAAGCATTGCGAAAAAGCATTAATTAAATCTGAATTTAAAGATGTTGATTATGTATATATTTATTGCAAAATATGCATAAGTAGTTTGAGAAAGTAGTGAGATTGATTCTCTAATTGGTGGAAATTAACTTTAAAGATAAACTTTAAAGCGCTGAACCACATGACTGTAAACTTGATGAAAAATCTTGAACTATCCCTTTAAGTACACAGTCTTGTACCTTTGTCTTTTTTTCTGTTTCTTTTTTTGCTTCTAATCAAAGTTTGTAATGTTGTGATTCTTCCCATAACTGGTTGGTTTGGTTCATGGCTTATATCTCTTAAATGAAGACTTTTTAAAACTCTCTCTGGCAAAAAATGAAAATGAAAAATACTTCCCGAACCAAAGAAGTGATTGGTCTAAACAGTGAACGTACAGTGCTCTAAATCAGCTACTTTAGAATCTCATGTCAATAAGCAAGCCGCCTCAGTAGGCAGCAGCTCATTATATTTTAGTATACAATTATTTAATAAATAGTGTAAGAGTGAAGCTTTACCTGTCTCACCCCACAGGGTATCAAAGCTGTTAATCTGGGCACGTTGAGTGTCCTCTTCATCCCTCTCAGGCAAGTCCAAGAGATAAGATACAATCTTAAAGACATAGACACAGTTAGTAGCTATATGAGCAAGAATCATGCTGGGAACAGTGAGACACCAGCAGGGCATTACCTCAGTGTAACCCATGCTCGCTGCTGCTATAAGGGCCTGCTGTACTGCGAGGCTCTTGTTGAATGACACCGGCTGTGGCGATGTCTGTTGCTCAGTCTGAGCGTCTGCTTGTGTCTGTTGTCCCGACTCTTCTGGAGTCTCGTCCTGCTCCTCCACCTTCTGCTCGGACTCCTGCGGTGTCTGCGCTGAATCCTCCTGTTGCTCAGGGCTGGACGGCTGTGATTCCAGAGGCGTGGCTTGAGTAGGAGAGGGCGTGGCTTCTGGCGGTGTGGGGGAAGGCGTGGCCTGTGTTGGGGAGGGCGTGTCTTGTGACTGTGTAGGGGACGGGGTCTGGAGGTGTGTTTGGCCCCAGTCGCTCTGAATGAGGAACTTCACCACCTCCAGGTGTCCCCTGAGAGCGGCGTGCACTAGTGCACACTGACCGTGCTTGTCCGAGTGGTCGAGCTATGGAGAGGACAAACACACACACACACACACACACACACATATTACTCAGCAAGGTGTGATGCGAACTGAGGACACAAAAGCCAAAATCATAAGCTTAAATCTGATTGACTGGCTTAATGAAATTTCCATACATTTTTTATCAGTCCATAAGGCAGAAAAAAGAGTGTTTACAAATTTCTGTGGCACTAAAATGGAGAGGAACATCTAGTCCAGTCTCAGTGAGGGCATTGAGATGTTCTGGGGGGGGGGGGGGGCTGGGGGGGGGGGGGGGGGGTTGTTTAAGGTGAGTTTACACCAAAGATTCACGACGAGATGAGCTAAAACTTGTAGCTTACTTGAAAAATAATATGGTTTGCAACATTCTAACACCGTCAGTGCATCTGAAATATATATATTGTATGAATATGGGTAGAATGAATGTTATCTGGATGTACTACATCCGCCATGTTGTTACTGTCACGTGACCTACCATCGTCAGTTGCATCACTTCACTGTCATTCACAAATCCTCTCCCGTGGCCTCATGGGATAGTAAAGTGTCCATTTAAAGCTACAATATGTCTTTTTTTTTTCGCCACTAGGGGTCGCTAACCTCTTACAATAACAAAGGCCTAGGTTGATGACGCATAAGCGGAATTATGGATCTTGTCGTCAAGCTGATGGATCTAATAATGTTTATGGATGAGTGAATACATTGAAGTTTTTAACATGACTGTGGTGTGAAGAAGGGCTGCGATTGCTAATGAGAGACAGATATCAGCGCCACACGCGAGTCCCTATTAATTCTATGAACTACGTGCAAGTGCTTTATTAATACTCACACAGGCCAGTTTATTAGACGAATTAAACTTGTGAGGTAACGTAGCGCTGTTTCACTTGGTCTAACGTTACACTATCACACTAAACTGCATTTGAGTGTGTTGAATGTTATTCTATGAGTTAGTTTGTTGGCTGTATGAGACTAGCAGTAAGCTAGATCAACATTAGAATAATATACAGATCATATTCTAACATTCCATCATGCTGAACTATGTAACATTGATTAGTTTTTTGTACATTTGCTCACCTGTCTAATAAAGTACATGCAAGTCGAAGTTAGTCGCGGACGTGTTAGGTTAGGGTTAGGGTTATCGGATATTTTACTGCAAAAATCTTCTTACAGTCTTTAAGTAGTAGGTCATGATGGTACTTTTTTTACCAACTTTTTTTTTTTTCTGAATACAATGTATGTTGGCGTACTGTTTTTCAGTAGGGAAGTACTGAATTCCAGATGCAGTGTATAGACTGGATGCAAACATTCCAAATCCATTGTCCTGTTGTCAGAAGTAGCACAAGTGCAAGGAGTGCATCAGGAACAGAACAGGCCATCCGTTTACTTGTGTTTACTCTGTCGCTCATGTCTGCTGTTGACAGGCTATAAAACCTTCTAGTTTACAACAAAGCGATTAGTTGAAACGGTGTATCGTTTCCATAGCGATGACTCATTACTTCAGTGTTCCCATCAGCTTTCTGTTGCGCAGCTGTCAGACGTCCAGTGAAAGCGACTTAGTGTCTAGCATCCAGGCACGAAATTAAAACAAACCAGACATTAAAGATAAATCCATCAGTTTTTGGAATAACTAATGAGAATGAGTCTTGTTTGCTGATTGGCTGCTGTTTGTGATAAGCTACTCAATTAAAGTTTGAATGTCAAATTTTCTGTTGCACTTATAAAAATAATTGCTATTCACATGGCTTTTTTTGCTCCCTGGGAAACTAATAATATTCCAACCGTCCAGTCTAATCAAATCTGTTACTTGGCATTAATAATGATAATAATAATAATAATACTTATTATTATTATTATTACTTAATCATATTGGTGTAACAAAAAAAATTCTGCTGATAATATACAGTATATTCAATTAGAAAAGTGCAAAAGAGAAGCATTTTGGTCTGTCTAACAACACCGCAAGTAGCTTTAGTGCAGTTAGTCATGTTTGATTGTAGCTTATAGGTAACTATCATTTTAAATGGGTAGCTTCTAGGGGTGTAACGAAAGTCACGGTTCAGTGCATATACAGTCAGACGACGAATACAGTCAGTCTCAGGCGATCCACACTCCAGAAGGGGGCGCACTCGGTAATGCAATGCTGTTTGCTAACCACCACAACCATAGACAGTATATAAACGACCACAACAGGAAAAATAGCAGAGGAAGAAGACACGATCTACGCACCAACCCAAAACCGGAGTTCAAGTGCTTGCTAGTAGACTATATGCTTAGTTTTGATTCATTTTTGTGGCGCGCTCCTCAAACTTCACGGAAAGGAAACCGGGACGGCAGAAAGCATCCTGTTTGTTTTCTTTATTTTACAAAAGCACAATATTTAGTTTTCATTGTGAGTGTACGCAAATAAAAATAGTTTCGAATGATGTCTCACTCTTATCTGTATGACCACAAATGATGGAGTATTTTAAGTTGTTTCCGCTGTTATAATAAGACAAAATCATTTGGAATTGTGACCTATGCACATTCTGTTTCCTGCTAAGTGCTTAATACACTAAAGGCTGTACTGTGGCAACTACCTCAGGGGACTAAATGCCGCTAGCGGGAACAAACTGTAATTTGCACTACAGTCAGTTCAAAATACATGAAAAGAAACCTAGCATTGGGGATTTGTTGCTTTTTCCTGTTGTGACCCCAAATACTGAGGTAGATACCAAACAGTGACTTCTGTGTACCCTTAGACCCTTATTATATGACCAGCTAATTTTTAACATTGAGTACTCGATCTTAGAAACCCGACAGCATTTATTGTGTATAAATTGTCGTAAAAAAATACAAATCTCGTACCTTTGCTTTCCTCTTGCAGAGGGCGGTAACTATCCCCAGGTGTCCAGCGGCGGCCGCGTATCCCAGAGGAGTGAGGCCGCTCTCAGATGCCGAGTCCACACTGGCACCATATTCCAGCAGCAGGTTCACCATGTCAGCGTAGCCCAGGTGAGCGTGCACACACAGCACCGGAGCGTTGTTCAACACCTCCGTACGATAGTTCACATTAGCGCCGCCCAACATCAGCAGGCGCGACACCTAAAGAAAAATTCAAGTGCCCATATTAGGCTCAATTATAATTCGTTTTGATTTGTTGTGATTGGTCAAATGCGTAGAGCGTGTGTGAGAACAGAAACGCCACTTTCCACAATCGGGTTTCAGCTCACGAGGCTTCATGAACAGCTGTAAGTAATATTATATCTATGGTAGTCTTGCGCAGCCAGATCTTCAGACTGAAGACAGAAGACTCTATAGCAGCTTTCATTGGCCAAGGAACAACCGAGAGGCCGTCCGACTGACATAAAGCAAACCATCACAGTTTAGTTTTTTCTTCAGCATCATGTTTAGGGGCATGAAAATGTAAAGCCGACGTCCCTACAATAACAGACCGGCGTGTAAAACTCTTGGACCTATTTTAAAGAGTCAATGCTGTGATCTTCTCGCCTGGTCCTACCAGACTCTTGTACATTTCATTTGTACAGAGAGTCTGGTCACTCTCCATTGACAAGCGTTAACTTCCGTGAAGGCGGGTACTCTGTTGAAGTTTAAAACTATTGGATCTGCCCAGAGCCACTCTGGATCTGCCATAACCAATCGCTAACGTTTTGGTCGTGACGTAAACCTACAACTCAAACTAGCGCGCGACCTCAATGTCATCGATCTCAGCCACTCCCCTCTGTTCGCTGATTGGACCCACGAATATACCGCAAACCCAGACGGAGTACTGAAGGAAAATGAAAATTGAGCGGAAGTACGTAGGAGGGCGGAGCCAGGCTAGTGATCTTCACATACTTTTGAAAATCCAGCATTTAGTTGATACTGATAAGCGCTTGTTGTCAAAGTTGTAAACCTGACGGCTTACTTCTACTATGAGGGGGTTTGTCATCACGATGGCTTTGTTTCCAGGCGGACTGGTAAAGAACGCGATACACCGGTCTCACGGAAATCCTGTACATGTCCACCAATCAGATGAAGACTACGAAACCAGCCAAAGGTCCATGAGCTGAAACTATATTTATGGTAACTGTGGTGTCAGTAGCGAAATCACTTACCCAATCACATAGCGAAATCACTTACCCAAACGTTCTTTGAGTAAGCGATCAATGTGCAAATGTGTAACATGGTAACGTAGCTAAGTCACAGAGATAATAACAGGACTACAAATGAGGCGTTTCTTTTGGAGAGATTCACTCCCTTTGGACTTATGGCGCTTTTCCATTACCAGTACCAGCTCGACTCGCCTCGGCTCGGCTCGCTTTTCGCTCCGTTTTCCATTGCAGATAGTACCTCCACAATAGTACCTGGTCGTCATAGCGACGCCGCAGGAAACTGCCGTGACGTAATCTTCTACGCGTCACTACGCTGATTCTCTGACCAATCAGCAGTCTGCCGTGTTTTCACGTCACATTTTAGTATCGCCTCAGCTCGCTCAGAACCTCGCCGGAGGTGATACGAAAAAAAGTACCTGGAAGCAGGTACAGGTACAACTTTTACACAGTGGAAAACCAAACAAAGCCGAGTCGAGTCGAGTCGAGTCGAGGCGAGCTGGTACTATGTAGTGGAAAAGCGCCATTTGTAATGTTGCAGATCATTTACAGCTACAGTATATACACACACTGACTAAAGGAAAGGTAAAATAAAAAAAGCATAAAAGGTGCCCTTTAAAGTAAACAGTAAATCCATAATGTTGGTTTTAGAGTAAGAAACAAATGTAAGATCTGTAAAGTGGAGCGGTACCTTTATGTTAGGTGTGTAGAGGTTTCTGAGTGATGAAAGCGCTGTAGACAAACTCTCTGTACTGTATGACACCCACAGCCCTTGCAAGATGGATGAAGAAACCCCGACCTTCTTACTCAGGCCCTACAGTATGAGACAATAATGGGACAAAAAGCCTTAATGCATGAAAGCATTAGCTGTAAAATATGAGCATCATGGTGATCTATTATTACATCCTTGCATAACACTCTTACCTTGAATATGTGTGCTTTCAGTATATGGTGACCCAGTTCAATTGTCTGCTGTCTATTTAGTTTGTTTTCTTGTCTGGAGAACCAGAAAGCCAGAAGAGTATGGCCATTCCTTCAAAAAAAAAAAAAGACGTGTAAGAAACATAAAAAAAAACTTCAAGCTACAGTTCTCAGAAAACATCATAATATTCTCATAGATCAACCTTTTCCACTGATATAAAAGTTGTTAGAAGACGTACATGTTGCGTCAGATTGTCATTCTCACACTTTGATTTAGGCGAACAACTTAAAGGCCCGGTTTCACAGACAGGGTTTAGATTAAGCCAGGATTAGGCCTTAGTTCAATTAGGACATTTAAGTGGCTTTTCTAAACGTTCCTTAGAAAAAGACATTGCTGGTGTGAATATTGAGACATATTTTAAGATCTGTCAGTGCAAGTTGCTTTCAGTCTACAATAAGCCACAATGAAGTAGTCTTCTTTGATAATGTCTAAAATGTATATCCAATGCAAAACCTAATAAAAGTAAGTGATAATGCTTGAAAACATTTTTATAAGTAACTATAAGTATAAGGCTATATTCGCATCTAGAGCACAATGGTATTGCATGTGATTTTCTTTACGTTTCCCACCAGATGACACCAACCTGCCTTCCATGCATTGGATTTATAAAAACCTTTTCTCAATAATGCACTTTAGTCTGGGACTAGACCTAAGCCTAGTCTGTGAAACCAGGGGAGGCTTAAATTCAGTCTGATTTAATTTAAGGCCACAGAAAGTCTTAAATGGTATAACGTGTGTATATTGTTGGCTCTGTAACAAATTGCTTTTGAATCACTTCAAAAACAGCAAACCAGAAGGCTGTGAGGTAAGTTTGTGCATTTATTTTATTTACTCGCCAAAGCCAATTTTTACTCAAATTCGGTATTTGAAGTAACTTTTGTCAGACCTGGGATCGCAGAGGAACTTGGTCTTCTCTCCCTCCTCCCGCCATATGAGCCATTCTCTAAAGGAAGGGTGTATGAACATGCGCGTTCCATCCCGTCTCTTCACCAGGAACACCGACAGGTTCTCCAGCCTCTGCTGGAAGTCTTCCCAGTCCAGCGTGCCCTTCACAGAGCTGGCGTTGATGGCCTGGTAGATCTGCTCATCGGTCAGCGGGTGCAGGGAAGCCAGGGTCACGTTGAGCAACGGCAGGGCCCTTTCGAAGGACGACTGCGTTGGGAAGCGCATGTTACACTGCAGAAGGTACACTTCGGCTAGACTGACCGGGACCACCTTGTAGTTGGAGCTTTTGAGTACCAGGTAGCCGCGTTCGATCAGGTCAAAGGTGAGCTTCAGGTAAAGAAAAGAGCCCTGGCTGAGGGCCTTGAGGTGGGAACTGAGCTTGCCGAAGCTGGTGTTGTCCATCTTGCCGTTGAGGGAGATGTTGTTCTGGATCTCTGCACTGCTGTGGATGCGGTGGAGGATGTAGCCCTGGAGATCGTGGTCGATGGCGTCGTTTTCCTCCAGGGCGTCCAGAGAGATTTGGTGGAAAGGGAGAGGTTTGGTGATTTCCTGGAAGGTATCATGCTTGTATTAGATTTTGTACAGGCAACATGCACAATGAAATAGTAAATGTATTTATCATGCTATAGGAATAGTAAACACAAAAATTTAAATTATTCACCCTCATGTCGTTCCAAACCCATAAGACTTTGGTTTATCTTCGAAACATAAATGTTCAAAGATAAAAAATATATTTTTAATCAAACCTGAGAGGTTTCTGTCCCTTCATTGAAAGTCCAGGTAACCAAAACTTATATGATCCATGTGATTCGAGCGGTTTAATCTAAGCCTTATGAAAAGATACGACTGCTTTCTAAGACGAACAGATTTTATTTAAGCTTTTATTCTCAGAAACACACATACATGGAGCGATTCACACATGGTAAACACAGAAGCTTATGCATGTGTGTTGAACTACTCAATTCATAATGCATTTTTATAAAGCCTTTAACCTTTAAGTTTTGGATTATTTGACTTTCAATGAAGGGACAGAGACCTCTCAGGTTAAAATATCTTATTTGGGGTTTTGAAGATTAGCCATAGTCATACAGGTTTGGATTGATATGAGGATAGGATTTTTATTTCTAGGCAAACTTAAATATTTAAAAACTAGTTAGTTTCCAAAATACGTAAAAAAAAAAAAAAAAAAAATCTATTTATTGATTCATTCAATATTCATATCATACACAGTCAATAAATGCATTTATTGGTATAAAAAAAAAAAGAAAAAAAAAAAAAGAAGAAAACCCTGAAAAAAATCTGAAGAAAACATTTATACCTGTAATTTTGAAATGATCAAGTTTCAAAAGTTTCAAAATATGTCTATGTCATCATAACAGGGTTTGGGACAAAAATTCACAGAAATGGGCATTCAAAATTTAGGGCAAAAAATGCACCCATAACAAATTTATAACATCTGATTTACACTACCGTTCAAAAGTTTAAATTCAGTCAGGACCACTATCGCGGATAGACGGATCAGGTGAGAGTCAGCTGATGCGAGCTTGACTAACGTGACCTGCCAGAACTGACGCTACGCTTGATGATTAGTTGAAATTAATTATTCTGCAAGGATGCATTAAATTGATCAAAAGTGACAGTAAAGACATTTACAATGTCACAAACATATAAATGCTGTACTTTTGAACTTTCTATTCAACAAAGGATCCTTGAAAATAGAACGAATCACGGTTTCCACAAAAACATGAAGCAGCACAACTGTTTTCAACATTGATAATAATCATAAATATTTCTTGAGCAGTGAATCAGCATATTAGAATGATTTCTGAAGGATCATGTGACACTGAAATACTGAAAATGTAGCTTTGATCACAGGAATAAATTACATTTAACAATATATTACAATACAAATTTCACAATATTACTGTTCGACTACATTTATGATCAAAGTTAATAAGAGTTTCTTTCAAAAACATTACTGACCCCAAACATTTTGAACAGTGGTGTATTTTTTTAATTCTATTTTTAGTCTAGGTATACATATTATCCCCATATATATGAGATTTAATTATTCAGATACCTAAATTGTATACTGCATGTACAGATGACACACTATATTATTACACAATTAGAAAAATATGCCCTCATAAAGTTGTGAATCAATTCCAGAGGGCAAATATTGTAAAAATGCACAGTGTTTACCTGCAGCGAGGTCCTGACAGTCACCACCAGTTTGAGCCAGACTGGAAACTTGTTGATGGTCTTACAGAGGAAAGACACAATCGTGTCTCCATAGTCCGGTTTGTGGAACTCAGCCTCATTCAGACCATCAATGAGAATGATGAGGTCTTCATCCGGAGTGATCTTCCTCTCTGAGAAAAACAACAACATACACACTTTTACACACATTTTGCATCATTTTACATTCAAGATACAATTACAAACACAAACTCTTGTGGAATCTGGTCATGCATTTGTTTCAGGGTTATTATAGTTAACTGAAACTAAAATTAAAACCGTAAAAAAAAAAGGTTTCATTATTAACTAACGAACTAACCATGAGCAATACATTTGATTCTCTATTTGTTAATCTTTGTTAACTTAGTTAATATAATTGCAGCTGTTAATTGTTTGTTCATAGTTCCCTAGTGAAAATGTATTAACCATTAACATATTCACTGACATATCGCCTAAGACTAACTGATATAAATATTATAATTCAACTTTATTTGGAGTACTTCTTTATTGCACAATGCACATTTCTTGATACTAAGACTAAATGTGTTTTAAAATCACTATTAGTAAGGATAGTATGATCTCTGTATAATATCAGTCTTTAAATGCAAGATATTTAAAGTGTACCTAAAGTATACTTGCAATAGTTCCACTTTAGCACAATCAAATACACTTAAGTATATCTTTAGTTGGACCTCAGCACTATTTCTGGAAAACTAAAGTACATTAAGTACAAAATTAGTTTCAATTTAGGTAGTAATTTAGTAAATTAGTTAAGTATACCAATTTAGTATACCAAATGTACAATTGCAGGGTATTTACATTAAGTACATAAAAATGTAAATGTGGTTGTAGTATACTTAGCATAAAATAAATATATTTCAAATACATTTTAGTATATTTATTTTTCACTAGGGTTTACAGTGCATTGACTAATGTTAACAAATACAACTTTTGATATTAATGTGTTAGTAAATGTTGAAATGAACAAAGACGAATAAATGCTGTAGAAGTGCAGTTCATTATTAGTTCATGTTAACTAATGTAGTTAACTAATGTAAACTAATGAAACCTTATTGTAAAGTGTAACCAAAATGAAATACATTTTTGTTGCTTGAAATAAAGTAATAAAATAAAATATAAATGTAAACTTGCCAAGGCATCATTTTGCATTCTCATGCACTGATTTCTCATTCGGTTTAACTTGATGTACTAAAATAACAAACTAAAACTTATAGACTATATAGACCTGACAAAAAGCAGCAAAATTACTAAAACTTGAACTAAAACTAAAATTAAAAAAATAAATTAAAAATATTACTAAAAACTGTAATAGTATCTGAATGGCTATTATGACTATGCCTTGTCAAATTGCAAGTCAGTTTGTAATGTGCACATGCCTTTATAAAGTGCCTCCAGAGGTTCGAGCACCCCTCGTCTGAAGGCCGTGGGGGGGTCCTGGACGCAGGAGCGCAGACTGAGCATGCTCTGTATGTGTGGCTCTTTCAGAAGCAGCTCTCTGTACGCGGCGAGTTGTGGCGAACGACACAGCAGTGCCGCCACGTTGTGCACAAACTCCGGCACCAGGCAGGTGTAAGCGTTATCAGCCTGACAGTAGTGATACGCCACCACCTGCAGGGGGCAGCAAAGACAAGAGCAGGTGAGAGGGGCTGGAGTGCAGGACAGTTTGCTATAATTACAAACCAATTATAAAATGTTACTAATAATATCGATGTTTTAGATGATGATGTGGAACAACAGTACTCAAATGAAGAGCAGGAGAACAATACGCTGCTGCTGTAGTGCATCTTTATTCGCCCCCTGAGAGGAATGAGTGCTGAACTTTTTCTCCCTCAATCTGGAACGAGGCCCTGACGAGCCTTTTATCAGGAGTTTCAGTGGGACGCCCATCTTTGAGGCAAGTGCTTATAATTGGTTCCATTAAGCAGTAATTATTTAAATTCTAAGCTTTACTTGATTTGAAGGCCAAAAAACTTTGGATTTACACAGAGGATTACACAGCATTTTCTGAGGTAGAGATGGTAAAAAAAAGATTACGCCACCAAAAAGTATATAATCCACATTCTTTTCTAAAGTAACACTGTCCAACAATGGTTCACAGGTTCACAGAGACGCAGCGTTTCTTTTGAGCTCATTTGCTTTGTGATGATGGGTCTCACAAATTTAAGATCTGCTATGACCTAACGGTTAACCTAACATCTGATGATAAAACTAAGATGAACTGCATTGTATTGGGCATCCAAGAGCAACATGATGATCAGTTTACTGATTAGATGTAGTTTCCAGTGAGAGGGAACTATCTTGTCTACTGAGGCTCTGTTTACACCTGGTATTAAGATGTGTTTTGGTCGATCGGATCACAAGTGGACGGGGCAGACAAATTCCCGTTTACGCCTGGTGTTTTAATCCGTCTCTTTTGTCCACTTTCTGTTCTGACAGCCACAAGACCAGCCGAACGCTGTGAGTGTGTGTTAGAAATCAGGAATGATGAGAGAACATTGAACTTGGTACATTTTTCACGTCTCCAAATCAAACTTGGGTCTCCAGCCAAAGTTTAAATCCCGTCTGGCTAGTGCGCTTCCCATAATGTTTAACGTTATGCATTGGGTCAATAGGTGGAGAGTAGACGGTCTTTTGTGGCGAATGGGTTTTCAACTATCTCTGGAATTGGTCGAAAATGGACAAGCTCAAAACGTTTTAAACCCCGTTTACACCTGTATTTAGCGTCGTCCACTTGTGATCCGTATGATCAAAACGCATCTTTATACCAGGTGTAAACAGCCTAATGGCGCTTTTCCATTACCAGTACCAGCTCAACTCGCCTCGCCTCGTCTCGCTTTTCGCTCCGTTTTCCATTGCAGATAGTACCTCCACAATAGTACCTGGTCGTCATAGCGACGCCGCAGGAAACTGCCGTGACGTAATCTTCTACGCGAGACACACCCGCTACCCACACACACAGGACAATGGAGGAAATCGAGTGTATGCTGTTTTTGGATGTTTTTGTTTTTGCTGTTTTTTATTCAGGATATTCTGTCTGGCGCGTGCAATGATGACGCAGTGAATAGTGAC
This sequence comes from Rutilus rutilus, assembly GCF_951802725.1. Classification (NCBI taxonomy): domain Eukaryota; kingdom Metazoa; phylum Chordata; class Actinopteri; order Cypriniformes; family Leuciscidae; genus Rutilus; species Rutilus rutilus. The sequence goes on from NC_140224.1 coordinate 4,100,709, forward strand.
GATTCTCTCTGACCAATCAGCAGTCTGCCGTGTTTTCACGTCACATTTTAGTATCGCCTATTCGCCTCAGCTCGCTCAGAACCTCGCCGGAGGTGGTACGAAAAAAAGTACCTGGAAGCAGGTACAGGTACAACTTTTACACAGTGGAAAACCAAACAAAGCCGAGTCGACTGGTACTGTGTAGTGGAAAAGCGCCATAAGAGTTAAACTATGTGTGAATATTTACATGTCTTTAGTTCTCATTACCAGGTGCTGCTTTAAACCATTTGAGTTTCCATTATTCTGTAGGGACAAGCATTGCTAAATCTCTGTATTGTCTTTAGATACTTTGGTTAAGTGGTCACTTCTGAGGCTGTGTGTAAGGTCAACACTTTTAAGGACTGCCTACTGAATGCCTATAAAATACAATGTATCACTGCCTTAGACTTGATGACAGCAGCACATTCTCAATGAACAATCCTGCTGATACACCGAGTCTCCTGGTCTTCGCTTCGCCGTTTCTTACAGCAACAATGATCTGTTTTATGGTGTGTTTCAGACTAATCTATGTCGTTTTTTTTTCTTTCTTTTTTTTTCAGAGCAGCTAAATACTATATGAAACATGACATATTGATGGGAAATTGTATTACAATGATTTTAATTGCGAAACTTTTCCGCTTGCACGAGAAACCTTGTGATCAATCAAAGAATGCAAAGTTTTTTTAAGGGAACACAAAAGCATTGTTTACAAACGTAAAAGTTTTGCGAATAAATGCAACGTGTCTACTGCAGGTTTGCAAGCAGTATATTATATCTATCTATAAATTACAGAAACGTCTGTCTGTCTGTCTGTCTGTCTGTCTGTGTGTCTGTCTGTCTGTCTGTCTGTGTGTCTGTTAACCGCATATCTCTCGAACCGTTAGTCCGATGGATTTCAAACTTGACAGGTGCAGTGATGGGAATAACGGCGTTATAAATAAACGGCGTTACTAACGGCGTTATTTTTTTCAGTAACGAGTAATCAAACTAATTACTGCTTCCTCCATTACAACGCCGTTACCGTTACTGTCAATAAAAATGCAGCGTTACTAGTTGAGCTCACTGAAGCGGTTTTCATCCGAGTAGGCTCTCTCTCAGCCATAGGAGCTGCAAAGTTTTTTTTCTCTGGTGTGTGAGTGTTTATGAGGCGCCGGACTGGACAAAAGCGAGGCGAATGTCGCGAGAGCGCTCGACAGTGCGCGAGAGAGACCGAGTGTGTCCGAGAACGCGTTTGACAGTGCGCGGCAGAGACCGAATGTGTCCGAGAACGCGCTCGATAGTGCGCGAGAGAGGCCGAGTGTGTCCGAGAACGCGCTCGACAGTGCGCGAGAGAGACCGAATGTGTCCGAGCATAAATACTTTATAAATAAATTACACATTTCAGCATTAGAATAATATATGTAGCATATTGGTATCATATGCAATGTTTTAATTAGTTTATATAACATAAACTCCAAAATAACCTGCAGGGAACGTTCAAACATATTTGTTTGGCGGTTGTGAACACGTGCGGCAAACATGACTAGAATTTGGCTAAAATAAATAACCTCTGATGATGACGTTCTCTGTAGGTTATAAAAATAAACCCACAAAAGATTATATGGTATTATTATTATTTATGTTCATACATTGTTCAGTATTATATTGAGAGCACTTTTTGTTAAACTTACTATTGTGAGGAAGAAAAAAATTAAAGTAGGCTATACAGAATGTCTACCAGTTGTAAAGGTGTGTGAGTTTTATTTTAATTATATGCACTAGTGTATGTGTATGAATATTTTTTAAGGCTACTATTTATTTATTTTTGGTACATTTCTTAAGAAGCATGATTTATTTTTAGACTTATTTGTTGGCCAGTTGTGGCCTGTGCAATAAATATTAAAAGTTCTAAACCATCTATTATTTTGTTGTTCCACTATAGTAATGATAATATTTTAATATTTAAGTTAATAGGTGTCTCTCACATTGTCCCACAGCAACATTAAAATAGTGTAGATTAGTGTACAATGTTTAATAATAATAAGATGTTCTATTTAGTGTCCATTTCATTCATTTAACATTTCACATTGGGGGTATCCAAGAAATTTCTTGTATTTAAATTTTTTTTTTTTTATTTTTTTTTTTTTTTTTAAGTAACTCAATAGTTACTTTCGCTAGTAATTAGTTACTTTTGTAATGATGTAATTCAGTTACTAACGCAGTTACTTTTTGTGAGAAGTAACTAGTAACTATAACTAATTACTTTTTTTAAGTAACGTTCCCAACACTGGACAGGTGTCTCGCTACGGTCACGAGTAAGTGCAGTGCCAAGTTTGACGTTGTTTGGATGAGAAATGCAAAAGATATCGTTAAATATATCATTTTTAAAAGGTTGTGGTTTAAAAATAAACATTCTGACACCAGAGAGTTGTATCGGTCAAAGAAACCCCAAGAAGGTTGTGGTTTAAAAATAAACATTCTGACAATCTGTCAGCTACACTGTTTACTTCTGAATATTATAGTTTGGTTCCAAAACGTGATAAATCCATTTTGATAAATTTGAGTAAAAATGTGTTTTCTTTACCAAGAAAGTGGCAAGATGAAAACCACTATTTTCTGTTTCAAACTTTCACATAGCATCTTTAGGTTATAATAACATAACAAATTCAAATCTTTTTTTCCCCAAAAATGCAATAATTTTCCCCAAAAAATGCAATAAATTCATGACACTTTTTTTTTTTTTTCAAAATGCAATTAATCCATTGAATCAATATAAAAGTTATTTTTTATCATATTGAAACTGTTGGAATCAGCCATCGCTAAGAAATATCTTCTGAACTTTTTTGACGGCAATCAGCTCACAAAAACTGATTTTGCACGGGCACTTTGCACTGCTCCCTGAATCGACGCGCTTATTCATTTGTGGATGTTAAGTGAATCTGTAAGTCAGCTATGCTGTTTACTTCTGAATATTATATTTCATTCTGGTGCGCTTAACGTTATCGCTACTGTGTAATAGTAGCCTATGCGTTCACAGTCTCTTTCACGGGCATCATTTAAACATAGCGTTTTCTCTGAGTTCACTTTGTGCTTTCTACCATGCACAAATAAAATTGTCACTGAACTTTTGCTGTGTAATTGTAACAATGAGCACTCAAACACACCAAACCAACAATTACTAAAAACACACACAAAAACTGATTTTGCACGGGTATTTTGCACTAGTTATAATAATAGCGAAAATATTTCCTCCCATCAATTTTTTTCACCATCACTATGTCCCTTTAAGGGCTCTATAGTTTACAGGATTTTTTTTTTTTTTTTTTATGTATAGACATTAATGCAACTCAAATGTAATAGCATGCTAATATAAACATAACACAAATAATATATTATAGAGCAAGAGGTTATGTTTTAACCTAAAAAAATATATATATTTTTGAAAAGTAGAGAATATTATACTATGCAGTTTACAAATTATATACATGTGCTCTAAAAAAATTTTTGCATGCCAATCAGAAATGCTCCGTCTGTCAATCATTTCGCACATTGGTTGGCTGACAAGCACAGGAAGGCGGGGTCTGGGAAAGAGGGCGTGTCACTGAAGTTCACAAAACTGCTGACATCTCTTACAGCACCTTTAAGGATGGTAGAATCTTTCTAGAACATATTTTCCAGACATATTTATTGCACCTGAACTTGGAAGCATCAGTAGAAAAAAAAGATAGAAATCATCACTGCATTGTGTTTTGACTGAGAATAAAGCTACAGTGTTCAAAGGAAATCAGCACAATGTAGTGACACCATCGCAGCTCTGATTTCACCTTCATCTGTCCTGGTGTTCATTATTCAACACTTCTGAAATAAGCGTGAAGCAGACAGAGCAGGAGCCCAGAGCTGCTCATTACTCAGCAGAACTTACAGAGAGATGCAGATAATTACTCTGACTAAGCCGGACTAGATGCCTATGGCACTTCTGAGGGCTCAAGAGTTTCATGCTTACTGCATTTGAGTATATATATATATAAATGTTGGTGTCATAACTGCCTGTTTTTGCAAAACATTGGCTGATGATATATATATAGCAGGCAGTTATGACACCAACATTTTAGATATTTACAATATCTATATACCACATTGAAACATTGAGTCAAGTAATCAAATGTAAAATATCACTGGGTAGTCTTTACTGTATAAATTAAACCGATTAATCCTTATTAAAGTTACAAAAGTTATTCAGTAAAGAGCAGTGAATGATTTTCTTTGTAGTTTGTCGTTTGATTAACATTAAATACACAGACAGCATCAGAAATATTAGGCTGCTGTCACTTTAAGACTTGGATCCAATACACTGATACTGATACACATCTTTCTCTACTGTTCACGTAAGACATAACCGACTATGCTTTACTGCTGACACAAGACATTTTTTATTTTATTTTAGTGAACTGGTCCGTTCAAGCGCAAGAAGATGTGAAACAAAGCTCAATTCAGTATTCCCGCGCTGTCTGAGACGCAGCTTTCTGGGCGCGCGCTTCGGATGTTTGCACACACAAAACTTTCCACACAACGCGTAATGAATTGAGTTCGCTTTTGTGTCTTCTTGAGCATAAATGTTTAAATGACCAAGACTTACACTCTTATGACAATGTTCTGAGCGTCATTCACGTTTGTTTACGTTCTATGTTCTCAAGACATTGCATTGTTAGAATTCATAAAAATATAACGCAGATGACACCGTTTCACATACTCGCCAACACCGTTTTTTACTCGTTTTTTACTCGCTTTTGGCGCTTGGCGTGTGTTAATATTAGGCTCTGATATATTATGTGTGTGTGTGTGTCTGTGAACTTTGATGTGCATAAAAGATCTAAACGTCACATATTGACCTCTTGAAGAACACTCAAAGAACACTAACTTCAAAGCTGCATTGTTTGCAATGCAGGAAAGTAGAGTATATTGTACATTTTAACATTGCAAGTGTATTGTTAATGGTTATTTGTGATTTAATAGCCTACTTATTCAAAACAAATGGCTAGAGCATGACATTAGATCGTGTCGCTGATATCGCAGAGTGAAGTAATTTCACCTTTAATGATGGCTCATTAAAGTTTAATAGTGGACAAGTGCAAGGTTTCTGAAATTAATGAAAATAAAAACATTCAAATATCTACATTGTAGATATAGTGGCCGCATTACTAATATATATATATATATTACAGATTTCACATTTAGATTTCATTAAATCATACAAAAGTGACAGTAAAAGATTTTTAGTTCAAAGAAATGCTCCTCTTTTGAACTTTCTATTTATCTAAGAATCCTGAAAAAAATGTATCACGGTTTCTACAAAAAGCAGCACAACTGTTTTCAACATCGATAATGATAAGAAATGTTTCTTGAGCAGCAAATTCGCATATGATTTCTGAAGGATCATGTGACATGAGAAAACAGTTATTTTAAATTGCAATAATACTTCACAATATTACTGTTTTTACTGTATGTTTGATGAAATAAATGCAGCCTTGGTGAGCATGCACGACTCCTGTTCAGTTCACACCTCAATGCACATCGCAGAGCCCTCTGTTACGGCACCATTTAGGGGATTGGTGATCAAGGTGGGCTAAAAGGTAACCCACAATGTTTTTACCTCCTAAGGTCTTGCCCATGCTGAAATGAAAATGGAGTCACTCATGCACTCTCACCAAGGCTGCATTTTCTATTCCGTTTTTGATGTGCACTGTTGCCGCAGCTCTGCATTATAATTCAGTTTGACGTGCACTATTGTGGACTCTAGAGAAAGGATTTAAAAAAAGCAAGAACAACAAACACCAGAAACAGCCCCTCAAGCCCGAACAAACTCCAAAAGAGCATTTAATGCAGGGTGATGGACTAACAGGGAAAGCCACGGTCATTTAGATCCAGTGGCACACAGGCCTAGTGTTCTGAATGCATCGAGAGATCTACACAAGGCAAGTCAAACCACAGCCGGAGGAGATGATGGAAAAATGAGATCAGACGCAGGATCATGACAGCCAGAGAGAGGATCAACCGTATTAGAATACTAATTTACTCACACAAATGTTTTAAAAGAACTTAAACCATACAGAAGGAAAGAAAGTGAGAGTCGATTATTAATGCATTGACTTAACTAGATCTAGTAGCATGGCAAGGAAATTGCTTTCTGCCTGAATAAATATTTGATGAGGCTCAACGGCAAACTAACTTCTCTTTTTTAAACATATCTGCATAATGCAATAGCTGAGACCATGACAGCAAGCCCACACAGGTTAAGACGGGCCTTTTGTGTGTGAGTAGAAGCAATTCTACCGGTCAACAGGATCTATTGTGAGAAGATTGATGTGAGAACCCGTGTGTGTGTGTGTGTGTGATTGTACCTGTGACGCAAGCCTCCTCATGGCCTCCTCCTGTCTCCTCCTCATTTCTGGAGTTCCAGGGCAACTTCCTCCCAGTGTACCATGGGAAGGCTGCGGCTGTGTGAGAGGGATGCCTTCTCCATCTGACCACACACACGAAAACAATGACTTATATTTAACACAGGATGATTGGAATAACATGCCTGTAGCGACATTTCTGCAAAATAATATCACGTTGCTTCTTGAGTGTTCCGCGGCACTCTCAAAGTGAAACGTCCAGTGAGTTCAGTTTTATCCAAAACAGATGAACGTGAATCTGGCAATGTTTTATTACCATTGATGTTGTTAGCATTGCGACAGTTCAGTTGAAGTTAAGGTTAATTCTCTATTGTGTTCGACAAACCTACGCTAAACCTAACTGATAGTGTTAACAATATAGCAAATGTGAGATACAAACACATTTGCTGATGCAAATAATGCCATACCAGGTGAGCTACAGGGCAAGTTTACTACGTCAGAATAGTCATATACGTATGGAGCTGGTTATGTGATGCAGTCTCAGAAAATAAAGTACAAAAGCTGTCACTGGGGCTTTATCCTTTCAAACACACAAAAAAAATGCTGGATTGTTTTAACCCAATTTTGGGTCAAATATGGACAGACCTAGCCTGGATGCCAGCCGAACTTAGTCACGCCCACAACATTTTTAGGTCGGGAAGTTCGGTCTGGACTCGATCCGTTGAGGAGCTATTATGCCCGAACCAAAGCTGTTCGGACCAATCAAATTGTCAGGGCGGGCTTTATACGATGATGGACAGATGAGCAACGGTAACGTAATCATCCACGTCACCAAAGAGCGCTTGGGTTGAATATGTTTACAACAAAGATGACTGCCGCTGGAGAATTGAGATTTCACACTTACAAATAAGTCAGATAGAATAAATGCATATTTGGCGTGCTGTCCGAGGAGTGGGCCCCGGGCTCGGTATTCGGCCCGAACCCAAAGTACTCCCCCCGTATTCCTGACTGTGGAAGAACAAGCCGAGAGTGAGTGGAGGGATGCTGAAAACTGTCAAGGAATGTTTGGTGAGTTGACAGAGTGAATACATATATGCTTCCTCTCATGCTGATAGGGTAGACCTGGTAATTGTTTGATGACAAGTTGATTGGATTGATTATTTGCACGTGCTTCTCCCGAACTTTGTTTGTGTAGATGTGTAGATTCCGCCATCGCGTCTGTTATAGAAGATATCGACAGCGCATTCATTTTAAAAGAGGAACAGAGAACCGCGATCAAAGCATTTGTCGATCGGAAACATGAATGAAGAACATACGTCACTTACTCCGTTGCTCTGATTGGTTGTAGGTCTATCCAATTGAGTGCAGAGGCATTTTCCTTCCTGGTTCGGTTGAAGCACGCCCCATAATCACAGCCCAATGGAGCAGATCAGACTCACATTCTGACTAGAATCTGAGTATGACGACATCAGGGTAGGACAAACCCAGCCGTTGGGTTACATTTTTAACCCAATGTTTAAAACAACCCAGCATGTTTTTTTTTGAGTAAAAGGTACTAATATGCACCCATTAGGGGTAAATAAGGTCCCAATATGTACCCTTTGAAAAGGTACCGCCCCAGTGACAGCTTTTGTATCTTTTTATCTGAGAGTGTAGCATTGTTTAAGGAACTGCACAAAAATAAGTCTTTATTAATCGATAATCTGCCTCTGTAGACATAATTTGTGTGAAAGGGAATAAAAGTTGTTGGTGTTTTTCTGCCTTTAGTGTTCATTTCAGCTGGAAACTGCAGTGAATTGTGTGTTAAGGAACATCTTTGCAGAAATGTAGGTAGAGGTGAGTTTTTGCAATGAACATGTTGATTATATAATATTAATTTTGATTAGGTTACACACTCCCTGCCTGAATTAGCTTTAGACAAGTATTGAACAGAAACACTGCGGCTGACAGACAGCATATGAAGTTTGGTCAGTACTCTTAAACCTTACGTTTTGGCGAGGCCTGCGGGCTGTCGGAGGCGATCTGTCGCATGCGGTTGCCATGGCAGCTGAGCGCCACGAGGCGTGAGATGATGGCGGTCTTGCCGTAGCCGATGTTGCCCACCAGAACCACGCCGCGATTGGTGCCGGAGTGGGCGGAGCCGAGGTAGGCGTCGATCTCCTGGAAGAGCCAATCACGGCCAGTGAACACCGAGTCCATGGTGATGCTGGGCACCTCGAAGAGCAGCGGCTTCAGAGCGATGTCCTGCAGTCTGTATGGAGCGAATCGCACTGGGGATGGAGAGGAAGTATAACAAATTATGAATATCTTATGATAATATACACTCACATACGCATGCACCCTCTCAAAACTCACAAACACACACAAATAATCCAAATGCATTTACAACAGACACGTACACTCACAGAAAGACACATCTAGGGCCCTATGATTTACCTTGAAAGCCAAAGTGGAACTAGGGAAAAATCTATAATATTCATAAAAAATATGGCAATGTTATGTTGTTGTATTGATGAGAATTGTAACGTTTTCTTTTGACTAATCATATGATTAATTTTTTTTATTTTTAAATAAATGTTAAAATAAATATTTTACATTTTAATTATAATATTTAAATAAATATAAAAATGTAAATAAATGTTACAATTTTGAATACATTTTTTTATATATATTTTTTTTACTAAATTGTCTTTTCATGAAAAAATGTGGATAATTATTATAAATAATAATATATTATATTATAATGCATATATTCTATGTACATAAAATATATATTTTTTATATAAATAACCTATTATCACTAAAAATATAATTAATATAATATAATATGATATAATATCATTTAATTTAATTTAATATCATTTAATATAATATAATACACTGCCCCTTTTTTTGGATGCAAATAGGCAAATGCTTGGCCAGATCTAGACCAAAAATTGATGCACCTCTTGATGGAAATCAATGTTGTGATGTTATTTCCATCAATGTTTGCTCAAGATCTTGTTTTGTCAATGCAAGAGTCCAGCACTCTGTGAAGTCTCCTCCAGCACATCCCAAAGACTTTAGATTTAGATTTAAGGTCTGGACTCAGACGAGCTGATTTCATGTGGGAAAATGATTCTTCATGCTCCTCACAACTATTCTTTCACAGTTTGAGCCTGATGAATCTTGACATCATTGTCCTGGAATATGGCCATGATCCTACATCCTATCCTACATGGTTGTTTAAGAAATGAAAAGCTACACGCCATTTAGGGTTAGAAGAACTGTTGCCAAAAGATAACATGCAAGAAACATTATAATATAATATAATATAATATAATATAATATAATATAATATAATATAATATAATATAATATAATATAATATAATATAATATAATATAATCGCTAACAAAAGTTTGGGAAAATTAAGCATAAAATAAAATAAATTTTATTTTTTAAAATTTAAAATTTATAAATTTAAAATTTAAAATTTCCCATGTTTCAACATCTACCAGACAACTAATTCATCCACATCACAAAATACAGAACGACACAGCAGTTCCAGAAGATCACACACAACTACAGTTTCACACAGTACAGAAGGACAGAGATCAGCCTGTGCAGGAACACACACTTACGTGACTGTGACTGTGACTGCCAGGCATGACTGTTAGCGGAAGCTGAGACACACACAGACAGGCGACAGGAGAGAGAGAGAGAGAGAGAGAGAGAGAGAGAGAGAGAGAGAGAGAGAGAGAGAGAGAGAGAGAGAGAGAGAGAGAGAGAGAGAGAGAGAGAGAGAGAGAGAGAGAGAGAGAGAGAGGGAGAGAGGGAGAGAGAGAGAGAGAGAGAGAGAGAGAGAGACAGACAGAGAGAGAGAGAGAGAGAGAGAGAGGGGAGAGAGAGCTTACACTTAAAAAGCAAATCAATCAAAATAAAAAAATCTGCATTGAGTGAGGACTTCAGGTGAGACGAGGAAACGTGAGGATGTAAGAGACGGTTTATAGGGAAAAAACATCATTTTCCACAATTATGATTACTGGCTAAGTACATTAAGTCACATCTGTGCATTAAAAGTGCCACTTTCATGTTCTTAAGATCTCAAGATCCAAAGTTTACACTTGTTAAGTGGCAAATGCAAGTAAATGAAGGTTTTGTAAATGGTGACAGTGATAGTCTGACCATCAAAGACATGCCTGTCTCCTGCTCGGGTCTTTCACAATGAGTCAATAAGGGGACACAAATGATATTTTCTATTTATTTGAGGTAAGACACATTTATGCCTGATCAATTAAAACTGACCTAATTAATAATAATTAGCCTAGCGGTCCTGTCTGATTTGCTGAAAGGCAAGTAACTGATTGCCTGAACTTTCACACTTCTTCATCAACACCAAATGTGCTTCTTTTAATTCATATCAACAAGTATGAAATATTAGGTCAAGTACACTTTGGGGTACATGTACCACGGTAAAAGAATATGATAATCAAACATTACAGTGGTTTTTGATACCATTACTGTAACATAGTACAGGTAGAAACAGCTGAACACACACCTGAAGACACGCTGGATAATTGTCAGAGAACTTCTCTCACACACAGGACAATCATGATGACTAGAGATAGTGTTGCATTGAGAGGGGTGACACACAGTAAAGTTATGTAGTTATGTTCATTTAAAGGAATGTTATGTGTTTAATACAAGTTAAACTCCATCGACCGCATTTGTGGCATATTTTTGCCAGAGAAAAAAAAATCAATTCACCCCTTTTTTAATTGTTCGCCGTTCAAATATAGTACAAAAGTACAAAAATTTTCTCTTCTGTATTTCAAAGTTTAGGGTCAGAAAGATTTTTGTCTTGAAGGAAATGAATACTTTTATTTGGCAAGGACACATTAAATTGATCAAAATTGACATTAAAAACATTTATAAAGTTACAAAAGGTTTCTATTTCAAATAAATGCTGCTCTTTTGAACTTTCTATTCTTCGAATAATCATAAAAAAATGTTTCTTGAGCAGCAAATCATCATATTAGAGTGATTTCTGAAGGATCATGTGATACTGGAGACTGGAGTAATGATGCTGAAGCTTTAAACACAGGAATAAATTACATTTTACAATATATTCACATAGAAAACATTTAAAATGGCAATAATATTTAGCAATATTACAGTTTTACTGTGGATATTTATTTTATTAAATTTTTTATTACTGTAATATTTTTTGATTATGACTGTTTTTGCTTGGTGAGCAGAAGAGACTACTTTTACAAACATTAGAAAATCCCTAAACTTCTGAAAGGAATTTCATCTTAACTGGTTTAATCTGATTGTGAGTTATAAATATTTTTGCAACACAACATTCGATTCGTTTTTTTTTTGCTTAACTAATTTATCAAATGTGAATTTTAATGTTTGTTGTTGCCTTGTTAATTCCATTATAATTATATAACAATTTCTAGTTAGTGATTGAGTGTGTGTGTGTGTGTGTGTGTGTGTGTTAGTTGCTGTCAGGACGATGGCTCCTCGCGGCTCTGTTTAATAATAATCCGTATCATATCATGAGAGTCACCTTAGCATTCTCTCTCCTGATCGCGAACCGGATGCAGTGAGCTATTTTAATTATTCACCAGGTGAGAGTGGCTCACCAGACCAGCAGGCGTGTGTGTGAGTGTGTGAGTGTGTGTGTGCGTCCGGGGAAACGGAGGATTCGAGGTCACGCCAAGGCCCTGGATTCCTCATTAGCTGATGAAGATAAAGCGTGTGTGCTGGGATGTGTCCTCCTCACCCAGTGGACATCCACAGAGGTCTGTTAAATCAGTTTCTCCTCTCTTTATACGAGCATGTTTAGCACTCAAAAAAGATTTAGCCCCTAAATTTAAGATTTATGCATTTAAATTGCATATCGTTGCTGTAGGGCAGAAACCTTGTATCTCCATATTTCGTCATTTTTATTTCTTTTCGTAAATCAACTATATTAGTCGGCCTTCACATCTTTCTGTGGGTTTTGCAAAAGCTTAACCAATGAAAAGTATTACAAAGAGCTTGTGGTTTAACCTCGTAACTTCATTGGATCCTGTCTCTATCGTGAATGAAGTTGACATACAGTTTGTACAGTGCAGTGTTTTCTTTACTCAAGAAATATATATATATCAACAGTAATGTTTTATGTATTTGAGGAGTGGAGAAGAGTGTCGAGTCACAGCCAGTCCTGTCTTTAATAGCCTGTGCGTAGCAGTTTCGTCCGGCTAGATATAAAGCTTTTGGAGATGTGAGGTTACTGCCCCACAGTGACGATATAACAATGTCCATCCATTAGGATTACACAGTTTTAACATAAATGAACTAATAAACTTAATGTGATGCATATTAGTTAGACATACATAAATTAAACAGGTAAGATTTCTGCACTCAAAAAACATGTCATAGTTTATTTGAACCATTATTGTCTTATTAAATTGCATCTATTTGACTTTATTTAAAGAATCTGTAACACTTTAGTTTCGGGTTCAATTCTCACTATCAACTAGTTGCTTATTAGCATGCATATTAGCTAGAATACTAGATATACTAGAATATTAGCTGTTTATTAGTACTTATAAAGCACATATTAATGCCTTATTCTTCATGACCATATTCTACATCCCTTAATCACCCAATAACTAAACTTAACTACAGCCTTAATAACTATTAATAAGCAGTAATTAGGAGTTTATTGAGGCTAAAGTCTTAGTTAATAGTGAGAATTGGACCCTAAATGATTAGAATCAGCATAAATGCGTTCATTGTAAAACCATAAAGAAGTAAGAACTGTGAAACAAGAAATATTCAGCTAGTTAACATGTATGAGATTGAAACAAATTGGATTTATTGATGATAAATATATAAAGCTGGTTTTGTCTATTTAAAATACTTCCAGTTTATTAGACCTATTACAGAAATCTTACCGGTTTCATTTATGTATGACTGACAAATATGCATCATATTACACGTTCATGTTAAAACTGTGTAATCCAAATGGATGCAAATTTTATATGCAATTAAAATACATAAATCCTACATTTATGCATACAATTTTTTGAGTGTAGAGGTTAAACGCAGCGTCTCAGTCGACACACAGATATTAAAGGGAAACAATTCTGTCAGTAATTACTCTCCCTCATGTTGTTCCAACCCCGTAAGACTTTCGTTCATCGTCGGAACACAAATGAAGATATTTCTGATGAAATCTGAGAGCTGTCTCACTCCTTCATTCTTCTATGTAATCGATATCTGCCATCCCAGAAAAGTTAGTAAAGACATCGTTAAAATAGTCCAAGTGACTACAGTGGCTCAACCTTACTTTACATTTTCTTCTGTGTTCCTCTGAGTGAGTTCACGTAGTGTAACAGCGCAGCGCTTCTGGGTTGTACGTCAGAACGGAGGCTCACTATTGGCCAGCATCACTCACATGACCAGCGTCGGCCAATAGTGAGCCTCCGTTCTGACATTCTAACTCACTCAGAGGCCCACACAGAAGAACATGAATAGCTGAATAAAGTCGTTATTTTTGTTGTTTTTGGCGCACAAAAAGTATTCTCGTCGCTTGATAAACTTAAGGTTGAGCCACTGTAGTCACTTGGACTATTTTAATGATGTCTTTACTAACTTTTCTGGGATGGCAGATATCGATTACCTATGGAGGAGTGAGACAGCTCTCAGATTTCATCAGAAATATCTTAATTTGTGTTCCGAAGATGAACGAAGGTCTTAAGGGGTTGGAACAACATGAGGGAGAGTAATTACTGATACATTTTTGGGTGAACTAACCCTTTATCACACAGAGACAGAGGGCAGATGGGGACGCAGCCCTGCCTTCAGCACAAACACTCGTAGTGGGACTCGATGAGACAGAGGAGGAACAACGGCGCCAGAAGAATGAGAGAATGAGGCTAAACGCTGGTCTATGGACACTTTTTGACATCAAACCAAATGTATTTGTGAGTTGGCATCCATGCACAGGATCAGGGTGATATAAATCAAATCTAAGCGACTGGACACACTATACGGGCTGATGCTCACCTCGCAGGTCCGGCCCGGAGCGTCCCGAGGACGAGTTCTGACGGGGCATCCGCAGGGAGGTGCGCAGGGGCGCGTGTCTCTGCTCATCCAAATAGGCCAAGTCCTCCAGGTGGGCCGAACTGGTGGCTAATGGGACAGAAGACACATAATGAGAGGAGTTCATCTAAGCCAAGCATTATTATTACTCGTTAAAACTTGGGTACATTGTACAGTGATGCTTACAAACAGTTTGTCACATCCGCGTTTTCTTGAAATGCACAGAATCTGATCAAATCCCAGATTCATAGTACAAAGTGACAGGGTGGAGATGATCACAGTGGCTTCTAAATAATCCTTTTCCGTTGCCCACAAAAACACTGATTAAATCCGGATGAGGGAGAGAGAAGGTTTGAAGCTGCCAATGTGAACACCACACTTATCCGTCTTTCCAGGACTGTCCGTTTTGGTGCAAAATCGTTCCAAGCCTCTGTCTAAACTCTTGTGGTGGAACTTCTCCATTTCAGTCCTAGTGTGTTGTATAACAAAGACTAGTTTTGCTCTGACTGGACTGAACGTGTGCGCATGCATGAGGGCTGACTGGAGATGACTGGGAATCATGAGCTGGGAAAGAACGCTTCTGTATATGGGGTGAGCGCAGCAGCTGGGAATTTTGGGGAGGGGTTTTGAAGTGGAGTCAGAGCGGCTGACAGAAAGATCCTGAGGACGGGAAGAGGACGGGAAGAGGACGGGATTGGTGTGAGGAGGAGCCGGGTGGATCCTGCCAATGTTACTAGCAATTAGTGAAACCAGTCAACAAGGCAATTATCTGCTGTTATTATTTACTCCCTGTCATATCTTTATTAACCCATATGCCGTTAATATGTATTTCTGGAGGAAGTAAACATTTTGAAGAATCTTCTCATAGATCTTTTAATAGTTGCGGCTATCGAGCTCCAAAAAGGAAAAATAAATAAATTTAATTTAACACAAAACAAAAACACTATACACAAAATAAAAGTATAAAATATGATGCAGGTTTGACGTGAGAACAGCGTTTGATGTTGTTGATGTCCAACCTGTGCCATAAGTGGAGTACTTGTTAACAAGTCGTACACTTGTAGGATTTATTAAAAAAAAAAATAATAATAATAATAATTCACAGAAATTTGCACAAATTTCACTAATAATTACAATGGAACAGCAAGTAACAGTAAATGTGAAATTTTGAAGAACTAAGTTATTTTTTTGTAAAACACTCCAATGATCGTCGTTTTTATTTACGATTTCGAAAAATCTTTTATTACAGCGTATGGATCATAGATATAGCCTATAGATGCTGCGTCTATGGGCCGCTATACGTAAGCCGTCCGCCATATTGGAACGGTCAAAGCAAGTCATATTTTTAATCATATTTTCATTGTATCTATATGTAGGAATCATGACAGGCCTAGTCAATACTGTAGCTCAAACCCATCTGAGACTCAAAGCACACGTCTTTTCAGAGGCAGTTTGTGTTATTTTCAGTTCAGAGGTTATTTTTGACAGGACATGTTCCACAGCGCTTTACAGGATGACTTTGAGCGAGTGGATGTGTTATTGTGAGTGCATCAGATGAAATAGAAGAAAAAAAAAAACATTTTGAAATTGATTTTGGGTGTGCTTTTGTGTGTTATCATGTGTGCTTGTGTGTATACGACCAGACAGCCTTGTTCTGAGATAATACTTTGAAATTGAGTTTGAGTTTGTTGAAAATGTGTGTGTGTTGTATGCAGTGCCACAGGTGCATCTTATTCCAGGAAACTGCAGGTGGACGAATTTGAGGTTCTGTTTTCAGTGAGACTGGAAAACAAGCAATTACAGCAGATTTAGAGTTGAATTAAAGACGCTCCGTTCTCGCGAGGACCTTCCAGGGCATTACAATCCAGCTGAGTCAGGTTGAGATGCCCTTATTGGACCAGTTAGAGTCTCATTACGCAATAAGGGAAATTCAAATGCAATAGAAAGGAATCCGGCCAAACAACACAGCCTGACTTCACTCAGCCTGAGTTAAATGGATAGCTCACCTAATAATGAAGGTTTGGTCATAATTTACTCTCCATCATGTCATGGAACATGGAACAGAAAAGAAGATATCAGGCCGACATTGAGAGTAAATAGAGACTAGGGCTGTCAAGCCCCCAAAAATGTCAACACACTATCAAAACGTAGTCCATGCAAATTGTACACTATACTAAAAGTAATCTGAAGCCATTCAATAACTTTATGACAATAATGATGTACCTCAAAGCACCATATTTAAACATACACTACTGTTCAAAAGTTTGGGGTCGGTACATTTTTGAAAGAACTCATCAAGGCTGCATTAAAAATACAGTAAATCAGTAATATTGTGAAATATTAATACGATTGAACATTTATTCCTGTCCTCCAGTCTTCAGTCACATGATCCTTCAGAAATCATTCTGTTGATTTGCTGCCCACGAAACATTTCTGATTATGGTCAATGTTGAAAACCGTTGTGCTGCTTCATATTTTTGTGGAAACCGCGATACATTTCTTATTGCAGGATTCTTTGATTAAAAGAAAGTTCAAAAGAACAGCATTTATGTGGAATAGACATTTTATGAATGTCTTTACTGTTAAATTTGGATCAATTTAATGTGTCCCTGCTGAACAAAAGTATCTTCTGTTAAATCTCATATGGCATTTCGATGGTTTGGAATAAAGTGCAAATAAAGTCATTTGAATGTCATTTTTGGAGCTCAACAGCCTCAGTCCTCATTCCCTTTCATTGTATGGAAAAGAGCAGCCAGGACATCCTGCTAAACCTCTCCTTTTGTGTTCCACGGGCGACAGGGTTTGGAGTGATTCGAGGGAAAGTAGACGACGTCAGATGTTCTTTTTTTATGTGAACTAGCCCTTTAAGCTCAGGTTTATATTGTGTTACGTCACGCCCGCATCCCCATTCTTTCTTTTCATTCTCTTCTAGAAACCTGTAATTAGAACACTCACATGTCTTCAGTATCTCTCCTTTCAGCTACACTCCACAACATTACATAATCTACAATCTGCACTCCTCCGGTCCCATTCACACCTCCTCAAGTCCCCGGTTTCTCCGTTCCTCAGATGAGATCGAGCTGGTAAAGCCTGCAGCTTTGATCTCCTCAGCCAATCCACAGCCAGCATTCTCGTCTTATCTTCATCTCTCTCGTTCCACTTCTCACCTATAATCCCTTACCTTACCATTATCATTACACCTATTTTTCTTTCTTCCACCTATTTTTCTTTTTCTCTATCCTCCGTTTTATTCATTCCTGGTTACATCATTTGGGTTGATATTGAGTATTTCTCTCTCTCCTTTTCACTGAGATCATCACTTACCTCAGTACATTATTTATATCATTGCCCTTTCATCTTTTTTTCAGACATTCATTTTTTCCTCCTACACATCTCTCGTTCGGACTGGATATGTTTTCTAAGCAATTATGAAGCGAGGATTACATATTCAGATATGGATGATCTCTGCACACTGCAAACAATTATTTTCTAACTCAGTATTTTTGTAATGTTTTTCTGTACAAATATCTAAACATTCTTAATTCAGAATACGTTTACTTGAAAAGCAAAATAACTTAAAAAGGACCTAATATTCCCTTGATTTAGTTTTGGGGCTCTACTAGAATAGGTTTTCATTCTTGAATGTTCAAAAAACACATTATTTTCCTCATATTCTCCATCGTTGCAGCTCCTCTCTTCCCAGGCTGTCAGTAACGCTCTGTTTAGTTCCTGTCTCTATGAAGCCCCGCCTTCTGAAAAGCACACGGTGCTCTGATTGGTCGGCTGGATCAGTGTGTTGTGATTGGTCAAGCTCTTCGAGCGTGTTTGGGAATGTCCCGCCCCTTACCATAACCGCCAGTTTAACACACTACTAACTAACTCAACCAGGCCCCGCCCCTTTATTCTGCATATTCATTATTTAAATGAGGAATATTGTGACGTGTTCGTTCCCGGAAGAAACTCAAGACTACAATGGAGGCGTTTCAGGGAGTTCAGAAACACTGACACTGATATGAAGAATAACTCCCGCTGGAAGGACTTTTTCATGCTCTGTTTGACATTACACACTAAAAGAGTTTTGAACATGTATAATAGCATAGGTCCTCTTTAAGATATTTAAAACATTTATCAAAATGAAGTGAGTTCATGCTTAAGGCAAGACGAAACAATTGGGGTAAGAAAAATGTACTTGTTAACTACCCCAACGACTGATATTTTTTCTTGTTTTATGCATAAACTTATTTTTGAACTTACATTTTGATACATTTTCAGTAAACAAGACTTAATATATTAAGCCATTTTGATTCTCAATTAAATGCATCTTGATTTCAGAATTTGTACTAGAAAACAAGACAAAAATTCTGAGGAAGAATATCATTTTTGCAGTGTAGTTTTTACATCTAATGCTCGTAGGAAGGCCAAAACCGTTCGGAGAAATCTGTGAACACACTCTCATTACTGTGTCTTCATCCTCTTGTTATGTTCGACGGGATCCCAGCAGCCATCCATTTTCAAAAAAAGAATCTAAATACAAAGTGAATGTGGGCTGACAATTTCAGCTTTGGTTAATTCAGCAATGGGAAAAAGATGAAAAGAAGAGTTAAGAAATAATCTAATCGCAGTCACAGATATTCCAAACCGTTCTCCAAAAAACTGAAGGCAACTTGCTCGGTAATTTTTACTGTGAGTGCTTGACAAAAACAAACATGTTCGGACGAGTTTAAAATCACAAAGCGAACCTCCTCTGGAAAAACTAGTCTTTAATCTCTGATTTCTCTTACTAATGGCATCTTACAGCGCTCAACTCTCCTCTCGGAGGCCGATGGGAGTCTACAAACACGCATTAGTATTACTTCAGCTTGCTTGGATACTATTAGATTACATTAAGCCAGCGTTACTACAGGCTCAGCATTGAAGAGACATCCAGACGGCCACCGTGGAGATTTGCCTCATTGTGATTCTGACTGACTGATGTAAAAGACACGTTACGATACATGTTTAATGAGTACATCTGCTCCCATGATCCCTAGCAGCACTGCCCGCACTGAATAAACAATCATCGCTGTCTGTGACCTAGACAAACTATTTCCACAATTCACCCTCATGTCATGTCAAACCTGGGGGACTTTCTTCCTTCCTTTTTTTTTTTAAAACACCCTGGACGCTTTATTCCGTATAGTGAAAGTGAACGGTGACTGGAGCTGTCAAGCTCGAAGTTGACAAAAAAACACAATGCAAATATAATAAAAAGTCCTCTATGCGACTCATGTGCTATATTGCAGGATTTATGAAGCCATATGATAACTTTGTATGACAGACAGACTGATAAGTCATATATGGAGGTTGTAATAAGTTTTAAATCACAAGAACCAATGGCATTTGGTATCAAATGGTGTCGACATGCCATTTTTTCAAAACATCAGTGGAAGGAAACATTAAGGACCGAATGAATAATGACTTCATCCACATCTCTGTGATGATTCCTGTCTTGTCTTGTGTGGACTTTAGTTATTTCCTGTTCTGTGTCATGTTTTGTAGTCCTTTGTAGTTTTTCTAGTTTATTAGTATCCCCAGGTGTTTCTGATTAACCACGCCCCCTTGTTATCTTGTTTAGCTTGTTAGTCTCTGTATTTAAACCCTGTGTCTTGTTTCAGTGTTTGTGCTGTTCCCTATGTCGTTTGTGCTGTTCCCTATGTCGTTTGTGCTGTTCCCTATGTCGTTTGTGCTGTTCCCTATGTCGTTTGTGCTGTTCCCTATGTCGTTTGTGCTGTTCCCTATGTCGTTTGTGCTGTTCCCTATGTCGTTTGTGCTGTTCCCTATGTCTGAGTTTTTGAGTCTGTCTAGTCTTTAGTTTATTTAATAAAAGTACTACTGCTGCATTTGGATCCTGCGTCCTTCTATGTTCCAGCCTGCCACGTTACAATCTCATTTGACCATCAAGTCATACTGACCAACTGCAATGCTAATTTTAAGGTGTTTTTGTCATTTTGGAGCTTGACAACCCCAGTCCCCATTGACATTTTATTATAAAGGAAAGAGCAGCCAGGATATTCTTCAAAATACTTCACTTTTTGCATAAAGCAAAATGTCATGGATGAGACAGAACTGCCATTTTTGTTTTAATTTTCCTTCTAACGGTGGATTTATTGGTATAACGGTATATTGGTAAATTAATCTATAGATCTTCTGTGGCCTTACGGTAAGATCTTACGGATTTATGAATGAACGACTCGTTTTAAAATCTTCCCGGTCTACTGACATTTAATTATGACTCTGCAATAAATAAATCCACAATCCAATATGACAGCGATGCCATAGAAATATACAGGGCTACAAGTTCAAACACAAAATTCTAAAGATGGCTTGTTTCTCTGCCGCATAAGCTCTATAGATCACACAGACCAACTGGCATACACATCAGTCAAATGATTGTTAGGCTGCATACATTAGGTCAACTGAAGCCAGGAACACTTCCCGTAACACCCGATGTACTTGTTACATTAAAGGAAGAATGGCATTTATGCTAATATTAGTCTGTCTGTCTCATCTTTATACCGATTTATACCCACCATCTACTTTTATACAGATGGTGGACCTGTGCCTGACCAAAACCCATCCCTGAATGTCAGCAGAGACCGTGTCTACAAGACAATCCCCTGTGAAGGCCTCGTCGACATGACAGACATCATCACAGATCCTCAAAGACCACGAGAATCAGACAGGTCCTCCACACAGACCTGTGACCTGTGATGAATCTGATCTTCAAGCAAAAGCTCCTGGATGAATATTTGAACGATCCCGATCCCGATCTGAATTCTGACCTGAATCATGATGACACAGTGTTCGTTCAGAGGAGGCCAGAGGAGAACGGGTTTTTTCTCCATTCTGTCTGCTGATGCAGTTTGGGTTCCTCTGGCTTGGGGACGCTTAATAGTCAACAATATTACTGATCTGACTTCACTGACGCTGTTGCATGAGAACTGAACTGAGCTGGACGATGACATCACGTTTTGCAGACTAATTTAATAATTGACGATCTTTACAATGGACCTGAATCAACACTGAACAGACTTCACCAACAAAAACAATAGACTACTAAATGACTAAATTACAAATAAAATGACTAAATGACTAAATTACATTTTTTTACTAAATTACAAACAAAACATTAATGACTGTAAATGCATGACTTCAGAAATCTTTGAATACAGTAGTGGCCAAAAGTGATGTCCGGCCTATCACTGACACATGAAACATGACAAATTGTGCTTCAGACATCATTTTTGGCCAAGCTGTCATACAAAGAAATTATGAACACATGATAAAAACAAGAGAGAACCAATGAAATAATAATAACTGATTATGTTGTAGTCAGTTTATGCTTTTTCCTGTCAGCTTTTAAAAAATATATATGTATTTCTTTGCATAGTAAAATAAAACCTGAAGCTGTTTGCCTTTTTTTGCCAAATAAAGTTGTCAGTTAAACACCTTAACCAAGTTTAGTGTTTTATTCTTCCTTCATATTTTTCGAACTTGTAGCTTGTAGTAATTTTTGAGCTTAAAAACAGCAGTATTTATTCACTTTATTATATGAAAGGGGTGGCCAGGATATTCACCTTTTTTGTTATTAAGAATAAATTCATATGGGTGTGAAAAATCACGAGGATGAGTAAATAATGACAGACCTGCCATTTGTGTCTTAACGTAATATGACAAATATTCTGGCACAATAAAAAGAATAATTCATCTTTATATTATAAAGTATATTTTCCAGACCGTTCTAAACAGCTTGCCACAGTCAGATTTGAAAAACGGTTAATGCCGCTGCCAGGGTTGGATGGTTTTTCAGAGCAACTGCATCACTTCTGATCAGTGAGCGTGAATACCAGCCGTTTTCTCCATTAAGAAATAATCTTTTATATCACTTGCCCTTTTGAGAGCCACTTTCTTTTGAGATAACCATAACTCACTTCTCTCTCTCTCTCTCTCTCTCTCTCTCTCTCTCTCTCTCTCCTAAAAAAGATTCTTCTCATAAACACAACAATGCTGATTACTTGGACAATAACACAATCAGCCAGCAATGAAGAGGCGCTGTGTTATATAAGCGACATATCAACATAATCAGACAGATTTAGCTTTTACTTCAGGGAGCGCTATTCCAGAAGACTCATCATTATTGCCGCTATTAGACGCCTCTTATCTCCTGTTAGCGCCACCACGGCAGTGCAGAGCTAAAACATATAGTTTATGACCCGGGCTGATTCCATCACTAACTGCTATTTGATGGCAATGAGTGGCTGTGAGTGAACACACTTGTATGATTGAGTTGAACTGGAAATGCACTGAAGAGGGAGACTGAAGCTGGAATGGTGTCACCGGATTGGACAGTGGAGAGTGCATTAACCTGTGAGCCATTCATAATGAATCAACAATGCCTTTTAAATTCCTCATGAATAAAATATGAGGAAGTTGAATGACATTTAAAGACATTTAACTTCTCAGAACGAATTACCCATAGAAATGTGGGCTATTTAAAACAACCACAACAAAGTAATAGATTATGTATTATTAGAATTGTTATTAGAATTATGTCAATTGAAATACTCAAAAATTGTATAGGTTGCTTTTTAAATAATTAATGTTTATAGGTTGCATCAAACATTTATTTACATTAAATGTATTGTAAATTTATTTATATTATTAATGTTTGTATATATATATATATATATATATATATATATATATATATATATATACAGTGCAATGCATAAGTGAATACACCCATGCTAAAGTTGACTAAAAAGAGGAATAAAAAATCATCTTTTGGAAATTGAACTTAATGCCTTAATTAAAAAAATTAGGAAAAATCCAACATTGGCATGGTTTTATTTCAGTTAGCCTAATAGCTGGTTTGATTTGCATTGAGAGACGATCTTATGGAGTACTCCATGCCAATCTCTAGGTATGGTGAAGGCTATGTGATAATGTGGGGCTATTTTAATTCCATGTATCCTGGATCCATGAAGTAACTGGCCTTTAAAAATAAAAATCTGCCTGCCTCTATGGGAATTTAACATAGGGGTGTCCAGACTTATGCACCATGTATTTTAAGGAAGAACATTTATTTATTTACGATACATTATTCATTCACAAAGAAAATTGGTGTCCTTAAAGGTTGGATTTTTCCTCATTTTTTTAATTAAGGCATTAAGTTCAATTTCCAAAATATGATTTTTTATTCCTCTTTTTAGTCAACTTTAGCATGGGTGTCTAAACTTATGCATAGCACTGTATATATATATATATATATATATATATATATATATATATATAGACATATAGACATATAAAATAAGTGCGATTTTATAGGTTGCATTTCAAGTATTTTTTATTAGTAAATTATTGTAACATTAATAATAAATACTACAACAATAATACATTATAAATAAGTGTAAATAAGTGCAACCTATAACATTTTTACGTATTTTATGAATATTTCATTAATTCTCATTTTATGAACAAAGCAAACCTTAAAGGGTTAGTTCACCCCAAAATGAAAATTATGTCATTAATGACTCTCCCTCATGTCGTTCCAAGCCCGTAAGACTCATCTTCGGAACACAGTTTAAGATATTTTAGATTTAGTCCGAGAGCTTTCTGTCCCTCCAATGAAAATGTATGTACGGTATACTGTCCATGTCCAGAAAGGTAATACAGACATCATCAAAGTAGTCCATGTGACATCAGTGGCTCGATCTTAAGTTTATAAAGCGACGAGAATACTTTTTGTGCGCAAAAAACAACAGAAATAACGACTTTATTCCACTATTCATTTCCTTCTCTCTGGGCCTCGAGTTAGTTCACGTAGTGTAACTGCGTAGCGCATCTGTGTTGTACGTCACACGCATCACACATGACTAGCGTCGGCCAATAGTGAGCCTACGTGTGACGTACAACCCAGAAGCGCTACGCAGTTACACTACGTGAACTCACTCGAAATGAATAGTGGAATAAAGTCGTTATTTCTGTTGTTTTTTGCGCACAAAAAGTATTCTCGTCGCTTTATAAACTTAAGATTGAGCCTCTGTAGTCACTTGGACTACTTTGATGATGTCTTTATTACCTTTCTGGACATGGACAGTATACCGTACATACATTTTCAATGGTGGGACAGAAAGCTCTCGGACTAAATCTAAAATATCTGTGTTTCGAAAATGAACGAAAGTCTTACGGGTTTGGAACGACATGAGGGAGAGTCATTAATGACATAATTTTCAGTTTTGGGTGAACTAACCCTTTAAACAGAACACCTGTTCTTGTGTGTTTTGTTGTTGTTTGACTTTTTCCTTTCATATTTCCTTTCATTCAAATTCAAATTCAACTTCCTGTTGTTTGTGGTTAAAGGTGCACTATGTAACCTTTGGTCCTCTAGCGGATGAATAAGTTTATCATATTGCTCATAAAACATATAGAGATGTAACCAGTTGAAATGGAAAGGATCTCAAGCTGACTAGCTGAAGACGTTACTTTACCAATTAATGGACACGGTACTTCCTTGGAAATAAATTACAGTACAGCAGCTACAACAACAACAATAGGTTTCATGAAATAAGCCTTCACAATAGATAATGCTTTACAATGAACTCTCTTAGAAAGCTTCATGTGGAAATTTATCTCATCAATAAAATACCTTCACAGCGTTTACCATCTCAACGTCGCTTTTACACCATTTCAAATCCCTCAGTTCTCGCCGTCTCCGAAAAGCCAAGCAATGTTGATTCTTGTTTTATTACGAGCTCTATCGGATTCGCCAATTTCGCGCGAATAGCATCCTGCTCTGTCTAAAATACAACATCCTTACCATGGTGAATCAGGGTAAGACAAAAACACGTTTTGAAAGAAGGACTGATAGTGCATTGACTCATTATTTACATCACAAAGTTGCTAAGTCAAACTTTAATTCAATTCAAATCCAAAAGTCATGAACTGTAACAGATCTAATGCTTATAATCTGAATGTTTCCCAGTGATCAACATGACATTCATGATTTGTGTGCTTGGGATTTGCCAAAGGAAGCTGTTCCCAAAGCAGTGGGATTGTTATGTGCATCGAGTGGCACAACAGGAAATCACAATCATGATTGATAAAGAGATAGAATGAACAAACATCCATTAACAGAGGAGGCGGGGCTTAAGACTCACCTGCCACTGAGTTGGGGCGGGGCATGAGGTAGAGTGGGGTGGGGTGAGAGGAATAGTGGGCGGAGCCCGGCTCAGGGATCTTGTTGAGGCTGTAGGTGGAGGCGGCCATGTTCTCGTCCACACGGTACAGGCTGGAGTCCAGTGTGGATCTGTGTGAGTGCCAGAGCTTCAGGCTGCTGCCTCGAGAGCCATCGCCGTGCTTCCCGCTCCTGTCCACCGGCTCCGAGTAACTGGTCAGGGTGGCTGGGAAAAGAGGCAGGATGAAAAAGAGGAGCTGTCAAGATTTGTGCTTCTTACAGTTCAAGGTTTTTTTTTTTTTGTGCAAAATTGTGACAAGAAAATCCTGTTAGAAAGGATAATTTCCCTGGAGGAGCTGGATTTGAATATACTGTATGAAAAGTGATTGCAGCAATTAAGCTCTTGCAGAACCGCTCAGTTTTGCAAGCATCATTCGGATTGACTTTCATTGCATTATCTTAAGATATGTGTGAAAAACACAGCTTTAGAGCCTAAAAAATATTGCTAGCACTTCATTAAGGTTCCATTTGTTAACATTTGTTAACTACAATACTTCACATGAACTAACAATAATAAATATTTCGAACGCATTTATTAATCTTAGTTAATGTTAATTTCAACATTTACTAATACATGAATAAAGTGCCCTATTATGCCATTTTAAAGGTGGTTTTGGAGTCTCCTACAACAGGTTTACAAGCATCCAAGGTCAAAAAACACTTTAATTTTCTCTGAGTCTGAAAACGGTTCGTTCAAAGATTCAGTCTCTCTAAAACCTCTAAAACTGCTCTGATTGGTCAGACGGCCCAGTCTGCTGTGATTGGTCGACCTCTTACAGCGCATGTCAGAAATAAAACGCCTATCACCCTATCTGAATTTTAGCTCTTCCTCAGCACTTGATGTCAGTGATATGAACGATGGCGTCAGTTTTTCCATATCAATTCCAGCGTGAGACCTCATCCTTATGAAGTGCAGCAAAGACGCAAATGTCGACAACACAAACCAAACTCTTCCAGTCTCAGACTATAGCCTTCGAGGGCGGGTCAAAGTTAGACGTCGATCATCGGCAGCCAATAGACTGGCTTTATGCAAATTTGTTACATTGTTACGTAGGTTTGTAACAGGAAGTGAGACTGGAAGTGCTGACGAAAATCAAATGTTGTATCTGTTAATATTATTAAATGGACCTGAGCAAACAAGTGCTAACAATGAACAGCATTTAACTAGCATTAAAAAAGATTAATAACACATGTACTGTTCGTTGTTAATTATGGTAGTTATGTGTTACCATTACAAAGTGTTACCAAAAAAAACATTAAAGCTGAAGTGTGTCGTTTATGCACCACTAATAGCAGCAGCAAGTGGAATTGCATTTTTGCTTGAAAACAAGTGTATTATCTGAGCACTCGTAGTGCACTACACCTCATAGCGTTTTTTCAGTTTGAACACACTAATTCATAGTTCTCAGTGACAGGTGCAGAGACCCGGAGGGCCTGTCAGGTTCACATCTGTTTCAAGCATGAATATTTAGATCACATCTCAAAAGAAGAACAATTTGATGAAGTTATGGACACATATACAGCCTTCGCCACACTTAAACAGCAGACTATATTAAAACACTTGATGTGAAAAATGTATAACATGGCTTAATGCATTAAGACAGTGATATTAGAAGATTAAATTCAGTATACACTAGGGGTGAGGGAAACATATTGCAATATTTTGCAAGTGGATATTGTTTCGATGGGTGTCAAGTATCTTTTCAGGGCCTGAATTTTGGCGATTGCGAGAATTGTGCATAATTTTAACATAAGCTCCAGGCTTGTATTGTGGGAAACAATAATAATAAAAATGAAAAAGCGTGTGTAAATCGGTTCTACCGCATCTCTCTCTCTCTCTCATCTATAATGTTGCAAAATATCCTATTTCAAATAAATGCTATTCTAAAAATTTCAACTTTTGAACTTTCTATTCATCAAAAAATCCTGACCAAAAATGTATCACAATTTCCACAACTGTTTTCAACACTGATAATAATCAGAAATGTTTCTTGAGCAGCAAAGCATCATATTAGAATGATTTCTGAAGGATCATGTGACACTGAAGACTGGAGTAATTCAGCTTTGATGACAGGAATAAATTACATTTTACTATATTTTCAAATAGAAAATGATTATTTTAAATCGCAATAATATTTCACAACATTACTTTTTTTTTTTTACTGTATTAAATAAACGCAGCATTGGTGAGCAGAAGAGACTTCTTTGAGAAGCAGTAAACACTCTTACCGATGATGCCGCTGTCTCTGCTCTCCAGGGTGGACGAGGGGCTGGTGACGGGCTGTCCCGGGGCTGAGGGGAGAGTGGAGCAGGGACTGCAGGCCGGAGGAGAGGCGGTGCTGCTGGTCAGGGTGGAGCACGGACTCATCCTCCCGCTGGCTCCTAAACCCTGCACACACAACCAGTGTTGGGGTAACTCAGTACAAGTAAATTGAGTTACGTAACCAGATTACTTTTTCAAGTAACTAGTAAAGTAACGCATTACTTTTTCAATTTACAACAAAATATCGAAGTTACTTTTTCAAATAAGTAACGCTAGTTACTTTTTCACATTTGTGACCCTGGACCACAAAACCAGTCACATGTCGCACGGGTATATTTGTGGCAATAGCCAACAATACTTTGTATGGGTCAAAAGTATCGATTTTTCTTTTATGTCAAAAATCATTAGGATATTAAGTAAAGATCATGTTCCATGAAGATATTTTGTAAATTTCCTACCATAAATATATAAAACATTTATTTTTGTGAGTGAACGCAGCACAATCGTGAACATAAATGGACAACTTTAAAGGAGATTTTCTCAATGTTTCGATTTTTTTGCACGCTCAGATTCCAGATTTTCATATAGTTGTATCTCGGCCAAATATTGTCCTATCCTAACAAACCACACACCAATGGAAAGCGTATTTTATTCAGCTTTCATATTATGTATAAATCACAATTTCAGAAAATTGACCCATGTGACTGGTTTTGTGGTCCAGGGTCACATTTATTGACTGACAGCTCTCCTGTCCCCATGTTGAGAGAAATGTTGTGTGTGTGCGCTGTGTAAACATGATGCTTATTTTAGTTCTAGATTAAATGTGAACATGCATTTACTCATCTCACTTGCACAAAAACATTCAGTATTCCTCAGAATGAATAAAAAAAAAGTACAATTTAATCTCAGAATTTTACGCAAAACTTTTATAATTAACTATAGCCGCGTTTCCACCGCAGGAACTTTCCCCAGGAACTAGGAACTTTGGGCTGGTACTCGATGTGTTTACACCGCAGGAACCAGGGTCTAAATGAAGTTCCGGGTAAATATTTCCCCCTCCGATAGTCCCTGCTCATGAGGTAGTACTTTTTCAAAGTTCAGGAACTTTCAGGGGTGGGACTTGTGCGCTGCACAAGCTGATTGGTTGTGTTCACGCCGCATTTTGGTTGGATGACTCCACGCAGCATTTTCTTTATTTTTAACCTCCCTTTTAAAAAGTGGCTTCATGCAGTAAAGTTGTCTGTCTGCAAATATGGAATTTAATAAAAAAAACTGGGGGACTGGCGACGAGTTTCAGGCTTTATTATTTGGGTATTTGTGGAAGAGGAAACTTTCTGCGCGTTCGTCACAGCCATCTCACGGCCAATGTCCGCAATAGCTGATAACATACAATTATATATCTAACGTTAGCATTACGAGCTCTGAACACGCTTTATCAGTGCTCGTCTCTTTTCTGACACAGACTTAATATTAAAATTAAGTCATTATGTTTACACATTGTCATCTATTGCAAGGCAAACCATGTTACAAATTTACTATAACAGGATTGGAATAGCGCATTGAGGTTGGTAACAAACAACTATTTACAAGACTGTCACTATTTATGATTGATAGACGGGGTTCAGGCTTTTTTTAAGCGTATTTGCGCAAAAGGAAATTTTTGCGCGTTCGTCCCAGTCATCTCACAACATACCTTGTCTAATTTTATACGCATACGAGCTTTCTGAACACGCTTTAGTATCAGTGCTCGTCTATTTTGTTATGTTAATTACCTCGTTAGTAAACCAATAACTGCAGCACAGTTTGAATCTCCTCCATACTTATAAATGTGGCGCTCAAAACTGATTACTGTCCGTCGCAGACTGGGAGGAGCAGTTGCGCGCAGTTTACCTTCCCGGTACTTTAGACCGCGGTGTAAACGCAGAAAGCAACCGGTCTGGGGCAAAAAAGGTTCCTGGGAAAAAAGTTCCTGGGACAAATTGTTCCGGGTAATTTCGGTGGAAAAGCGGCTTATATTAAATTACACAAATATACTGTACTTAATCTCACTTTATCAACCAATGTCTTTGCTGCTGACCTTCAATGATCTAATTCAACCATACTAATAAGCAAAAATGTATTTAGATTATGCACTCTATTGTACACGCGTAAATATGCTTTTCCTTTAGCCTGAGGCTTATTCATTTCACTTTTGGTGTGAAAGGGTCTGCCAAAAATATTACTTTTTTTGTTATTATTATAAAACAAACAAGCAAGCCCAGCCCTGGTGAGAAAAAGTAACGCTACAGTAATGTAACGCAATTAGTTACTTTTTGGGGTAGTGGCGCAATATTGTAATGCATTACTTTTAACAGTAACTTTCCCCAACACTGCACATAACCTTTGCTCTCAGTGCGTGCCTGTGTTTGTAGCTGACCAATGAAGCCTGCCTCTCTCTCTCTCTCTCTCTCTCTCTCTCCGCCTCTGATGGGACGCAGTGGCGCTCAGTGACAGGCTGAGCCGGTGTCGGTTCGGGTCAGGTGGGCACTGAGGACCCGGGCAGGGCATGATGAAGCATGGCACGGTTAATCTGCCCACTCCCAACATTAACATCAAACGTCACAACAGGCAAAGCACCTCGCCTTAAAACCCTCACAACTACTTAAGGTCAGAGAGACAGTCCTCTCACACTCTCTCTCTCTTTCTCTGAGGTTATCCAACACTATATTTCTGATCCTGTTGTTTAAACCGTGCTTGTGGTGAAGCTCACGAAAGCACGCAAACGTGAGGGAAATTCTGAAAACTGCTGAATCAACAGAGCGGAATAGCAAAGAGGCTGTCCTTACATAATTCCCTAATTAGAGGTAAACTCATCTGAATGCCATATGTGTCCTCTTCTCTGCAGGAGGGAAAGATCATGCTTGAATAAAGCTGACACCTCAAAGAACAAGGGCTTTTTTACTGTGAAAACTGTGGACGTTTCTTTTTACTGCATCGTGATATTATTTTCATGACAATTAAAACTCTCCCACATACCAAATGTGGCATGGTAACGCTACAATAAGGTTCATTAGTTAACATTAGTTCATGTATTAACTAACATGAACTAACAATGAACAATACATTTGTTACAGTATTTATTAATATTTGTTAATGTGAGTTAATAAAAATCCAGCTGTTCATTGTTAGTTCATGTTCGGTCACAGTGCATTAACTAATGTTAACAAATACAACCTTTGATTTTAATAACGTATTAGTAAATGTTGAAATTAATATTAACTAAGATTAATAAATGCTGAAGTGTTGTTCATGTTAAATAATGCAGTTAACTAATGAACCTTACTGTAAAGTGTTACCAGTGACATTATCATAAGGATAAATATAATTACTCAACAATAATATATTATTATTATTATTGCACGCTGTTTATGTATCTGACTACAGCGACTGAAAAAAAAACAGACGTTTAGATTAAAGATCATGAAAAGATTAAAGAACATTTGAATAATCTGAACCTTTTCTACTATAAAGAAAAAAATTTTGTGCAATGGAAAGGCTTTATGAATGTTCAAGGTTCTTCATGGAACCATAGATTCCAATAAAGAACTTTATTTTTTAATAGTCTAGGGTAATATAGTTCATTTACACCACGCTCTCTTGTCTTATACCTTGTTTCCTATCTTTTTAATTACTTCAAATCCGCACTATTTAGTTGTTTTATTTAAAAATGTTCACAGAGGTATAACACATGTTTCTGCTCACAGGCCTTCTTCAGTGTGTTGAAGGCCTGAGAAAGGCCCGAGAGCCGAAACGTATGTGTTATACCTCTTCTGTATGATAGGGAGATGTGTATTTATAGCAGGAGGTGAGGTTGAATAGCCTACCTGTGCGTCATCGGGCTCCTCCATGCTGTACTGCGGCCCTTGAGACCCCTCGCTCACTTTTTCTCCGAGTAGGAAGCCAAGACGAGTCATCAACGTGTTTGCTGCCTCGTCCACTGAGGGAGGGGGGCCGAGTTCTGGACCTAACCCCCCTGAAGGAGAGAGAGAGAGAGAGAGAGAGAGAGAGAGAGAGAGAGAGAGAGAGAGAGAGAGAGAGAGAGAGAGAAGGGAAAGAGAAAATGAAATCGAGTCAAGTGAAAAGTGAAGCCAGCAAAACCAGCTCAACGGATCAGAAAAAGTTCATTATGAGCTTCATGTCTTCCACTATATCCTTATTAAGGATTCCGCATGAAAATTCAACAATTCAATAAGCGATTTCCCACAGATCTTAAGTGACACCTCATCCTCAGAGCGACATCAATCTCCGTCTCGGCTCTGTAAGCGATATAAAATCACCCTGCGGTCTTTCTTCAGTGCTGTAGAGAGACGAAGCTCCAGGACAAGACTGACAGAGACATAAACCACATCAACCAGCTCACACTGCACTATATAATCAGCTAACAGCTAAGAGAAAGAGAAAGAGAGAGAGAGAGAGAGAGAAACAGAGAGCTAGAAAAGGAACATCTGTCAAGGCAAAGTTAATCTTGCTTTGCCTGAAAGTTTAAAACAGTTCAAATTGCTTGAAGTGTGAAGATTATAATTCGAAGACTACTTAGGCCTTACTGAGAGATAGAGAGATAGATAAAAAGATAGAGCGAATGACAGACTGATAGAACAATATAATGATAGAACGAATGAACGATAGATAGATAAAGTGAATGACAGAACGATAGAACAATAGAACGATAGATAGAATGATAGAATGATAGATATATAGATATAACGATAGAACGATAGATAGAACGATATATACAGTAGATAGATAGAAAGATAGAACGATAGATAGAACGATATATACAGTAGATAGATAGAAAGATAGAACGATAGATAGAACGACAGAAAGAACGATATAACAATAGAACGGTAGATACTAAAACGATAGACTGAATGAATCATTGATAGAACAATATAGATAGAATGAATGAACGATTGATAGAATGATAGACAGAACGATAGATAGATAGATAGATAGATAGACTGAAAGAACGATAGATAGATAGATAGATAGATAGATAGATAGATAGATAGATAGATAGATAGATAGATATAACGATAGAACGATAGATAGAACGATAGATAGATAGATCGATAGATAGAACGATAAGATAGATAGATAGATAGAACGATAAGATAGATAGATGATAGATAGATAGATAGATAGATAGATAGATAGATAGATAGATAGATAGAACGATAAGACAGATAGATAGATAGATAGATAGATAGATAGATAGATAGATAGATAGATAGATAGATAGATAGATAGATAGATAGATAGAACGATAAGATAGATACACTGTAAAACTTTACTGTAAATTTACAGCGAATTTCCTACAGAATTGTACTGTATTTCCATAATACAGTATTTGGCTGTATATTTTACAGAACAGCTGTAAATATACAGCACATTTCTGTTTTCAACCCGATAAATTCGTAATACAGTATCATACTGTAAAAGCACTGCATTGTGGGATTGATTTCTTTCGCGCTCAATTCAGTTCAAATGTGACGCGAGCAGACAGTAGCTACTACAGGCAAACTTTATTTGTCAGCGGGATTCAACTGAACAGAATAATCATTCCTGTTATCAAGATAAACAGTGTCTGCGAATCTGTGAGCAATTTTTAAGCTTTTGTGAGCTTCGGTTCGTGTTTCAAACATTAGTTGCCTGTGACGCAGCAGAAAATGGGAGACATTAACTTTAACGTTACATGAAGACGGATGGAAGAATTTGTCATCTGAATAACCTGCGCCTGTGACGATTAGTGGGATTTAGAGTTTGAGAAGATGGAAAATTGTTCAACTGAGTGATACGGTAAGCCAATATATATATATATTTTGCGTTCGCATTTCTAACATACGTTGATTTCACGAATGCTTATTTGGTTTGATTTTGCGAACGCGGTTTTCTGCCGCGGCCGCGCAAACAATTCACTCTGTTCCACCTGTTTACCAAGTAACGTTAACGTTAACTTCGATATTTCACATAATAGGCAACATATACCATGTTATTTGCATGACCTGCTCTTGATATATATATTTTTCGTTTCAGGCTTTGTAATCTGATGACGGTCCAGTGCTAATGTAAGTACTTTTAAGTAGTGTTACAGTTATAGTCTGTGGTAAAAAAAAAAAAAATTGCTATCAAATGCTGTCAGTTCTGTGATCGTGCTTTTGAATCGTTGTCATAATTTTGCTAGCACAAGAAAATCCATGTTCCTAATGCTGTTTTCAAATGTAGTATTCCTGATTGCCATGCCATGGTCCTACAACTAACAATTTAAAGAGAAGTTAGACGGTGTTATCCTTCAAGCAGATAAGTAGAGATTATTCAACAAATCTCATTAATCTGTAATATTTTTTATGTTTTGGTTCTGTTGATCATGGCTGTGCTGTCCTTTTTAAAAATTGTTTCAGGAATTTGCATCGCTGATGTCCAGCAATCTACACTTGCCAGAGAGTCCAGGCCTTATTTCCTGGTAGGCCTATGTAAACATTAAAGGGGTTGTTTAAACCTAAAATGAAAAGCCATCATTTACTCACTCCACTGCAAAATATATTTTTCTTAATTAGTGTTTTTTTCTTGTTTCCAGTCCAGATATATAAAATTCTTACATGAAGAAGCATTTAATAGACAAGTAAAATTTGTCTTGTTTTCTGAAAGAATATGTCAGAATTTAGTGAGTTTATGCTTAAAACAAGCAAAATAATATGGCAGTGCGTTTTAACGTTCTAACTTCTAACCCTAATCAATTTACATTTTTAGGTGAAAATTTTAATTTATAGAACTATGAATAGATAGACAACAAAATCGAACCACAGTGGAACCCACAATAGTTATTTTAATTATTAATATTATTTATTAATTCATTGTATTATTATTTTTTCAATTACAGGTCAATCTCTAAGCAACCAGTGCTGGACATTACGTTTGGAAGGTCAAGGTGTGTGTGGAAAGGATCACAGCCTAACTTCATCATGGCCTGGCAGCGCTGTTTGCCTCCTCCTATAACTTCAGCTTGCAGTACCAGAAAGAGGCAGCACCTTGAGTTTGTTCAGAGGTTAGTCATTAGCATATTTGCCATTCATATAAATATTAGACTGAATTGTGACTTGTCTTGACAGTATTTATTATGTTGACTACTGGTATGAACAATATGGCCCTGGTTTCCATACTGGGCTTAGCTTAAGACAGGTCTAGGCCTTAATAAAATTAGGGTATTTAAGCAGCTTTTATAAAAATGTCTAAAAAAAAAAAAAAACATTACTGGTGTGCATCTTGAGACAAAACAGTGACAGTCACATATTTCAGATATGTCAGTGCAAGTTGTTTTCAGTTGAAGGATTAGTGAAAATTCTGTCATTAATTACTCACCCTCATGTCGTTCCAAACCTGTAAGACCTTCATTCATCTTCAGAACACAAATGAAGATATTTTTGATGAAATCTGAGAGGTTTCTGAACCAGCCATAGACAGAAACATCTTTGTAACTTTCAAGGCCCAGAAAGCTAGTAAAAACATTGTTTAAATAATCCATGTAACTACAGTGGTGCAACTTTAATATTATGAAGCGATGAGAATACCTTTTGTGCACAAAAAACCCCAAAATAACGACATTATTCAACAATCTCTACTCTTTCACGTCAATCTCCTACGCTGTTGACGTAGTGTAAACAGTGTCAAGTCACCTTCATTTATATAGCGCTTTTAACAATATAGATTGTTTCAAAGCAGCTTTACAGTGATAATAGGAAATTACAGTAACATAGATTGTTTTGGCTTTACAGCAGCTCTAGAATAAAGTTATTAGATCGACTATTTTTGACTGTCAAAATGCAGGCGGACACAGTTTCCGTGAGTTGTTCAAAATCTTTCTTTTTAGTAAACTCTGTGTACACAAACAATGTTCTCAATGCTGGAGTTCATGTGAAGAGCCTCTGGTGATACTGAGAGCACAGTTTCATGTTGTGTCGAGCCTTCTTAGTGTTTTAAAAAATAGCGATTTTTGATGCTATCATAGTCGTGCCACAAGCACTCCCATTCAAAAGGCAATTTGACCGAAAACGAAAATACGGTCAAACTTAAGTGGCGTTTCCATCCTAATTATGCTTTTAAACGAAGGTTTGCCTCGGGTAGATTAACAAAAAGACCCTAGGTTGCATTTTGGCAAGAGTTATCCTTTAATACACTCCGGCCCACTCATCCTCACAAAACAGTGTAGGAGAATGACATGTAAAAGAAGAGATTATTCAACAATGTTGTTATTTTGGGGTTATTTTGCACACAAAAAGTATTCTCGTCACTTCATAATATTAAGGTTGAACCACTGTAGTTATATGTACTATTTACCAATGTTTTTACCACCTTTCTGGGCTTTGACAGTTGCAATGACATTGATGTCAATGGAGGGACAGAAACCTCCCAGATTTCATCAATAATATCTTAATTTGTGTTCCGAAGATGAACGAAAGTCTTAAGGATGAGCAATAATGACAGAATTTTCATTTTTGGGTGCAAACATGCATTTTAGTCTGGTAAATGTCATGTTTAACATTATCATGTAGTCATGTATGCAATAAACATTGCAAGGCTTGCAATTAAAGTTAAATTATTTCTGTCACAAAGGTTTGGGCTGGATTCTGGCAATGTGTGCTCTATATAAACAGAGTCTATGGCTGCCTTTCCACTGATACTCTGATGGGACCTGATGAGGGCATGATATTAAAAGTTGTAGAATAAAACTTTAAATCTGGCAACCCCACTTCCAAAAGTTTAGTTAGTTGACAGTGCACATGTAAACAGACACATTGAGTTGATGTATTTTAACCAGGGCAGAAAAATATCAGTTATTGATCACAACATCCAACATTGCATTTTTTTTTCATGTTGTTCAGTTTTATCCAAACAGTTTAGTCGTTAAAACCGATATCTGGTTTTTATTTACACATCTTTTGTGCTGTCTCTCTTTGTCAAAATATATAAACTCAGTCCATAATATTTCATTGTTTTTTTTTCCTTTCTTTTCTGCCTTTTAGACGATTTCCTGACATCAATCCTGAACGTGGATCAAAAACAAAGAAAGGACAAGTAACTTCAAAGAAAACTGGCCAAGTTGTGCAAAAAAAGAACACTGTAAGCCTACAGGTGTCCTCACTTCTGCGAAAACTTGAAGACTTTGAATGGGATTTCGTTTGCACTTGTATGGACTTCAAAACAGAAACAGCATTTCACTGCCATTATAAAGCTTGGAAGAGCCAGGACATTTTTTAATAGAACTCCGATTGTATTCGTCTGAAAGAAGAATGTCATGTAGACCTAGGATGACTTGAGGGTGAGTAAATCATGGGCTAATTTAAATTTTTGGGTGAATTATCCCTTTAATTAAGTGCTAAGTGTTACCTGTTTGTTGTTAAGTGTTAAAATTGCATTTTATGTTTAAAATAAATTCAGCCAACATGTTCACAGAAGGCAATTTTCTGATCTTTGCTTTTAACCAAAATAAATGTTTTAAAACCCAGAAAATGTTGTTTTCTTTTTCATAGTGTGACTACTATACAATTTATTGCTGTAGACAAGTTTAATATTGTAAAATTATGTGGTATATACTGTATTTGGTAATTACAGTGGAGTACTGTAAATGCTGTTTACTGTACTAGTTCTGTAAAAATACAGTATGTGGCTGGCAACCCAGCTGCCAGTATTTTACTGTAAATTTACAGTACAACGTTTTACAGTACAATACTGTAAATGCTGTTTACAGTACTAGTTCTGTAAAAATACAGTATGTGGCTGGCAACCCAGCTGCCAGTATTTTACTGTAAATTTACAGTGAAAAGTTTTACAGTGTAGAACGATAAGATAGATAGATGATAGATAGATAGATAGATAGATAGATAGATAGATAGATAGATAGATAGATAGATAGATGTGTGCCAAATACACAACAATGCAAATGCAATGTAAATACAAAGTTACATCTGTTATTAATAATTTTCAAAATCATTCAAGTAATGCAGTCCTAATGTTCCATGTTAATATAAAACATGCGATCAGCCGTGTTTATATTGACTTTACAACAGTTGCAAACGTTCCTCATCCCATCAGAATTCAAGAGTCAGAAATATCACTTTAATAATCACTTTTGATTCTGAGTTGTGTCCAATATCATGTCCAATGAAAAATCCTGAAGCAAAACCAGTTGAGAACCACTGGCCAAAGCCAAGCATAGACAAGCTAACATCATGAAAACAGAACGAGAGAGGAGTTTCTCAACCGTTCATTCAAAGAAAAATCTGAGAAACTACAACTGACAGAGAGAGAGAAGAGGAAGATGAGGACGAGAAAGAAAACCACAACACACCTGTTCCCTGGCATGCCATTCCTTCAACACATCACACACTAATCCTGCGTGTGGCGCGAACAACAGACAGACTCGTAGGTGAACACACAACCAGAGTGGTGTATGTGTGTGTGTGTGTGTTCTTCGGTCATGGGGCGTGTCAGTGAAACATTCAGCTGTTGGACTGTCCTACCCCAGGAAACAATACAGCATTGAATGAAGATCAGAACATAAAGCTAATCAGAGGACAGTTATCACACTCAGAGTTTGCTCTATACATCAGCAAAGTTACGGTTAAAAACATTTCTCAGTTGGTAAATGAAATGAAAATGGACAGAAATTCTACAACTACTGAAATACAGTTAAGAATATAGAGCTATAAAACGAATGTGATATCATAGATATCACAGAATTTAATGAGAAACTTGAGTTCTTAAAAAAAATAAAGGTTCTTTATTGGCATCGATGGTTTCATGAAGAACCTTTAAAATCCACCGAGTCTTTCCATTCGAAAGGTGATTTTTAAATATTCTATGCACTAAGAACAAAAAAATGTGGTAACACTTTATTTTACAGTGTCCTTCTGTTACATGTACTTACCGTAGTAATAACAGTAAAATATGCATAATTACATGCAACTAACCCTCAACCAAACCCTATCCCTATAGTAAGTACAGGTAGTTGCTTAATATTACTCAGTACTTAAATATATAATTACACTGTAACAATGACACCTTAAAATAAAGTGCAACCAAAAATGTTTCAGGAGTTTTGATTGCAAACATTGGTGTTTTCAGGCAAACCTAACATTACTGAGGGAAAATTTTGAGAAAAAGCAAAATCCTCCAGTTGTTCCTTATTTAATCTCATCACAACAACTGTTAACTTATATTAAAGAGCTCTCATACTGTATGTCATGATAAAAATATAATGAAATGCCACTGCTTTTACAAGTTATGCATCACTGAGAGACGTCTGATCAGCGTGAGAGCGAATCTCCCCGTCCTGCACAACAACAACAGATAAACCAGACAAACGGCTTTACTCGATGAGCCTGGAGCTATAACGCATGAGCATGATCTCACCGAGCTGAAGAACTGACCGACGACATGATCACACAGGCGTCTCAACTTGCCCCGCTGTCAGACACACCCTCCACAGGCCTGGCATGTTAACACTCCAAAACATCAACATATCAGAGACACAAAAACACCAAACTGGGAAGGCAGCCACTGGGATTGAAACACAACTTGCTCTTTCATTTTTTTCTTTCTGTACAAGTGAAAGAGTACTTACTCTAAACCTGCATGCCTGCGTGATCCGGCAACAATGTCAGTCGTCCTCAGACTGATAACACTGAGCTCAATTTAAATATGCAACATCTGAAGGGCTCGTAATGGACGGGTCAGACCTGACTGACAGGCCGTGCCGACTTCATCAATCTCATAACGACTCAAATCGGAAAGTATTCTCAAATTCCTTTCCATTCTGTAGCAGGGAATCTGTTGCAAATAAGCACAGCGCAGTGCTCTGGATTTGTTGGTTATATAAAACTGAGCATTTGTGTGTGTGTCTGGGTAGATTTGAGTGTATGTTTGTGTAGCGAGAATGTCAGTGCTGGAAATGCGTCTATACATAGACAGTCACAGCACCCACGCTCCTACCTCAAATACACTGCAGAGCTGCTATCTATAGGACACACACACCGTGTGCTGGTGCAAAACATGAGCTTTGTGACGTACTGAAACGCATATGTTATAGATGGAACATCTAAGAAACTTCTCTTTAGGGCTGGTCGGATATAGCTTAAATGCATCTTTATATTTGACTGCCTTTTGATCATATTCAAAATACATAAAAAGGCTTAAAAGGGTGATTTTTTAAAAATTATTATTCAGAGGAACCGTGATTTCAACCAAACAGTCTTTGTTGCCAAGGAGATTCTAAATGTTTAATTTAAGAAATAAACACAGTAAAATTTACAAAATAATCAAGGGACGTTATGTTACTGTCAGTCCAGGAACAGATGAAGGACAATATTTAACAATCTGTTTTAGGATGCATCAAAAAGTAAAACATTTATTTGCACATGCCTTTTTTAACAAATAGTATATTGTAATAATTTACAATGTTATATATTTTGGGTCTTTTATTCTAATACTATAATACTGTTATTCAGCATTAAATTTATCAAAAGTTATATTTCTAACTATATATCTTATATTCAGCAAAGAATGCAAAAAAAATAAATAAATGTATCACGGTTTCCACAGAAACATAAAGCAGCACAACGGTTTTCAAGATGGATCATGTGACACTGAAGACTGGAGTAATGATGCTGAAAATTTTACTTTGATCACAAAATTAAATTACATTTTTACAGTATATTCACATAGAAAACCGTTATTTTAAATTGCAATAATATTTCACAATATTACAGTTTCTACTGTATTTTAAAATTGTACGAAATGTCTTTTAACCCTCTGGTACTGTTTGCGTGTTTTTTTTTTTTTTTCAATGAAATGATTGTACTATATTTTAGTTCGATAATGTTTTTAATTTAACGTTTTGTATTTTTAAGGGATTTTATGGAACTAAATTATATTTAAGCAGTAGTTATATTTTGAGCATAGTCAAAAATCCTCAGTTTAGTTTAGTTTAGACTTCAGTTTAGTCTCTTTTTAAAGATGAGACTTGGCATATTATTGCTGAAGTAAAAATAGTTATAAAAAGTGAAATTGACAAAAAAAAAGTTATAAATGTTACATTTATTTTTAAGAGAAATGCACAAAAATACAATTTTATATTTTTATATGAAAAAAACACATTTTTACTCTAAAACTGTGAGAAAATCAAAATTAATCTAAACAAGCTGCGTTCCAAATTTGAGGTTGATATCTCAAAAAATGAGCTTTCATTCAGATTGTTTGGCCGCAGTACCAAACGCTTCCACTAGATGAAATTCAGCTCCCATTTCTGACTGTAAACAGAACAAATGTGACTATTTTATTCAGGACCATTTAACCTTTTCGAATCATGTCCATGATTTTTTTGTGTGTTTGTTTCGAAAAAAGTTTTGTACCATTCCAAAAAAAAAAATGCTGAAATGATCAGAACGTGATTATATGCAAATATTGATAACAGTGCTGGAGCTTGTGATAGTATTCGTAACTCATTCGTGAATCATGTGAACTGATCCAGAGATGCAACGATCAAACGAGTGATCATTCAACACTGAAATGACCCACATAGACATGCAGATGGAGAAGAAAGCATAAAGCACTTCCTTGTCCTCCTCCTCCTCCTCCTCCTCCTCCTCCCCCTCCGTCCTGTCATCCCTGCATTCCTGCGCTCCGGAGAAGACAGATGGTTGCTATGGCAACAGGCCGTGCGGTACGAAGGGTGGCTGTAGTTTCCCGGGAGTGGGCATGTTGTCTCGCTGTTGTTGTGTTTTCCCTCTTGCCCAGCAGGAGTGTCCGGCGGGCATGAAGCGGCACCGGTGCAGGTGCGAGAGGCCTGGAGTCTGGCAGAAGAGGCGGTGTACAGATTCATCATCTACTGAGAGTCACAGCAGGTCGTGAAGGAGAGTCTCTGATGACGGAGGGAGGTGGAAGAGAATAGAGTCTCAGTCCACTCATTACTCGTCTCACACACACACACACACACACACACACACACACACACACACACACACACACACACACACACACACACACACACACACACACACACACACACACACACACACACACACACACACACACACACGCACACAGTGCAGCTGTGCTCAGGACTGTGGCGGGACAACATCTGCAAAGGTTGCACATCACAACTGTCAAGAAGCAACTTCGCAAAAATGACACAACAACACAAAACCAGATATGAAAATGTTAAAGCCGCTCTATTTTACAAACAATAATAATGAACATCAAGTCAAGACACAATTTTACTTGTTTTTTTAAAACAACATGAAACTTATGTCAAGTCCAGATACTATATAACTATATTATACCATATTACACTGCACAGTAGCACTATATATATAAGTCATGTTTAAAGGGATAGTTCACTTTGAAATAAAATTTTGGTATGTTTTAGCTTACCTCAAGGGCATCCAAGATGTAGGTGTCTTTTTTTCCGCAGTAGTTTCAATTTTGATATTTTTAGGTCAAACCGTTCTTGTCTGTCAGTCATATAATGCAGGTCGATGGTCACTGTCTCAAAACCCAAGCACAGAGTCCAAATTAAAACAATTCCCCATCGTCCAAATTAAACAATTCCCCATCGTAAGTACACATTGATGGCCTAAGACACGAAACGAGCGGTTTGTGTGAGAAAACGAACAGTATTTATATCGTTGTTATCTCTTGAACACAGCACACGTCCAAATGATCTGACGGCGCGGGCGGGTATAGATATATACATAGATGTCGCCTTCGCTACTGCAGTTCATTGGAACGAAACCGTAGCCAAGGCGACATCTATGTATATATCTATACCCGCCCGCGCCGTCAGATCATTTGGACGTGTGCTGTGTTCAAGAGATAACAACGATATAAATACTGTTCGTTTTCTCACACAAACCGCTCGTTTCGTGTCTTAGGCCATCGATGTGTACTTATGATGGGGAATTGTTTAATTTGGACGATGGGGAATTGTTTTAATTTGGACTCTGTGCTTGTGTTTTGAGACAGTGACCATCGACATGCATTATATGACTGACAGACAAGAACGGTTTGACCTAAAAATATCAAAATTGAAACTACTGCGGAAACAAAGACACCTACATCTTGGATGCTCTTGAGGTAAGCTAAAACATATCAAAAATTAATTTCAAAGTGAACTATCCCTTTAACATAAAGTTTGTTTGTGTATATATATATATATATATATATATATATATATATATTTATATATATATATATATGCACACACATATATAAACACAAACTTCTATGTTAGATGTGATTAATCGCAATGAATCGATTTGACAGCACTAATATATATATAGAATTTATATTATATAAAATAAAATAATATATACAATATTTAATATATAATAATATATAATATATTTATAATACATTTATAATATTTTATAAAATAATATATATATATATATATATATATATATACAGTATATACTTTTATAATATATAATATTATTTTATAATTATTTCTCTCCTGTTGCTTCCTTATATTTATATTAAAAAAACATAATTTTAATATTATATTAAATTATTTTTTTAAATAAAATCCTTTAATGTTTCATCTCCTATAATTTGATATAATATTATATTAGAATGATATATTTTGTCATGTCTGTTTTGTGGTAAGTCTTTTATTTTGAAATTCGCATAGTCATGAGGTGTGCTCAAATCTGTAGAAGAATTCAGTCCAACATAACCCTATACTATTTAAATACCAATAAAGTGGGTCTATATATTTTAAATCAGTGTTATTTTGATAAACATGACACAATATAACATTATGGTTACATGAAAAGAGTTTTTTGTTTTATTGTGTCAGCCGTCCGCTCTCCAATCGCTCTTACGGTATTTTGATGCCATGCGTCAGTCACGTGGCGTCGGCGCTGTCACAAGTCGGATAACGTTTCTAACTGGCATGCACTGCTGAAAGTCAGACGCAGATCGATCTGCACAGCGCCGCATGAAGTCCAACACACCTAATGCGATCATGTCATGTGCTGCTTCTGTTTCACGGGTTTTGTTTCTATTGGTTTATCTTGTCATGTGATACTCAGTTCTGTTTTGTCATTGATTCATTGTCTTGATCATGCTCAGGTGCATGATCGTACATACAGTATAGCCCTCATGTTTCCACGGTGCGTTCATGCTCAAGTCAAGCTAAGTCTTTGTTCATTTTGTGTTTGTGCATGTTTTGTTTGAATAAAATACACATGGGTTCAGTTCAACTTGTCTTATATATTTTTTTATCTAAACCAATTGAGCCAAGACTACCAAAACAAACACACTACAAGTGCGTGCAATTCATTCAAAATGAATTCCCCCATGTCGATCTAAGCAATGCCAATCTTTCCCACATTAGTAAAGCTAAATAGCAGATAGTGTGCTTGGCAGAGTTTAAGAGGGATGAGGAAAGGCTAAAATCGACCTTTTTCACAGGCCGCTGACCGAGCTCTCAAAACAGACCAAGACAAACTACTCCAGATTTTACACATGACTGGAATACAGATGAGGGGTGTGCAAACGGAGGAGGCTTTGCTGTGGAAAACAGGTGCAGACTTGGG
The DNA here is from genome assembly GCF_951802725.1 of Rutilus rutilus. Taxonomy (NCBI): domain Eukaryota; kingdom Metazoa; phylum Chordata; class Actinopteri; order Cypriniformes; family Leuciscidae; genus Rutilus; species Rutilus rutilus. The sequence goes on from NC_140224.1 coordinate 4,145,355, forward strand.
TCAGCGTTTCCAAAAACATTCAAGACATTGAATCAACAACCTTTCACATATCTATGGCCGGAATATCAGAGTGTAAAGCATGTAAAAAATCTATTAGCCTGAAAAGCACCACCTCTTTTTTAAATCATGTGCACATACACACTGCAGCTAAAACAGTTGTTACACCTCTAGTAAAGTTTTTTACATGCAAAATATGGAAAAAATACAGACTATCACATTGAGAATGTTCTAACCATCTGGTGTGGAAACTGCTCAGCAGCATCTGACAGGAAAGCCCTACAGCGAGTCGTGAAGACGGCACAGCGCATCACTGGGGCCTGAGGACCTTTATAACACTAGGTGTGTGAGGAAGACCACCTCCATCGTCAAGACTCCTCTCGCTCATCCTCCCCACATCGGGTTCAAGCTCATCTGGGACGAGGCTGAGAAGCATTCAGACCAGACCATCTAATCAGACTTCACAACAGCTAGTGTGAGTGCAACTAGTGTTTGGTACTGATGTGTGAATGCCTTCTTACACGTGAAAAGACGGAAGGTTGTTGCTTGTGTAAACAGCACATTTGTCTATAGGAAAAGTCAATTGTAATTCACCGGGTTTAGTGTGTATGGCCCTGTTTACACCTGGTATTAAGATGCATTTTGGTCGATCAGATCACACGTTTTGAGATTGTCCACTTTCGACCAATCGAAAACACATTTGACCGGATTGCTTTCGTAGTGTAAACGCTCGTGTTCGAACAGCCACAAAAGACTGTCTACTATCCGTCTACTGACCTTGTGCGTAAACATTATGGGAAGAGCACTAGCACCAGAGAGGATTTAAACTTTGGGTGGAGACCGAAGTTTGGTTTGAAGATGAAAAATGTACCAAGCTCAATGTTCTCTCATCATTCCTGATTTCTAACACACACTCACAGCGTTCGGCTGGTCTTGCGGCTGTCAGAGCAGAAACTAAAGCTGTCGTTCTCCAGTGACGTAGCGGACGGGCCCGCATCAGCTGACCTAATAAATTATTATTATTACTTTTATTATTAAAATAATAGGCTATTGGCTACAATTCAGTTTCCCCACACTAGTTATAAGCGCAGGAAAATATAAGAGTGGTTAGATTAGCTTACTCCTCATTTCGAAAACAACTTGTTTAAAAATAAATACTTCTCTTCTCATTTTTTCACTACTTATGGGCCACAAGAAAATAAATTAAGACAGTTATACCGTTATCAGCACGTTAAAGTTTCCGCTCTCATCGTCTCTGAGAGAATATGAACCGTTAATGCGGCGTCAGATGTTTTTACTTTCACTTTCTGTAGTGAATAATTGACTGGGGTTTGAGACTTCTCCACCGCCATACCTCTAGAGCAAAGTTTGCACATTGCTTGTATGATATCCACTAACTCGCCCGTGGATTTGCACTACACCACTGCTGCTCTCCATATGTTTTTCTGTCGTCTCCGGGCGCGTTTATATGTAAAATGTACGAGCTTATTTTGTCCATTAGATCATAAGATCTGATAAAACCTATACATTTACCCGCCCATAGACCCTCCCCTCGGAGAAATCAGGACAGAAGTGGTTGAAATTAGGTTTAAAAAAGATGGATTTAAGCACCAGGTGTAAACAAGGCCTAAAAGCTTATGACTGTCTGAAAAGCCACTGGAAGCCACATAATGCCTGCTAACGCTGCCGTACGCAGGGAAGGAGAAAAGAGTCATGGATGTCAATGGAGGAGAGGCTTTTCTATGCTGAATAAACGGCTTTTCTGATGAAATCGCTTATTTAAATGAATCGACAGCCCATCGGCTAATCTTCAACAAGTTTGCTTGTTTGTTGCCGCACACATCTTGAAAAGTGAAGCCAAAGCATTTATATCGCCCCCTGGTGGCTGGTTGCAGTATAGGTCATAAACCCCACCCTCTACATGTAAATGAATGGGATGTGAGCCAAACTACACTTCAAATAATTTTTCCCCAAAGACGGGTTTTGCCATTTTAGGTAGTTCTTATCAAGCCGAGTGTTCGTTTTTCGAATACGTTGTTTTTAGTTAGTTATTTGATGCTATAAAAAAGGTGACGATCATTACCTCATGAACACTACTGCGCAGACTCTGGCTCCAAATGAAGTCACCAATGGCCATTTCTGGGACATTTGTCTTCATTATTCTACAGTTCAAGGAGGTGGAGACACCTCGTCCTTCTTTTTTTACAGTCTATGGTCTGCACACACAAGCTTAACTAACAGTTGTCTGCACTAACATGCAACTCTGAATGCAAATCTCTAAAATGTGCTGAATGAGTCACCAACAGATGCAGATAGAGAAACAGAAGAGCTCTGCAGTCCCAGCAGGAGATGTGACCGCCGTTACGACAGCCGAGATCAGACACGAGAATCGAGGAGCTCCTCACTAACTCAGCTTTTCACAGAGGAGCCGAGAATACACACACAAAACCAGGGGGTGGTGATGACAGAGAAAGGTCATCAGCCAAGGTCAGAGACAACAGATGGATCAAGTCAAAGGGAGGATAGGGTTTCACTACCTCTAATGGTAGAACATTGGATTGTAATAGTTCCACAGATACACTCACCTGATTTAATTTCATATCCATTATTTCATTATGTGATCTGATTATGAGACAAAAATCAATACTTATATGAGCGGCTGTTCTGTATTGTGAATATAGTCGTGACTACAGGGCATTGTTAGGCAGACTAGACAAACAAATTGTATTACAACATTGCTTTATTAAAGGGGCTGTATGTAGAATTCAGAAACCCTTCTTATTAGTGACACCGGTGGCCGTTAAGTGAACTGCAGCCGGCTAATTACTGCTCGCACTTGCGCACACGTAACATAGGAGACTGAATGTGATTTGATGCCCCGATATACTCACAGCGAAGATCTTTAACAGAATGAAATACCTTTGCAGCAATATGCTTTTAACGAACATCCCGACGCCGTCCACACTCCTGAGAGCGACGTTTAGACGAGTATGTAAATATGTGCTGAGTGCTTTCCTCTCAATAACAAAATAAACACATCAAAAATGACAGAATTGAATACAGCAGTTCAGAAAGCATCTGATCATAGCGATGTGGAAATGTTCGCAACAACCCTGCGATTCACCGGCATCGAGATAATTAAAATTGTGCTGTTATGATAGTTTGATTATAAAGTATGAGATTATAGACTATATAGATCTGACTATGTGAGACTACAGTTTGAATTAATCCTTCTACTTTTGCACGACACATTGACATTACAGTACAGAATAGGCATTATTCTGAACATTGTATAAGCATTAGCTCTCAGAATCGCGTAAACATCAGTAAATAAAATTAAGTAGACAACATAGGATGTCAGGGAAGGTCTTGTTTTTTATGTTTCATTACTAGCTGTTCACACATTGGCCATACAAAAGCAAATTAATACAAGAAAATCTTTAAACTCTTTAAACTGATTTACTAATTAAACAAACAAACAAACTCTTTCATTTAGAATAGTGCTTGTCAACCCCCAGTATCAAAAATCTAGATTTTCTCTCTAATACTTAAATAAATGTTCAACATTAAATAATGATTAACAGGTCATTCGTTAATATGGAATGATATGTTTTAAAGAAATGTATAATCCACCTGATTTCATTTCAGATCTATCTCATTACGTGATCTGATTATGGGTGCTATATTGCAAATATTATTAGACATACTGGACCAACCAATTTATTTAAACACATTGTTTGATTAAATCAATTAATTCAGAGTAAAAATCAGAGCATTAAGATTTTCTCAGTAACACTTCATAATAAAAGTTCAACATTAAATAATGATTAACAGGTCATTTGTTAAATGTTTTAAAGAAATTTGTAAATGTTTCTATCTTTTCTTCATTGACCCTTTCTAGCATGACTCAAATGCTGGTTTCATTTGTGAACATTAGTTAATTAGAGTAAACATGAACTAAAAATGAGCAATAATATATATGTTAAATATGTTAAAAGTTAATAAACTGTAAACTAACATGAACAAACATTAACAAAGATTAATAAATGCTGTTCATTGCTAGTCCGTATTATCTAATGCATAACCAATGAGACCTTATTGTAAAGTGTTAAGGATTAAATTAGTAAATATGATTATAATAATAAAAAAAAAAAACTCTTTTGTTGTATTCATTGTCAGTTTGGCCTGAATTTGACCCAACAAATTGAAGTTAAGATTAATAGAAAGCACACATGGGGAAATTAGAAATCATCTACCAATCTTAATATTTGTTTCCTGTGATAGTAGTGTCAGACTCAATGGGGCATAACTTGAACCGCATTCCACGAGAGCTTCAGATGGTGGAGGAATCGCTGAACATGAAACCAGCTCACGGGGAAATGTGAAGCATTCACACACTGACAGATGCCTGAACAACAGCAGGAGGCAGTGCGGATACGGTGGTCATGTGACTCTAAACCTGCTCTCTGAAACCAACAGCCCTTATGAGGAGCAGCAGAACAGCCTCACTTACTGGATGTGTTCAGCAACAAGACAAATGAAGTTGCGTGTGAGTTCGGTGTGTTTCCGTGTACGAATGCTGTTTTTAGCTAGAGTGCATGAATGCTATCATGATGCTGAACTCTAAACACTGCTATGCCTAACATACTGCACTATTGTTCTGAGACTTGCACAATGTCATTCCACGTCTCCCTGCTCTCTTTATGCATTCACTGGTCCTGAACATCAATCAAACACATACAAAGAAACTCAAGCATCACACTGACCAGATGGCCCAATCAGATCTTATCTTTCTGTATTTATGCCTTACTTTCTGGTAAACAAGATGTACATACTTGATAAGCAAAATGTCATAGGATATTAATATTCCGTGATGTCAGTGTTTGATGTGATTGATTGAAGAATCTTCTCACAGAGACGAGCCCCTCCCACATGTGTAGCTCCGCCCACTTTCAACCCCTCCCATGCCACGGCCCCTCCCATCTGCAGGTGCTTCTTCAGGGTTCAGGTGTTCATGGAAAACGATCCAGAATATATTTATTGAATTAAAGTTTATTCTTTGCCTCATTGGACAGTTAATGATGTTTATGCTCAAAACAGGAAAAAAAAAACCTAAAATAACTATTTGCCAATGAGATAAAATCTTAATCTTTTTCTTCTCAATTTTATTTTGTAACAATTTTATTGTTCATTTTTCATCTTCAAACCAAACTTGGGTTTTCAGAAACATTATGTCTTGGGTTGAAAGTAATTATCAGAAAAATGTAATATCAGTTCATCCCTATCAGTATGGAACTAAATGATTAGATGATGACACAATGTCCAACAAACACAACAGTACTGTATCATGGCACTTTTTGCTGTTAGTCTACTCTACTCTTTGGTTGGAAAACACATCTGAAGCAAAAAGATTCAGCTTATTTTAAGCAGCTCAAGCGTCATAACAACATCAAATGTCAGCATATAGTGCTAATATGGCTAGGAAACACTACGGTTCACGCTGCGACAGAAAAGGCTGAGAATGCAGTGATTCTGAAGATGTAATCGCAAAAACAAATCGATAAAATGTCAACTTTTCAATCCCTCCAACACAGGGATCCATTAATGAATATACACGACTGTTAAAAAACAAGTTTTCGACATTAATAAGGAATCATCATATTAGAAAGATTTCTGCAGGATCATGTGACACTGAAAATAAATAAATGTATCAAGGTTTCCACACAAACAACGGTTTTCAAGATGAAGACTGGAGTAATGATGCTGAAAAATGAAGCTTTGCATCACAGGAATAAATTACATTTCAAACAGCTATTTTTATAATAATTGTTATATTATTTCACATTATTACTGATTTTACTGTATTTTAATGAGGTATATATATCGACCAGCAGACACGGGTATCAGCACTGAAAATGTAATATCGGCTTATGACTATATCTGAACAGAATAATAACATTCTGGTATAGATGCTAAAACATCATGTTGGGAACAAATTTGATTTGAAAATGAAATCAAATTTAAATGTATTTTTCAAGTAAGCCTCGAAACTGCCGGGAAGGTGAGTGTGCAAGTCATTTAATGCAGGTTATCAGGCACAACTATTGCTGCAATCCGCGAGGTGTGTGAATAACAGCGTCTGGGTGTCGCGTGACGGTTAGCTTATCCTCTGTGTTAATGAGCGAACGAAAACACAGTTAATGATGTCACAGCACTAGGCTTTCTTCAGTGAGCTAATCAAAATGACATCTCTCCAGCGCATGCTGATTGTGAAACGAGTAGAGGAGAGAAAGGATATTAAAAGACGCGCTGCTGTTTAATGCGCGGGAAGCGTCTGATGCTCGGCCGTCATCACATTAATGATCCTGACACTCAATTACCCCGCTGATACCCACAATCCTTTTACTGGAAATGCACACAGAGACTATGTTGATGTGCACAAAATATAATTAGTGGCTTTATCAGATCATTTCACTAGCATGGATTTCATGAATGTGAAACTAAAGTAAACTATAGTAACATGCTCATGTTGACCCAGGTTTGAGTTTGATCTGGTTCTTCACTGTCCCATTAAAAAGGCAAAAAGCAGTTTCACGACTCATTACACACACACACACACACACACACACACACACACACACACACACACACACACACACACACACATTATATATTTATAAACTTTTATGTTAGATGCGATTAATCACGATTAAATTGATTTGATAGCACTAATTTTATGATTAAATATCATATAATTAAATCAATATAAATAAAAATAGGACTGATGGACAAAAAAAAGTTATTTTAAGCCATTTCAGAGCTAATACATAAATAATTAGATATATTTTGTCAGTTGGCAAAAGGTTGCCCCAAAAAAAAGAAGAAAAAAAAGAAGAAAAAAAGCCTAACAGTCTTCAAACAAACCTCAAGGAATTTGCATGGGAAATAATAATAATAATAATAAATCTAGCTTTTTATGTATTATATGATTAAATATGAACATTTACTAAAAACAATGACTGATGGGTGAAATAAATAAATAAATAAATAAATAAATAAATGTTCTATCTACAGAATTGCGGTAGTGGATGGAATAATTGTATGTATAGCTCTTGTATCTTTAATTTTTTTTATTCAACATTATTTTGGTTCATAAAGTTGATGAAGAATTGTTTATTTTATAAACAATTAAACAATTGTTTAATTGTTCATGAAATAGGACAAGTCACAAAAGCCTTATATACCTCTATATTATATATCTCATTATATAGTACCTAAAGCAATTGGCATGTTTAGCCGTGTCTATTAAAATTCAGCCCCTGGAGGCTTTAACTGGCAGATTTATCATAATATATAACATGCAACGGCACTGCAAGACAGGAGAACGAAACACTGTAGAGACGGTGTGAAAACCAAACCTGCCTTTCAGTGCCAAAGAGGGTGAGCAACAGCACTCGCACCTGTGGGCAGTCCACACACACACACACACACACAATGACAACACATTCTGACTGAGCTGCACAGCCACATCATGAATGTGCGGCCCGGATCGCCATGGTAACCGGAGGAAGAGGACAGGAGCTCCAGCAGGTCTTCTGCACTTACTCCAGATAAACAGAGAAACATCCATTTACAGTGAAGCACAAACATCTGAACCACGATCACGCTGTGATCCCCGGTCGAAGCGTTCACAGTTACACAGCCCAGTATGATCAGAGTCGCCTAAATCCTTGAGACATGAAAAGTATTTATTTTCTGTTGCTGATGACGGAGCAATTGTATGGCTTCAGAATATGAGACTGTTATGATAGTTTTTAGGTTGATAAAGCGAATCACTGTTCAACTGGATCGCATGGACATTTTTCTAAATGTCTCCATTTTCGGTTGAGAAAGAAAAAACATATGGATCTCTCACGTGGAAACTGACCCTTGCTGAGCGTTTAAAAGTTTCCATGGTTCAGACGCATATCTCAACGACATGCTAAATATTGTTCAATATTTCAGTATTCTTGAAGCCTACTGACTTCTCAGTGATTGAGTAATTTGAGGCCGAGACGAGAGCGAGATCCTCAGTGGAGACTGATTCACACTTACTGTAGTTCACCACTCTTTATACAATCAATGCTTTTAAAACGAGTCCAAATGATACAACTGGTGCCAAATGCTTGTCTTTTTTGAAACGCTAAACTCCATTCAAAGGCACTTAAAACTCCTGCTCAAAAAATAAATAAAAATAAACTGACAAGTAAATAAACAAACAAACAAATAAATAAATAAATACAGGAGACAACATTTGAAGTGGATCAAAATTATACATGAATTTTGAACAATTTTGAATCGCTGAACATTTCAATTCAAAAGCATGAATGTGTGTTTAAACTGGGTCATTTATGTAGTAGAAATGTGCAATTATTGTAGAAGTTGGTGCCTTCTAGACTGAGAAAAGCCAGAAAATGTATTTTTGGCTCATGTGGATGAAAGACAACAACTCCCAGAATGCACTTGCTTCGCTGCTCTACGAGGACACTCCCAAGCCACGCCTACCGGTTACAGAGGGCAATATCGGAAGAAATGACACAACTAGGCTACTAGTCGACTCGAAACTGAAAAGACGGCGTTTTATCGTGAGATCCCCCTATGGGCGGGTTGAAGACATGCGGGACGAGCTCCTCCTACTGGCTGGAGTCTCTCGCCTCTGATGAGCTAAATGATGATTTTTGCGTCATTGGAGGTTTTTTTTCCAGACACACAATACAGAAATCTCTGGTCTCAGGGGGACATGAGGGAGGGAAGCACGGTCATGCGAAAATACTACCGGGTTTCAACTGATACAAAGCTTAATGCTAATCGGTGAAGTATCCCTTTAATATGGAGCTGGTTTTCCCTAACAGCTTTGACTCTTCTGGGAAGCTTTCCATGAGATGTTGTAACATAGCTGTGGGGATTTGTTCTCATTCAGACACAAGATCATCAGTGAGATCAGCCGCTCACACTGGCTCACCGTCGCCGCTACACTTCATCCCAAAGGTTAACCGGGGTTTCTACTCCAACTCGTCTGTCTATGCTCAAGTCAAAGCGATGCATCATATTCACAGCACATTACAATATATTTGATGTATATTTACCGATTTGTTGAATGTGAGGAGCAAGATTTTAGACCAATAAGATTTAGCAGTGGAATTTAATTCTGCAGAAATAAGCGCAACAGTTCAAGTAGAAATCCCATACAAGTTCTCCATAGGAACCCTCTATGCACAACAGAAAATTGGCATAGGCTAGTAAATTGTTTACAGTATCACACACACACACACACACACACACACACACATGAAATATACTTTCATATGTGATGTTATTTGAAATCATTACAACTTTTAACAAAACATCAGTCAAGCATTTTTTTTTTTTTATGACTGAACTTATAGATAGTGATGATTGATATTATTGGTCATTCAGTGTTTATGAAAAAGGTAACACTTTACAACAAGGTTCCATTAGTTACGGTTGGTTAATGCATTAACTAATTAACTAACAATGAGCAATGCACTTGTTACAGTATTTATTAATCTCTGTTAACGTTAGTTAATAAAAAATAATGTTCATTGTTTGCTCGGGTCCATTAAATAATAATAACAGATACAACTTTTGATTTTAATAATGTATTAGTAAAGGTTGAAATTAACATTGACTAAGATTAATACATTCTTTAGAAGTATTTTTTAGATGATGTTAAGAAATGGAAACTTATTGTAACTTGTTACCAAAAAAATTAATAAAAATACAATACTACTACTACTTGGTTGCTACTAATTCTACTATTACTAATAATAAAATAACACGCACTAAAGTCTGATGAGTTGCTGGGCTCATGAATATTAATTACATTATCAGCATTCACTCGAAACGTGGACATTCCATATGTATAGGTGAGCGCTAGCCAATGAGATCGCTGCATGCTCATTATTCCCGCCCACTGAAGCAACGAGCCGCCAGTGGCTTCTGCATGTTCTGAAAGCCTGAATAATTGCGAACGAACTCAGTCATTTTGACAGGAAAAAAACAAGAAAGAATAGCATTTATATGTAGCGCGTCAATTCTATGTGCAAGACTCTCACTCTTCGCGTGTGTGAGAGAAACACAGAACTATCAGCCAAGTGATGGTGAGTCGGGCTGCTACACACTGGTGTGTCAAATACACTGAGCATCCATTGATATCAATAAGAACTGAGCACTCACTCAAGAGTGAAACTCTCAAACGTCCCATCAACAAAACAAAAACTCAGATAGCTTGTAATGCCATCTCTGTCATAAGAACACAATCTTCTCTGTCTCACACACAGACTATTACTGAGTAACATGAAGGAAATATTGAAGGTAAGAATTGGTAAAGTGGCTAATCAGACACGATGGTATGCGGATCTTCAATGCAATCTTTAGTGAACCAAGGCGTGAGTAATAGCTGTGAGAGGACACACACACACACACACACACACAGCACAAATTACCATTACAAATACTGACATGAACTCACCCAGTGAGAAAGAATCAACGTCCCTCCAATATTTTTGATATTCTGGATGCACTCCATTACACAGCACTCTCTGTGTTGTTAGATAACAAAGCGTTTTTAAAAGTTACTTTAGTTGTCAAATAAACTTGGCTTTGTACATTACGAATGTTGTTTTCTTCTAAATAAATGGTTTTGTTCCTCTCTCGTAAGTCGCTTTGGATAAAAGCATCTGCTAAATGCATAAATGAAAATGTAATTGAATGTCAAGGCAAGAAACATTAATTTGCCATTTTCATAATACTAGGCATATGATTTTAATATTGTGTGCATATTTTAAAATAGAAAACATTATTTGCACATAGTTCGAATGCATTACTTTCAATAGGCTCTTTGGGAACAACATGCCTCTGGCGATGTGACTCGTAAGTTTACTACATCACAATAGACAAACATCTGGAGCTGCTGTTGTGATGCAAATGTCACAGTGTTTTAGCGTACAAGTCTTTTGAGATCACAACATACAGAAATGCATGAAAATAAGTCTTTATTAATCAATAATCTTCCCCTGTGATCATAATTAGTGTGAAAAGGAATAAAAGTTGCTGGTGTTTTACTGCGACTAGTGTTCATTTTAGCTGGAAAATGCATTGAATTGTACGTACGTAGTTTTAAAGTGTTTTTTTTATTTATGTTTTATGAGCCAATTATCCATTATTTTTCTTTTTTATTCCCTTAGATCTCTTCAAATCTGTAAATGAATAGGACATTTGTGTCCATTACAACATAACACAACAACTGGTCATCTGTCAAAAGTCAACAGTCAAAAGCCATCTGTGTAAATTGATTTTGAGCACGTGTAAGATAAGTGCGCATCTAAATTCAATAATGTGTAGATTGCCTATGCCGTCATTATATTTCATCAGCCACCATTCTCTCTAGATAATATCCAGCATCAGTCAATCACTCTATATAGAGCATACATTTATTATATAGAACTGAGTGAAAGTAAACACTCTCGTATGCTAGCCAATGGAAGCTTAGCTCCGTAACATCAGCATTAGCTGTGGGAAAAAGATCCAACACACTGTTAATCCCACAGCTCTGTTTTGTAAGCAAATCATTATCCAGACTATTAATGGCACACTGCAGAATTCTCTCTTCCTCCCTCTCTCTCTTTCTGTCCTTCTCTTGCTCCCACTCAGTCTCTCTTTTCAGTCCATTTCTCCCACCTTCTCCATCTCCATTTCTGTTTTCGGGGAACCTTTTCTAACGCTTTTTCTCTCTCTTTCTCTGCTCCAAATCCTTGAGAGCTGCCTATGGAGGCATTTTACGCCATCGATGGTGCGCTCCCGACTTTAAAGCTGACCCAATGGGTTTCTTAATGATGCTGACTCGTAAGATTACTTGTTTTAGCAAAATAATAAAGGCAACACTGATTGTATCCTTAAATGAGAAGCCAATCCCATAATGCACTGCAACAAGCTCTGTGAAAATGTTTCCAACATGGCAGAAAAAAAAAATAGTTGAATATAAACGTAGAATTCATTCAATATTGAAGCATATTGAGGGTTTTTTATAATTATTTTGAGGACTTTTGCTATATATTTTTATATTTATATTTTATTTTATTATACTACGCTGTCTATGCAGTGTTTCAAATCAGATTAGAACACTACATGATTTGGAACACTCTACATACACTATGCTGTCCATGCAGTGTTTCAAATCAGGTACTTATTATTATGAACACTCTACATGATTTGGAACACTGCATACACTACGCTGTATATTCAGAGTGTTTCAAATCAGCAACTTATTATTTAGAACACTACGTGATTTGGAACACTCCACATACACTACGCTGTCTATGCAGTGTTTCAAATCAGATTAGAACACTACATGATTTAGAACACTCTAAATACACTACACTGTCTACGCAGAGTTTCAAATCAGGCACTTATAATTTAGAACACTCCACATGATTTGGAACACTCTACATACACTACGCTGTCTATGCAGTGTTTCAAATCAGATTAGAACACTACATGATTTGGAACACTCTACACACACTACGCTGTCTATGCAGTGTTTCAAATCAGATTAGAACACTACATGATTTGGAACACTCTACATACACTACGCTTTCCATGCAGTGTTTCAAATCAGATTAGAACACTACATGATTTGGAACACTCTACACACACTACGCTGTCCATGCAGTGTTTCAAATCAGGTACTTATTATTATGAACACTCTACATGATTTGGAACACTGCATACACTACGCTGTATATTCAGAGTGTTTCAAATCAGCAACTTATTATTTAGAACACTACGTGATTTGGAACACTCCACATACACTACGCTGTCTATGCAGATCATTCCAATTCAGGTACTTATAATGTAGAACGCTCAACATAATTTGGAACATTCTATGCATTACGTGTCTATGTAGAGCATTCCAAATCAGTCATTTGATCGCTCCATGATGGTTAGGACGCTGCCTTAGAAGGAAGCCGTACTATGTAGGCAGTAGGCAGTAACAGAGATTTTATGTTTCTTGTCGAAAAACTCAGTTTGAGCTAAACGTGACTGAAAACATTGGACGCCAGCCTCCTACTGATTTTTGTTAACACATTGCCTGGGCAACTTCAGCTGTACAGCAGCAATGCTGTACATTTCAGACCCAGAGAATTTCAAAAGGTAAAAGAGGGGGCAGAGAAGAGGAGAGATTTCAAATTTAATCCTTGTACTGGACGCTTTGTGCTGAGAACTTACGAAATCAGAACATTTAGTACTATGCAAGTTACGTCTCACAGAACAAAATGTACCACTGCCAAACAACCAGCGTCAATTTCTATAAACAAATATTAATCCTTGATTAAACCTCTTTTGTTCTTCATTAGATATCAGAAACACTTGAAATAATAACTTGGACATGCAAAATTGATTGATGTGGGTATTCATTAATCTATACCTCTATGAAGAAAGACTGTAGCTTTAAATAGATAGTTCATCCAAAATAGATTTTTGACTTATTCCAAACCAGTTGGATTTCCATCTTCCAGGGAAATACATCAATAAAACACCATAAATGTAGTTGGAAAAATGTATTTTGACTATATATTTTCCTGTTAATGGGATCTTTTGACTCACAAATACTAAGAAATGTGAATTACTTGAAACTACATAAAAATCCTTGCTAGACCAACAAAATTCTCCCAACTAGTCAAACAGTTGTATGAACAAAGATTATTTTTTTTTTCCTCTGAAATGTTTTCAGCATGCATTGCAGCATGAATAAATGATGCGGTAACTGCTATATGATAATTGTTTTGCTGTTTGCTGACTTTTGTTGTTGTTCTGTCATTATTGCTATTGGTTGTGTTGTGATGTTAAGAGCTCATCTTTTTAAATTTAGTGATATTCCCCATTCTTGAGATTTGTGTGCCAAGTGTTGAGGTCCACAGTACTGTTTGTACAACCGACTAAAACTATATCACAAATATCTTTGCTTTGTGAGGCGATTGCACATTCAGAAACAAAGATAGCATAGTTTACTTCACATATTCAGAGTCCTGTAAAAATAAGTAGGCTATACGACATGATCATTACTAGGCTTGCTGCCATAGTCGATGTTCCCGGAGTCGCTCTGTGTTCGGCCATACACTGATTCCGTTACTTGCCCAAGTTACTTTCAAATTGATAAAACAAAGTAGTGTTACTTAGTACAATATTTAAGAAAATAGTCGCGAGAACCTGAAATATCTGAACGCATCGTGTGGCACTGAATTCCTTTTTTTACAATGCATGACTTCAATGCAACTTCAGACTTGAAATATATAGAGCATATGACAGCTGTGTGTGAGGATGTTTTACTGAATATTGTTGTCGAATGGATGATATGGGAAATTTAGAAGATTCAGGTGATGTTTGGTGTAAATCACCACTTTCATTGTATGAAAAAGAGCAGCTTGAACCTTTTGCAAAATATCTACTTTTGTGAGTCATAAGGGTTTGAAATGACAGAATTTATATTTTGGGATACTATCACTTAAAAAAAAAAGCTGTAGGGACTTTGTCCTAAAGAAACCTTGAAGTAAGTGTTTACCTCGAAGGGCACAATGGTGTCTTTCTCAATGAGCCCTAAAGTCACACCCTGCTTGATCCTGCCAGGCAACATTATTCACGATAAAGCTACGTCAACCACCAACCATTAAACTTTAACTCTGTCATGACCTTGGAAGCTGATAATATTGCTATAAACATCAGAATTTAGCAGAAGCGACTCAGTAAACGGCGATAACCGGCGCGATTTGCGCTGCACTCCACCGATTGTTCGTTAATCATTAGCAATAGAGTTGCCCTCTTGAGACTTTACAACCAGTATGAGAAGCTAACAGACCCATGCAACCACACTACACAAATAAACAAACGCAAACAGAAGATGCTTGGGTTCAATTCAGCAAACATATCACGCACCTCGATCCCTTGAAATGGTGGGCAAAAACTCATGCATAAAGAGAAAAAGCTGAAGAAAAGTCCATCAAGCTGAGAACATTGCAGCACACTCCACCTCCCACAGGTCCTCCAACCAGCATCATTACTTCCAGCCTGTCCTCTCTGCAGCACAAACACTCATTCAAACCAGCTGACATCTTTCAGATCAAAACGATCTGGATGGCACTGGCACTTCCAACACGCAGATACAATAAAATACGGGCGCAAAAGCAAAGCGCTCATACCGCCGAAAACATCTTCTGACTCCTACAGCGCCCGTCCATTTCTTCACATACCCACAGCTCAAGCAGTTTAGGACAGATTTGGTGCGTATGTGTGTGTGGGAGGAGAGAGATTGGAGAAAGGCAGAAAGAGAGAGGTTAGGTAAGGAGATATGTGGAGGGTGGGGTTCAGTAGCTCACCATGCTCAACCCAAATCCCGCATTGGGATGGCAGGCGGGTGTAGATCTGTCCTCCCTCTCCGTCCACGGACACGAACAGCCCCTGCGAGCGTCTCAACGATGGCCAGCTCATCCACACACACTACAGCACAACGTTCCGACACACACCAGCGGCTATTTCCTCCAGGAGAGTCCACTGGAAGATCGAGGGTCGGGCAGAAGGCGCTTTACTGGAAAGGCATCAGGGAAGAACCATTCCTCGGACTCGAATGAACCGTAAAAACGAAGTTGTTCCCGGCGTGCTTTCCTGAGGAAGCCTGGCACCTTGTCGTTCTCGCACTCGGGAGAATCCCTTCGACAGAACTGGAGAGAGCGGCGATCGATGAGAGCGGAGAGAGAGAGAGAGAGAGAGAGAGGGGAGAGAGAGAGAGGGAATGTGTGTCTACCGCTACAGTCCATGAATGGTGCAGTGCTGCTGTTGTCATGGTAACCACTGGGGAGGAGGCTGGTAAAGTGGTGAGGGGGAGTGAGAGAGAGAGAGAGAGAGAGAGAGAGAGAGAGAGAGAGAGAGAGGGCTTTGCAGAGGGACACTGTGGCGCTGGAATGAGTACGGAGAGACTGGAGGAACTGGAGGCTCTGGGTCTGATACTTACCTCATACCTCACGTTACCAACTAACTGCTTATTCAACTACAAGTCCATTCATCAAATTATCTGTCCATGTTCAACTCACACAGTTTCACTTTATCTTTATCTTCCATTAATTCTTTTTTGGACCCAAAAAATATTGTTTTTGTTTTTTTCATACAATGAAAGTCAGTGGGCTCCAGTGTTGTTTTGGCTTTGACCCCTTTGACTTTTACTGCATGGACAAAATAAATTTTTTTTTTTAACAATATATCCTCTTTTATGTATTTTAATTCTAAAATGAACCACATTTATACACAAAGTCTGAGTGGAGCACACAAAAACCAGACCGAAATTTTAATTCACAAAAAAATCAAGTGTTTGTGTGTGTGTGTGTTATTATAGTATCATTAAGATGATTTTATAGGTTTTATTATTTAATAGTCTGAAATAGTGTTTATTTTATTGTCCATTTTCATTTTTAAAAGTTTTTTAATATCTATATATAGTTTTTATACATTATTATTTCAGTATAGTTTTTGTTAACTATAATAACCCTGAACATTACAATAGTATAACCACAATACATACACAATACTGTCTGTATGCATGTAAATAAACTTTTTCTGTGTAAAGTTATATGCAATTTTACAGCTTTGTTGGCATGACAACATAAAAAAGTGATTTGTAGAAATTGTTTTAAACAGCTTTACAGCTCAACTGATAGACACGTTTTAACAGCAAAATGAATGTAAGTGATTTTATTAAAGTATAAGCTTCACATTTCTGCTTTTAAATACAAAATTTCCCACATTAACTTACATTATACGTGCCTCATAGTATTTTTTTCTTTTTTTGATTAAAGGAGTGATGTGTCAAAATGATTTGTCTCAAATGCCACTGATAAAGCTTAACTTGTGTAAAAGCTTAACACAGAATATTCCTGTTCCCCCGGAATCAAACTCACGATGTTGTTGTTGCTAGCGTCGGATGCTCTAAAATAAAGACATAAAATATTAAAGATCAAGAAGCCTAAACGCATCAGTGATTCAAACAAACAGTTCAGTCTGGCCAAAATGTGACTTGAATGCTATAGTTTGCAATCTGGCCAGTATTTATCTAACTTTCCGACAGCCTTGATTTCACTCTCTGCGCTGTATTAGTTCTGGTAAAACGGACAGAGATTTATGGGTTTAATATCACTCGATGTCCCTCTGTCCTCTGAATGTCAAGCACCAGCCCTGCATGATAAACACTTCACTGTACATGCACTGTATGGAGAACATACTGCGTGCTCCACTGAGTAGTAGTAGAGAGTAGTAGTATTTAAAAAAAATTATAAAAAAACACGAAGAAATAGTAGGCCTATATTTACTCCAAAATTTAAGAACAAATCAATTGTGGTTGAGCAAAGCTGTATTGTAATTGATTTTGTCAACTGATATAAGTGCAACCGCCCCCGTTTACAATAATGGATTGCAAGGATGGGCATCCGCAGGGATCAAATGATGTGATACTATATCGCATATGATATCAGGGTCACGGTACAATAATATACACTCTTAAAAATAAAGGTTCTTAATAAGCATTGATGGTTCCATTAAAAACCTTTAACATTCTTAAAAATTAATTAGCATCTATATAGTTCCATGAAGAACCTTTAGTATCAGTGGAACTTTTCCATTCCAGGGGAAAATGGTTCTTTAGATTATTAAAATGTTCTTCACAATAAGAAAGAAGGGGTTACACTTTATTTTAAGGTGTCATTGTTACAGTGAAATTATACATTTAAGTACTGAGTAATATTAATTAATTAACTACATGTACTTACTATAGGGTTAGGATTTGGTTGAGGGTTTAGTTGCATGTAATTATGCATAATTTACTGTTATTACTATGGTAAGTACATGTAACATATGTAACAAAGACACTGTAAAATAAAGTGTTACCAAAAAAGGTTCAAGAACTTTTCACGAAAAGGTTCTTTGGGGAACACAAAATGGTTCTTCTATGGCATCGCTGTGTTTAAAACCTTTATTTTAAAGGGGCCAATCACACAGTACACGTTTTTGCGGTTAAAGACGCGGGGGAAAAAAAAACGAAAAAAAAGCAAGGTCTTTCTAGGCCAGACACTAGGCTTCCAATATTTTGGATTTAAAACAAATGCTAATAGGGAACCCGCAAAGGGTTAGTTGTGTTTTTTCTAGTTGTTGTGTTTTTCATTAAGAATAATAGTGAACCCACTATTCATGCAATTGCTGGCTTCGAATTGCTGCTAATTCGGAGCGCCATAGGAATTCATTAAAAATCCTTCGTTGTGAATGCTCGTGCGGCCAAATCTCTTCGAATTAGAGATTTAAAAGCAAGGTGCAAAAGAGGTAAAAACTCCAACGTCCCTCGTTCCCTCCGGTTATACCGGTATTACCGGTGTTGTCACACGTCGATTAACTGGTGTGAAAATTTCCTCACTGTCACATCCCTACTAGAGACGCAGGAAAAGACGGGAGTGCAACGGTCAAATACGTCCATCTAGAGTGTTTACATTAAAAAAACAATAGAAAAGTGGAAAGGAAAAGCACGTTCTGTGTAAACTGGCCCAAATAACATTCTACAGGCTTAATAAACAACGCTGCTAGGAAACTACATCATCAATGCCAGCGCCTTTCTAATTTTATGAGCTCTTCCTCATTTAACAGTCATCTTTTTATCATTTGGACTCACCCTCACGACATTCCTCTTCACCTAAGCAGAATTCCAGCCGTAAATGTCACATTTCCATTTAGCTGAACAAATGACTGGCCGAGGGAGGATCTGGGAGCTGGGGGATGGGGTCGTAATTGGGAAGCGATCTGAAGAAGCCAAAGGAGATGAAGAGAGAAAATACAAGCTTTAAAGTTATCCTTTTCTGAGCTCGTCCCTGCGCTGTGACCATGTTTACTCCTGGTTTTAAGGCAAGACACAATTGCTTTTTCAGGCATCGGGTCAGTTTTGAGATTTGGGGTTATTTTGCTTCTTCTTTCAGACTTGTGGAGAGAAAATTCAAATACACATGTTAGTGTTTATTGGATTACACTTTATTTGTGTCTGCACTGTAAAAGTGTTCATGGTGCCTTAAAATAGTCAACTCAAATATCCAAGGTGTCACTTGCATACACCATATTTTAAAGTTTTTTTTCTTTTCTTTTTTCTATTTATATTCTAAAGGGAAGGAGTTTGTTAATATATCATTCGCCTGATATATGACTGTTGACCATATTTTCTGATTTATGGAGTGATAAAACAAAAAATCCAAAAGGTTTTTTACAAAGGGGATTTCACTCTAGCCTGGTTCTACCAGACTCTCGTACATTTCATTTGTACAGAGAGTCTGGCCTCGCTCCATTGAGAAACGTTTACTTCCTTGAAGGCGGGTTCTCTGTTAAAGTTCAAAACTATTGGATCTGCCCAGAGTCACTCAGGATCTGCCATAACCAATCGCTAACGTGTGGTCGTCCGAATGATCAGAGGATTATGTTTAGAATAAGATGTCTGTCTTTTATAAAGTTTATAAAGCGACGAGAATACTTTTTGTGCGCAAAAAAACAAACAAAAAAACGACTTTATTCCACTATTCATTTCCTTCTCTCTGTTCCTCGAGTCTTGATAAAGCAGCGCGTCTGTGTGTTGTACGTCACACGTAGGCTCACTATTGGCCGACGCTAGTCATGTGTGTGATCACATCAACGTCCTCATTCTCAGCCACTCCCTCTATTCGCTGATTGGTCCTACAAAAAATTTGATTCTGGAAACCTAAGAATGTACAGCAGTCCCAGACGTAGTACTGAAGGAAAATGAAATTGAGCGGAAGTACGTAGGAGGGCGGAGCCAGGCTAATTTCACTCTATTATGTCAACAAAATTATTTTTAACTCGTCTTTATCCAATGTTCGGATTTCTGTCCTGGAAATGAATGCAGATTACTGCATATTTAATTACATAATCACTTATTTAAAAAATACATAAAAAAACATTCAAGAAAACTTAGAACAAAACAATTGTCTTAATGTATTGTGATTAATCAACATGGGGGAAGTATGGTGATATCTATTAGTTATATATATATATATATATATATATATATTTTTTTTTTTTACCCTATTTATTACCTGTAGTCTCTTGCCTTAAGATTTGTGGGTATTCGTAATGCAGCGCCTATTCGCTGTAAATCAACTTCTAGATTGAAACAAGAGTTTGACACAGATCTTGTAAAGCACATCTGTCCACTTAATATCGATATTGCACTAAAATAACTGAGAATTATGCTAGAAACATCACATTCTTCTTTGTAATAGGTCAGGTTTGTTCTTGGTCACAGGAGACACGAGTTACTACGAGGTGCAAACTGCAACGTGTCTCACCCGACCACTTGTGATCAAACCACCTGAGATGGATCTCAGTACCAGGTTTGTAGTCTTTTTGCTACAGTCCTTCTTCGTGGATGCAGAGAGGAACTGGTTGTACTCAAGAAGAATTACTGAGAATTGAAAAAGGGCTAATCATTGCACTGTAATTGTGGTATGGATTGAGGAGGAAAAGTGGAAGCAGATCGACAGCCGAGGAGGAGGTGTAATTTCATCAAGCCAATTAATGGGCAATGAGGGAAAATGTAATTCCATAGAGATCTATAGGGATAGCAGTAAAGCTATTGATTATGGTAGTTAATTTGGGTTTGGAAAAGGAGGGTGATGATAATTTTCTACCCATTGAATCAGAATCAAATTGGATCAAATTGAAACTGAAAATGAATTAAATGAGGATGTTGTTAATAAGGATCAGATTGGGAAAAGTGCCTCTGTCTCAAGTCGCATATTGCATGTAGTACACAAAATAAAAGTCGCATATTGCAGCATTGTGGAATATTGGAGTAAATGTTATATCACATTTGCAACTTATTATTTGCTTTTTTATTACTGATTAAAAGAGTATCAGAGTGTGACATCATATCCTGTTCCCTATGTTTGTAATCTTGTAGTGTAAGTGCACTTTGAGGAATCAACAAGTTGTCTCTCAAATGCTCACTGGCCCTTATCACAGTTTCTTCACCACTGGGCTCCAGCAGTACGAAATGACAAAGCGGCCTCAACAGAAGACGCACAGCCTTATGAAATCTCAATAAATCAGCGAAGCCACATCGGGGAGCTATATCTCTGACTCAGTGCCTCCCTGCGAGTGTCGACAGAAGTTAATTGACGCTGCAGTAATACACCTGACAGAAACAGAATTCAATCCGCGAAAACAAAGGCCTTGTGGCATTTTCAATCAGGATCTAGTGGTTGTTCAGGGGAGGCATCTGAACACCTTCTCTATACTCACCGAAGCTGAACTGATGGAGGAGGGGTGGCATCGGACCCCCCGCCTCGCCCTGGGACGCTTAAATCAGGATGGGATTGATCTGTTAAAAAGGTCACTGCTCTCTTGCTGGGCTTTGTTCAAATCTGAAGAGATGGATACAATCAGCCATTTTCTCCTTCTCTTTACCACTAGGTAATCAGACAAATGGAATGAGGGAGATAAAGGAGGAGAAAAAAAGAAAGAAAGAGGAAAGCAAAGACACTTACGTTTGTCCTTTTTTCACTTTTATTGTATTACCATCAAGAATCACACTGACTTAAATAAAAAAATGTAAACAAGTAGAAACATTTTAATAGTATTTTCTTGTAACAAGTACGTCAATAATCTGTGCAGTTCGTGCATGTCTGAATCCACTTAGTTTAAAGCAGCGCTATGCAGTTTTGGCAATTTCTTCGCTGTTTTCTCGCTGTTTTCTCGCGGGTTTCTCTATAGAGCTCCCCCTACAGCTTCGGAATAGATATTTGACAACACTGTTGTCAAAACTCGTTGGCGACTCTCCCCCCTCCCATCTTCTCCCGCTGGTCATGTGCATTTGTTTTCAAAGAAGCTGGCGAACGCACGGAGCCATGTCCACTGAGGAATGTATGATACACAGAAGGCTAGCATATAAATGTTTAGATAGTGTATGTGTGCAGTGCCGTAAAGCAATTCGTTACATCGCGAGACCTGATATCACGCGATACTTACTGACGCTGAGGCCTGCGGCCCGCCGGCCCAAAGTTGCAAGGCTGGTTTTTCCGCTCACAGGCGTTAGGGGGGTGTGAGAAGACCACCTTTCAACCCGAAAAAAGTCATATAACCTTTCCAATGATTCCGAAGCTGTTCAGGTAAGATAAATTAAGCTAAAAAAGCTGCATAGTTCCCCTTTAACTGCTAGTTTAACGAGGGGAAAAATGGTCGACGTGCCCGGCGCATGGTCTAAAAGGGTTGTCCCTATTCTCTTAATGTTTTGGGCGTAACGTGCAAAAAACCAACCAGAGTCTCATCTCCCATTCCCTTTAAAAGCCAGTTGTGCTAGCGCCATGACGGATTCGCTATTTACATGACAGAATTTGCAAGCGGAAAGACTGAACGCTTCTCCAGAGAGCAAACGGATCTGCTCGTGCACGAGGTTAAAGCAAGCAGACCATCTACGGGACAAGCCGGATTCCACCATATCTTTATGTACACAATAATAATCTTTCACATTGTAATCCTTTTATTTTCTAATATTTGGCATGTTTGTGTGCTGCTGTGCATCCCTGTGTGTGTAATAAGCAGAGTGTGCCCGCGTTGTGGACCCACCTATAGGCACACATTACTAACACAGTAACTCTTTAAATAACAAGGCTTTTGTTGGTCAATGGCTCAGTCTATTTCTGTTGCCTCAAAACAGCAACGCGCCAACAATGCGCCAGAACACACCTCGTTTTCAGACCAGCAGCTCATGGACAAACAGATGGGCGCAAATGCTTTTTGCTATTTCAACAACGCGGCGCAGGACGTGAAAATGATAACTGCGTCAGGCTGAATCTAGCAAAAAAAAACATGCGCTGCATTGTGCCGGGTTTATGATAGAGCCCTTAGTTTCACGTCCTAATGCAATGCAACTATTCAAACCAGGTTTATTGGAAAAAAGTGCCTCTGGTGACATTTGATCCGTTTAATCCAAAACCGATGACCCTGAATCTGCTTGTCATTACGTTGACTGTTGTGCGTATTACGGCAGTTCGGAAATGAAATGTCCAGTGAGTGTTGCTAAAAGTTTAAAAATAATCTGTTTAAAGGTCATAACACAGTAATGTGCAAGAAACTACGTCTTTAATAATTTGTGTGAAAGGAATAAAAGTTGTTGGTGTTTTACTTCCACTAGTGTTCATTTCAGCTGGAAACTGCAGTGAATTGCATTGTAGGTACGTTTTTGCAGAAATGTACTGTAGGTAGAAGCACGTTTTTCTAATTAGTCTGTCGCAAGTATAGCATTCTTTCACATGAGTTGCTATAGCTGACATAACGGTTAACTGCCTTACTCTATGCACTTAAAAAAAAATTATATATATTAGGACAGAGCAGGCTTGCTGGGTAAGTTACCTACAGCTAGTTAAACTGACATGTTTATAGCTAGTTACCTGAATAACACCACATCAGATTTCATGCAACAAACATTTGCAACTAAATCTATAGCCTCGTCTGTACAGAGGTTTGTAATGGTCTCATGCTTCTGACCTAAGAAGTATACACTGCAAACACAGCAAAAAAAAAAAAAAAAAAAAAAATACTGCCTGAAATTTTTATTCATTTAATGCAATACAGAGGAAAGTTGCACAGACACGTACCTCGACTATGTCACCAAAAATGGAAATGTATTGAATCTTTCCAATCACAATTATTACCCAGAAAAAAAGAGGTACAGTTCCCTTAGCAGGGCATGTTGTCTTTTCACACTATGAGGCAAGCTTTCAAAAAGTGACCTGATTTGAAGAAAATACATCTATTTGAAATATGAAATAATAAAAAAATAGCCATATTCCATTTTGAAAGTCATTATGTGGCCATTTGGGTGAAATGAAACTGTGAATACAGGTATGTTTTCATCGAATTATAAACCAAACTGACAAAGTGGAACGGATCCAAATATATCCTTTATAATAGAAGATCATTCATTGTATCATTTCACACCACAAAGGACATGATTTTCTTTCATCTATCTTTACTGAACACATATCGGTTTAATTCTCAGTTCATGGTATATTTTCTCCATAACAACAGGACGGTTCTTAAATGCAAAAGAACCTGATTAGGTTCTCATGAATATGCAGAAAATGCATGAAAAATGGGATGAAACGGCGCTCATAAAGAGGCCTGACTTTCATTAGCAGAGATGAGATGCTCTGCAACACTGCTTACACTGGAGAATTACAAATCAGTCGGCAAAAACACACTGCAATTAATGCTGGGAGCCAATGTAGAAGACCTCCAAATTGGTGAAACCACTTTTCTGAGGCTCCTAAACAAGGTTTAGATGACTCTCTAACCATTCATCTTTTAGGTTGCTTTCTGGAATTACATTGTTAAAAGTATTGGCTCATGGATAGTAAGTATCTGCGGGTGGGAGAACATTATCTTTCTCCCTTCCCCCTCTTTTTATACAAATGACACCACTGCCATTTTGTTTTCTGTAAACTATAAAGTACAAAGTCCAAACTCTGAAACGAATCATCCAATCTGGATGAAAGTGAACCTTAAATCAGAGCAGTAAGAGACATTAACATCACAAACAGCAATTACAGAACCACTGAGTGACTCATATACACAACACCGCTGTCCTTTTCAGTAAAACTCCCACAATGCACTTGATTTCACAACAGATGAAAGTGCAAGGATTGACTCTTCTTGATAAAGAATGCAGTCATTTATGATGAGAACTCTTTTTGTGTGTGTTCAGACACTTTCATGTTTGATAAATGATTGCAAACAAACACAAAATGCACAGAATCATTAAAATGGCATTCTGCTGTTCAAGCTCCAGCAGGAATATGTGGCTGGCACACCCTAGTGGACACATCCAACAGCAAATACACTGACCCTAGAAGTATTTGGATACCCAAACCGCACATTTAAAAATGCATTATATAACAACATAGCGCAAATGTGACAGTCTTTTCAAATAATACATTGTGTTATATAACCTTGGCATTAAATTACAGAAAACTACAACCCCATTTCCAGGAAACTGGGACATTTGTAAAATGCAATAAAATCAAGAATTTGTGATTTGTTCATTCTCTTGAACCTTTATTTAACTGACTGAAGTAAGAAAGATAAGATTTCCAATGTTTTCACAGATCATCTTAATTGTATTCAGTATATATAAACAAATTAAGATTTTGATGGCTGCAACACAATCTGAAAAGATTACAGAATATCCAAGTTAAACTATTTTGAAACAGTCCACAATAAGCAGGCGAACTGGTAAATTGCTGAGGGGCGCGTGTTTGGGCATAAAAGGAGAATCCAGCAAAGGCTTTGCAAGTAAAGATGGGTCATGGCTCACCACTTTGTGCCCAATTTCATGAGAGGATTGTCAAACAATTCAAAAATCACATTTAATCAAGGCAAGATTGGAAAGAATTTAGGAAACGATTCAGGGAATCCAGAGAAATCTCAGTATATGTATGGCAAGGCAGGAGACTTCTGTTGAATGTGCGTGACCTTTGAGTCCTCTGCATGAGAAACCGTCACGCAGCTCTGTTAAATACAGCCACATGGCCGCGGGCGTACTTTGGAAAACCGTTGTCACTTAACACAGTCGCCTGATGCATCGAGATATGCAACTTGAATCTGTTACGCAAGGAAAAAGCCAGTTGTATGCAGAGAAGCAGTCGAGTTCTCCAGGCCCGAGCTCATCTCAGATGGTCTAGATTAGGAGAATTTGTTCAGATGAGTCCACGTTTCAGCTTGGTTTTAAGAAAAATGGACATCGAGTTCTCAGTCCCAAAGACCAAAGGGACCATCCAGACTTTCATCAGCGACAGGTGCAAAAGCAAACATCTCTCATCGTCGTCAGCGCAAACAGCATGGGTGACTTGCAAATGTGTGAAGGTACCACTGACGTGGAGGCGTGTACTGGGATTGTACAGAGACATCCCAGAGGAAAAATGTATTGCTCAGTCGTTGCTTTTCCTAAGCGCAGGAGACTTAGTTGTGATTCTCATATATCTCTCATTTTAGTATCAACAGCATTTGAGATGTTTCTCCTAAAATGTCTTATAGAAATAAAAATAGACATAAATGAGACATATTTGAGAGAAAAAGAGTCAAAACTGAGAATGTGGTGTCTTGCTGTAATCTCTTTCAAGACTTCAGAGGCTAGAGCACAACAATCTGAGCACAGTGTGTGATGTTGTTGAGGTCTCTTCTAAACTTTAAAAGAGACAAACGTGAGACCACAGGAGTCTTTAGTTCAGGAACAAAGTTTGAGCACAGTGAATGATGTGGTTGAGGTCTCTTCTGAATCTTTAGAGGATGCAAATATGAAATCTCCAGAATCTGTAGTTAAGTTGAAAAATATTAGCACAGTGCGTGATGCTGTTGAGATCTCTTCTAAAGTTTAAAGGAGACAAATGTGAGCGATCCAGCTTCTCTAGCTAAAAAGAAAAATCTGAGCTCAGTGTGTGATGTCGTCGAGATCTTCTAAAACTTTAAACACAACTTTCTGTTATGAGAGTATTTGAGTTTTTGTCTAAGGAGACAAGTGGGAGTAGAGCTTAGATTCCCTCGGGCCGGGTCGGGCCGATATTTCCCGCCACTATCATCGGGCCGGGCCGGGTCCTTGATCAAGCATTTGTGTTACAAAATGCAACACGTCACGTATCATGCGCAGATAATAGGCCCGAGATAATAGGCTTTAAAAATATTTATTTTGTTTAAAAAATATTCTATATTCTAAAACCTTGTTGAATTATATTAGAGTAGTAGCCAAGGCCTACTCCTCCTAGGCCATCCAAAGTTCATTCTTGTTCATTTTCTGTGTTCATCATTGTTCACGGTTTTAATTTTTTTTACGTTTCTTCATTCGGATCCATTTGCCATCCATTCCATTCTGAATAAACAAACAACACAGTTTACGTGCTTCGTCCTTGTTGCATTATTCATTAAGATAATTATTAATAATGCACGCACCATTAGCCGTGAACTTGATAAATGTTGCAGATATGTTTTACTAGGCACAAACAAATGCCTTTCAACTTACGTGTGCAAAATTCAGAAGTAAATGAATGTGCAGCAATTTGTACAAAGAGAGAGTCTGTAGGCCTACTATACGTGTTGTAACCATTAAATAAGCTGATTTAGTTTCATATCGGTTAATATATTATAATGTTATTTTTTTTTCCATCTATGTTGATTATGAAAAGTGAACAGCACGAGTAAGATAGGATGCGCAATATATCGAGAGACATGGAGTGGGTCAGACATGATTTTGACCACTTCATTAAGTTTTGTTTAGTAGAAATCCTTTCTTTAAAGTGAATTTCATTTTGTATAAACTGTATCTTAATTTTAATCAATTTTTCATCAACGAATTGCCTGTATTTAATAAATAAGAAGCAAATAGCAGACAATATAATCATGGAGGCGCCGGCGCGGTCACTTGCATTGCACGTGAACTGGAGCGCATCTCATCATAAATGAACCTAAACTCAGTGTATGCCTCACAGACATGAGAAACACATCTAAAGAAAGCTTGAAATGTCTTTAAACGAAACAATTCAAAACGAAAATAAATAGGCTACTCTCAGATTATGTAATCCATGATGTGCATTTCTCTCTATAGGCGCGTTCACTACGGAGATGGCGATCGTCAACTTCATCTTTGCAACCGACACTGTTTATTAATAAAAATCAATGCACGCGTGTCACCGGATTTACAAATGCACATCTTGCTTGTTGCAAGTTATACAGCCATCAAGATGGCATCTTTCCTGGGGAGTTTAAAGCCCCACTATGTAGGATTTCCGTTTTGGTCAAACAACGACCCCTAGAGTCGCTGTGGACTACTTGTATTTAACGTTACTGTCGTAAATACCACTCACGCAGAGCAGTGTCTTCACTCACGGCCTGATTCCCTCCCCCCTGTATACCGGTCCCCGTTCAGTCGGATAGAAGCTGTAACGAGTGGAAATAAGGTGTGGCCCCTTTAAGAGCTGCGCGCGCCCTGTTTAACTTTCGGCAGTCTGTATTGTATGTGCGCCTCGAACACCCCGTAAGCGGGTTGTTTCTGTTTGACGCTCATTCTTGTCCTATTTTTGTCTATCAAGTAATGCTGTGGACGGTAGAACGTGTGACAGACAGTTACACGAGTTCGATTGGGGAATAAACACAACGCGTTACAAATCTTCGGACATCGAACAAGCACAGCTAGCCTCCGAAGATGTCTACTAATCCATCAACAAGAACGCCAGGTGCTTGTCCGAGTGATATACAATATAAGCAATATACTTACAGTACAAGTCCAACAGCATGTGAGGACGTGTTGGGGGAAGTGAGGTAGCCTATGCCGTAAAGCAGTCGAATTTTGTAGTTCTTTTTGTGCGCGGGGGTTACTACCCGAACCCCGAAGTTTAAAAGTACGATTAAAAACTATACAAACCCCGTCAGGCTATGGCAGACGTGTCATTCAACCTATTTTAAGTCGATGTACCATCACAAGGATTTTGGAAATATATTATGAAGGTTGAAAAGTTACTTAGTGTTACTTTAAGGTTATAAGAGGAAGACAATGCCAGGCCTCGTTTTGCACGTGCTACAACAGAAGGGTTTCATAGTCACTACACCTGCAGTCCAGATCTGTCTCCTAATGAAAATGTACTGTATGGCCCATCATGAAAACGAGAATCAGACGACGACCACGGACTGTTGAGCAGCTGTCTTGTCTGAGGTGAGATTGGGCAAAAATTCCACTTGCAAAACTGCAACAATTAGTATCCTCAATTCCCAAACGACTAAAAAGGAGAGGTGATGTGACACAGTGGTAAACGTGCCTCTGTCCCAACTTTTTTGGAGTGTGTTGAAGCCATCAAAATGTGTTTATATTTATAAAATATAATTAAGGTGGTCTGTGAAAACATTGGCAATATTTTCTTTGTACTTTGGTCAGTTACATAAAAATAAACTGAATAATTTTTTATTTTAATTTTTTTTTATAAAAATGAACTAATCACAGATTCTTGATTTTATTGCATTTTACAAAATATCCCAACTTTTCTGGAAATGGGTTAGAAGTTAACGCTGATGTGAGAGTTTCTAATTCATCAGCTAATATGTTTTCCCTCTTCTGACCAACATAATTAATCCCTCAATATTTTTTCCTCTTTTGGAAAGTCATAAAAATGCAATTGTCGATTGTTTTTTTTTTGCATTTGAAGCAAATGGGAGGGCAAAAAATACATTTGTTGTAGTTTCCATTCACCACTTTAGAAGTTCACTTAACTACGCCGACTTTCGTTTCTAAGAACCCTGGAAATGTGAAAGGGTTAAAAATAAAATAAAATAAAATGAAATAAAATGAAATAAAATGAAATAAAATGAAATAAAATGAAATAAAATAAAATAAAATAAAAAATAAAATAAAATAGGAGCATCTCAGGCTCTTCGCATGATGGTACTCAAATAAAAAACTTCCTGAACATTTCAGATATGCGATGGTGTCACCTAAGTACACCCCTATGCTGGCATTAGGAACTGTGGTATCATGACTGAGAGAGTTGAGTACCTGTGGCCACGCCGAACACCTTCCTCGCGGACGGCAGAGGTCTGGAGGTCTGGTGGATGAGCAGAGGCGATGACGGCAGAGATCGGGACAATCCCTCCATGAAACGGATGTGCTGCAGCCCCTCAGCCATGGAAAGCGGTGGCACAGCATAGTCCCCCTCAAAGGCACAGTCACTGTCTATACTGCCACCTACAGGATTGGTGGACACATGAGATGAAGAACGTATGTAATTAATCGGACATGTGGCAAAATTAAAAAAAACATTAGGGCTAGTATTAAGACTTGTTTAATGGCTTCTGGATTAAGCAAGGCGTGAGTAGACGCACGTGAGTGTAGCTCCCGACCTCTTTCGTTCATTTAGTCGTTATTTTTTCGATATATGTTCACTATAATCAATTATCTAGCAGCTGATATTACTTGAATTAACGGTGGAACAAAAATGACTAGTAGAAAGCAACTTCGGAATAAAACTGGCGACAAAGACGGTGAAGCTTCGAACAAGACCGACGATATGGCGCCGTCTGAGGGCTTAACGGCTTTACCTGAAGATCTCGAGAGGCTCCGGTCAGTGCTTCTTTCTGGTATGACGCAAGTAGTTCACTCTCTTTTAAAAACAGTACTGGCTGGTGCATTGTCACCTGTGAACGTGACATTGGAACAAGTTAAATCATATTACGAAGCTCATGGCGAACGACTTTGCAAGGTTGAAGATGGACTAAATGACTACAGTGATAGGCTGGTGAATGTTGAGGCTTCAATGGATGCGCTACTGAAAGAGAACGTGTCACTGAAGGAAAAGCTGGACGATCTCGAAAATCACTCACGGAGATCTAATATGAAAGTTGTGGGCATCCTTGAAAAGTTGGAAGGACAAGACCCGATTAAATTTATGACAGATTGTTGGCAAGTTGGCTACTGGGGAAAGACTTCTTCATGAGTCCTTCTCGTGCCCACCGAGTCGGACCCAACCCAACCAACGATGCAAGGGCCAGTCAGACCAAACCCAGATCAAGCACTGCATCCTCAGATTCAGTAAGCAACAGCGAGAGTTGCTCTTTCGCGGGAACCGGGTGTTTTTCCACGAGGATTTCAGCGCTGAGCTGGGGAAAAAGCGAGCGGCGTTCAAAGATGTGAAGTCTCGGCTCTACGAAGAGGGAGTCAGATTTGGTCTCTTGTACCCTGCAAGGCTCCGCCCAGCTAGCAAAAAGTCGTCTATTAGACGTTGAATAGACGTAAATCTTCAACGACAGACTTATTCTGTCTTAGATGATCAGTTGAAAACACGTAGTCAAAGAGTCCAGCCGAAACTACTACACTCGTACACTCCTTTTCTTTTCTTTTCTTTTCTTTTCTTTTCTTTTCTTTTCTTTTCTTTTCTTTTCTTTTCTTTTCTTTTCGGCTGGATAACATAAAATTTTGACACAGTTTTGAACCTCATTTTATAAGGGGGCTGCACTTACATTGTAAATGACTTCATTTGTTGGTTCGCATTATATGGAAGTTTTTCGTTATGTTTTATTTGCGATCATCCTCAGTTGGGGAATTAGATCTAAGAATTGTAATGTTAATTTTTTTATTTAAATTTTTTTTGTTTGGGGGTTGGGAGGTTTCTTGTATCTTATTTTTGTCATTTACAATTCATGGCTACAAATTGTTTGCATGCTTCTAATTTCTGTATCATACAGTTAATACAGGTGATGAAGATAGAGGTCATCTTGTGAGGCTTATGACATGGAATGTCAGGGGATTAAATGATCCTGTTAAAAGAGCTAAAGTTTTCTCCCATCTTAAATCTTTCAAACCAGATATATTGTTTTTACAAGAAACACATTTCAGAATGGATGATCACAACAGAATTCGTAAGTTATGGGTAAGTCAAATTTTTCATTCCAAATTTAATAGCAGATCAAGAGGTGTGGCGATATTAATTAATGAGAGAGTACAGTTTATACCTTCTGACACAGTCTGTGACCCTAATGGTCGTTACATTATTGTCTCTGGGTCTCTTTTTCAAGTCCCAGTGGTTTTAGTGAACGTTTACGCTCCCAGTTGGGACGATGTTCAGTTTGCAAATAGCCTCCTATCATTAATTGTTAAACAAGCTTAATACACGTCATTTGTTATTCGCTGGTGATTTAAATTGTGTTTTCGATCCTCAGCTGGATAGATCCAGCACTAGTAGTAATGTTTCTGATAAGACAATGGCCTTTTCTCTATTTATGCAACAGAACGGCTGTGTGGATCCTTGGAGATTCTTAAACCCGTTGACTAGACAATTTTCCTTTTATTCCCATGTCCATCATTCCTTTTCTAGACGTGATTATTTTTTTGTAGACAACTTGTTTATATCAATGGTTAAGAAAGTTGACTACTCAGCTATAGTTGTATCCGATCACCTGTGGTGCTGGACCTGCACTTCCCTTATTGAACATCAGAGAACGACCAATCTGGGCATTTAATCCATTACTACTATCCAATGATAAGTTCTGTAACTTTGTCTCAACTAGTATAGACAATTTTCTGAAATACAATAAAACGGATACAGTGTCTTACTCATTACTCTGGGAGACTTTAAAGGCTAACTTGAGGGGTCAAATATTATCTTATACATCATATGCTAATAAATAACGTAAGAAAGAACTGCAAGCACTCTCACAATCCATATTAGATTTAGACAGACAATATTCTGAATCGCCCACAGCTAAATTACATAAAAAAAGAGTTGACTTGCAGACAAAGTAAAAAAGATTGCATGCAGAACAATTAATAATGAGGATGCGTGGTCTTTACTATGAATATGGAGACAAATCAAGTCGGCTCTTGGCTCATCATCTGAAACGTCAAACCGCCTCCCGTCTTATTTCACAGATAAAAGACTTTAATCAAACTTTAGTTAGCAACCCAAAAGAAATGAATAACATTTTTAAAACCTTTTACTCCTCATTATATACTTCTGAATTCCCTTCAGATCCAATGGATATGGAAAATTTCTTAAACAATTTAGATATTCCTACTTTGCAATCAGATAAGGCTGTAGATTTAGAACACGACCTTAAGATTGAAGAAATTAGTAGGGCCATTATGGCACTGAAGAGTGGTAAGTCCCCAGGCCTTGATGGGTATCCTATTGATTTTTATTAAAAAAAGAAAAAAATAAGGAGAAACTTGCACCAATTCTTTTTGAGGTTTTTAAAGAATCTTTGGAGGCAGGCTCCCTGTCTCCCTGACTTTTTCGCAAGCATCCATTACACTCCTTCTTAAAAAAGATAAAGACTCTGGCCAGTGTGAATCGTATTGTCCTAAATCTCTTTTAAACACTGACATTAAAATTTTAGCTAAAGTGTTGGCATTTCATTTAGAACATGTCCTCCCCTCGATAATCTAGTAGTAAAAAATGGATCTTTTTGATACTTCTCTGCACCCGGAGATAGTTATCTCCCTAGATGCGGAGAAGGCGTTTGATCGAACTGAATGGCCATATTTGTTTGCAGCCTTAAATAAAGTTTGGTTTTGGTCATATTTTTATGTCTTGGATCAAATTAATATATCATTCCCCTTCGGCATCAATTCGGACTAATTATTCTCGATCAGACTTTTTCCCTCTAACACGAGGGACTCATCAGGGATGCCCACTGTCCCCACTTCTTTTTGACATTGTGATTGAGTCTCTTTCAATAGCTTTGAAAACAGCCACAGCGTTCCAGGGGGTTGGGAGGGGGGGATTGAGCATCGTGTGTCTTTATTACGACAATGACCTTTTGCTTTACATCAGTGACCCCATATCTAGTTGTCCTTTAATTATATCATTATTGGGTCGGTTTGGTACCTTTTCGGGATACAAATTAAATTTCCAAAAAAGTGAATGTTTCCCCATTAATGATTTGGCATTACAATTTCAACAAGAATCATTACCCTTTAGTTTTTCTCCAAATGGATTTAAATATCTTGGAATTCATATGACACGCTCCTTTTCTTCTTTGTTTGAAGCCAATTATAAAGCTCAGTTCAAAGAAGTAAAGGCAGAGTTAGAAAGGTGGCGTAGTCTTCCCCTTACTTTCGCTGGAAGAATACATTCAGTGAAAATGACGATTCTTCCCTTCGGTTCCTTTATTTGTTTCAGTCCCTATCGTTTTTTTTTTTTTTTTGCCCAAATAATTTTTCCGTTCAATTAATCAAACTATATCCTCTTTCATTTGGGAAAATAAGATCCCCAGGCTTAACAAACATATTCTTCAGAGGACCCGTGATGCAGGTGGTTTAGGCCTCCCAACCTTTACTCATTATTACTGGGCATCAAATATTCAGAAAATATTATTTTGGCTTCATTGTCCAGAAACAAATTGGTGTTTAATTGAAGCACAAACATGTCACTGTTCCTCTCTCTACCTGCTTTAGTGTATTCTTCCATACCTTTGAAAGCTTCTCGATTCACATCTAACCCTGTAGTACTTTCTACTCTTAAGATCTTTAATCAGTTTCGTTGTCACTATAAATTTACATCAGCATCAGTTTTTGGTCCTATTTACAAAAATCATTTATTCCCTCCCTCTACAATAGACTCATCATTTAGACAGTGGGTAACTTCCGGGTTAATATGCATCAAAGATTTAAATACTGAAGGTTTATTTAACAGTCTGCAGATTGTTTGACCTCTCACAAAGCATTTTTTTTTTTTTTTTTTTGATATCTTCAGATTCGTAATTTTCTTAAGAACAAATTTACACCCTTCCCTGATTTCCCTCCTACCTCGCCCTTAGATACAGTAGTCTTACTCTCAATGTTAATAATAAAGGATTGATTTCCAGCTCATGTCTTTGAAAGGGTACAATCTGGATAAAATTAAATACAGATAGGAAAATGAACTGGGCATAAAGTTGTCTGAGGCTTTTTGGAGGGAGGTGCTTAAAAAGGTCCACTCATCATCATCCTCTGTTAGGTTAGAGCTCATTCAATTTAAAGTGCTTCACAAGGTTCACTTGAGCAAAGAATGGTTAGATGTAGCCTGTGATAGATGCTCTTTCTCCCCAGCCAGTCTGACACATACATTTTGGTCTTGCTCCTCTCTAAATAATTACTGGGCATTGGTTTTTAAAACTATCAGTGAAGCCCTTGGGGTGACACTGCGGCCTTGCTCTTCAATGGCTATTTTTGGAACTCCCAGTGACACTATAACCATTGCCTTAACTGCAACCCAGAGGAACATCATTGCTTATACTTCTTTATTGGCCTGCAGACGAATTTTGTTAAGTTGGAAATCCCCTACCCCTCCTTCTGAAACAGTTTGGCTAGAAGATGTGATGTTCTTTTTAAAATTAGACAAGATAAAATTTACATTAAAGGGATGGTTCGGAGTAAAATCAACCTAGGGTCCTTTGCACGATGACCTCGAGCCAAACACCCCCCAGAAGCCTTTTTTCCCTTGGTCGAACATTATTAAAGTTAGAGCTTATTTAGAGAAATCAGCCGGATGGCTTAGTGTAGGCGCTAATGGATCCAAGGCTGTATCTCGTAAATTACCCCACTAATAATGCCCAGAATGGTACCAAACTTCTACAGTAGTACAAATAGGTTCTGTACTCATAAAACGAGGCATTGGAAAGTTTGTAAGTACATCAGGAGTTTATTTAAATAACACTTGCCTGACGGCTCATGCTACCACTAACCCGGGCGCCGAGGTCACTTCACTGAGTTGAGAAAAGCACGTAAAAGTCCTGGCAGAAAGCGATGCATAAGGATGTAGTGTAACGGCGCCCAGTTCCAGGAATGCACTAATATTTTGTTGGTAGTACCAGTTTATAACAATTATTAGCTAGCACTAAGTTGTCAACACTTCGGAAAAAAGAATAATTCGTCGTTACACCACATCCTTATGCATCGCTTTCTGCCAGGACTTTTACGTGCTTTTCTCAACTCATTGAAGTGACGTCGACGTCCGGGTTAGCGCTAGCATGAGCCGTCAGGCAAGTGTTAGTTAAATAAACTCCTGATGTACTTAACTCCTGATCCCCCTTTAAGGGGATCTGTGGACAGATTTTATCCGAAATGGGAACCTATTTTGTCATATTTTAAAAAACTGAAAGAATTACCCAGCTGTTAACTTATTTTCCATGTATCTCTCTTTACACCTTTCTGTGACGCTGTATTTGCTGTTTTGACCTCAGTGTAGTCTGTCTCAGAGAATGGCAAAATTGTATTTTCTTTTTTCTCTCTTTATGTATGCATTTATACTGTCATAATGATACTTTTATCACAAGTACTTATGTTTTGGTATGCATGGGTACATGCCTTGAAAAGGTGTAATGACATAATTGTTATATTTTGCCTTTGTAGCCAGACGCTATGTTATTCTGTT
The DNA here is from genome assembly GCF_951802725.1 of Rutilus rutilus. Taxonomy (NCBI): domain Eukaryota; kingdom Metazoa; phylum Chordata; class Actinopteri; order Cypriniformes; family Leuciscidae; genus Rutilus; species Rutilus rutilus. The sequence continues at coordinate 4,181,381 of NC_140224.1, forward strand.
GTATTTAAGCTGCCCAGGGAGGGGATGTTTTGGGGGTGAGGGGGGTTGTTATAGTAAAAATAGAAGGAAGGAAAATTTAACTTTCATGGGTTTACTGTATGTTACTTTACTCCTTTCAATAAAAAAATGAAATAAAAAAAGACGCTTGTAAAGCGTGACATGAAATAATACTCCGAAATATCATTTTTTTGAAACGGAACAATTTATTGAACCATATATATATATATATATATATAACTGAGGATTTGCCAGGCGTGCCAGGAGCGTTCACAGCCGAGGAGACCGACGTTCTCGTCAGGGCCGTAAAACACAGAGAAGTGACACTGTATGGGGATGGAGAAACCCACCCAAATTAGCTTCGGTTAAACAGGCGTATTAGAATTTGGGTAAATGTGTAAGCTAGATTTATGCCTATTTTTTCACATCTTCATGGACACCACAATGATTGTTTCCTTGTAATTACGTATGGTTTGCAAAAATGGTAACTGTTGTGTCTGTGTGTAGATGAGAGAAGTGTATGCGTGTTGTGCACACGCTACATTATGGCCAAGCGCCCTTAAAATAGCATCTGAACGCGCCACTGACTTTAGACTAGGTTTTTCCTGGTCAGTGGCGGAATTGTTTTCTGAAACTGCAAAATAGCACCAGGGAACGTTTGCGCCGGAACACGCCGCCTCTTTTCGCTGAACCGCCCCCTGGGAGCGCAAGTTCATTCCCTAATTTACCGACGTGCGTCTGTGGAGGGAAAAGTCCGCTGTGCGTCGGGTGCAAAATAGGAATGATACATGTGTTGGTGTACAAAGTCAATTGCGCTGGTTGCAAGATAGGGCCCCAAGTTTAATGGTGCAATGAAAGAATATTTAGCAGTGCGAAGCGTCCCTTTACGTCGCAACTAGGCTTGTTGTAACACATGTACGGCACCTGAACCACATCTTACCTTGTCCAGTGAAGTTGTGAAGGGTATCCAAGCTGGTGCTCTGCAGGTCTATGGTGTCCTCGTTCCCGCCATCTGCAGAGGAGGTGCGAGAGAAAGAGCAGAGCGATTGAGCACGAGGAGGAGGAGTGGGTCCCGCCTGAGTCTGTTCCAGCAGATACACACACTGCGCGTCCAGTAACCAGGTTCTAGTGTGCAAAACCCCTAAAAGAGTGCCTGCGCACAGACCCTCGACGCTCTTCCGCCTGGACCGCGACTTTCCCCTTAAGGTGGCGAAGTGTGAGACTGAAGGAAGCTTCCATTTTTTTATCTTCCCCATAACAAACCCTAAAGTTAGTCCAGTGCGCACTGATGGAAATGGACAGTAAATGATACGCTCCGGCGAATGTGTTGCATTGTGAAACTGTTGTAGCCTGCTCCACTTTTGTGTGTATGAGAAGAGAGAGAATACAGTGGCTCTACTGTAAACGAGCGGTTCAATGATGGATGAGCATGGAGTTAACGATAGTAGGATCAATTACTCTAGGCCCCGGGGGACTGGAGAGGCCGGTCTGGACTATTAGGACACGAGTATTGTACGTCAATGAGCATTACATTCTTTTCTGCGGAACAGACCTCTTTATAGATTTTGATCTGACACACAAAGTAAACTTAGCATATAGGGGATCTCATAAGAGCAAATATTAAGTGAAGCAACAAAAGCACTGAGTTGGTCTTTGTAATAATTCTGTTGCTCTCAAGAAAAGGAAGGTGATACGGTGCTTATTCGAATCTTCCTTGAAACTCTAAGTGGCTTAGTCTTTACAGGAATTACAAATGAAGCCGCAGATGAAACTAAAATGATAAAATGAGATGCAAAGCAGAACAAAACCTTCAACACGGAGCTCATCAGAGCGGGTGGAAAGATCAACCTAATCGAAATGTGAATATTAGCTGCCTGAGGGTCAAGCACTGTAACATGGCACACATGTGCAATGTAGGCCAGTGCTGGCCTGGCTGATAACAACAACAACCTCGTTTCCCAGAGTCCAGTCTTGTTTTAGGCTACAATTCTGGGTGCAACTTGTATGGTGCGGGTCATATTGAATCCCTAATTGGATTCAATAAAAATTCACCAAATATCACACCGTTAACAATCAGATAAAAAAGGAAACCTTTAACATTAATAATTCTCACGCAGAGAACAAATGGTATAACAACTATATTGTTAAAAATAATTAATTTATGAATTATTTAAAAAATAAAAAAGCATGGAAAAGCACTTTTTGTGTGCTTACCTGAAGCTCAAACATTAGAGCTTAAAAACTGCGATATTATGGGCTCGAATATCCTGCAAAATTACTGTATGAAGTGATAAAATATATGCCTTCCGGGGTTATTATAATGAACTGAGTAAAACTAAACCCATAAGAAAAAATACAGTTTTGTTGCTTTAAAATAAAATAAACTTAAATTTGAAAGAACTAAAACTGAAATAAAAACTAATACAAAAATATATAGACATTTAAAAAACAATAACTGAAAAAACAACAACAAAATGACTAAATCTTTGACAAAAATAAAAATGTAAATGCAAAATATAATGAATAAAAACTATAATAGTATCTAAATGATACTAAAATAACTGACGCCTTCAACACTTATGCACTATTTTCAGATAAAAGCGTGTCAAATGCATAAATGTGGATGACAAACTAACATAAGAAAAGTTCCAAAATTGTTTTTTTACTTTGCGTCTGTACTTCTGCCTTCCGTCGCATCCTCAACCAATCGCTTAACTCCAATCAACACAGGAACGTGCAATTATCTCAGACAAGAGGAATAACCAGGATTAGAAGATATTTCATCTTAAATGTATTAGGTGAGACACAACAAGCCTAGCATAGCAAGCAACAATGGCTTAAACGAATGAAGTGAAAGTATGAAAGTCTTCAGAAAACCCATTTGGTAACAGTCTTTATTTTTGCAATTCTGTTTGGAGACGCTATTGATGCAGAAATTACACACTTCAGCTTTAACTAAGCAACCACAGAGGGACGTCTGAATGCTCCACACACCACAGAAAAGCACAGACATATCTCTACTGCCAACTTTCCATTATCCAATGCTAAATTAGCTTCAGCCATTGTGTGTACATTGATGATTACTTGCCTCTCATTTCCTTAAGGAAATTGCTGTCTTGTTGCAACACATCAAACAGGAATTTACTGTCACAACAATCAGATTTCCATTAAGAAGCGAGCCGGGGAGGTGAGAAGGTGATGAAGACATACATTTATTTTAATAAGGAAATAAGACAAGAATTATCACAGCAGTATAAACAATCAGCAACATTAACACAATCACCAGTGCTCAACAGGCCCAGACTATCGCGAGGTCTCACGTTTCTTTTGGATTCCTGCTGAACATATCAAGAATCACTTCACAGTGGTTATCCGATCCACTCATTATGTGCAGATGCTCAAAGTTCACGTTGATTGGTTTTGGTCTCTAACTGAGATGCCTACTGGACACGTTTGAATCCTTCATTAGAGTGAAAACGATTTTACGCAATGTGATCACTGGAGGCTACATTCATCCCGCCGCAGAGATTCGGCTGACTGAGCTTTATTAGGGGTCCAAGAAGTGAAGCTGCGGTCAACTATTTTTAAGCTGTTGGGTTGAAATCATTAGAGCAAGTGTATTCATTCATACACCCTATTTCTGGAATATACAGAGCTGGCCAGAATTATTTGCCCCCTTGGTAAATATGATCAAAGATGGCTGTAAAAAGTAAATCTGCATTGTTTATCCTTTTGATATTTTATTAAAAAAAGTAACCTTTTATTGAAGTAAAATAATTGAAAGTGAAAAATAAAATAAAATCACATTCCCCAAAACACATTGGGAACAATTATTTTTCCCCTTTTATGAAATACTTTTTGCAACCTCCTTTTTCCAAGGTAACAGCTCTGAGTCTTCTCCTATAATGCCGGATGAGTTTGGAGAACACCTGACGAGAGATCAGAGACCATTCCTCCATACAGAATCTCTCCAGATCCTTCAGATTCCCAGATCCATGTTGGCGCTTCTCCTCTTCAGTTCAGCCCACTCCTCTTCTACAGGGTTCAGGTCTGGGACTGGGACGGCCATTGCAGATTCTTGGTTTTGTGCTCAGTGACACATTTCTGTTTTGATTTTCATGTTTGTTTTTGGATCACTGTCCTGTTGGAAGATCCAAACATGGCCCGTTATAAGATTTCTAGCAGAGGTTGTCAGGTTTTGATTTTTTTTTTATCTGTTGGTATTTGATCAAATCCATGATGGCATGAATCTGAAGAAGATGTCCAGGACCTTTGGCAGAAAATTAGGCCCACAGCATTAAAGATACAGCAGAGTATTTCATTTTACACATGGGGTACTTTTTTATCCCTGTATAAACCAAACCCATCTTAAGTGTTTGCTGCCAAAAAAGCTCTTTTTGATGTGTTTCATCTGTCCATCTATCTTTAATGCTGTGGGCCTAAATTCCTGCCGCAGAGGTCCTGGACATCTTGTTCAGATACATGGCTTTTTAGATTCAATCAAATACCAACAATAAAAAATCAAAACCTGACAACCTAGAAATCTTATGAAGGGCCATGTTTGGATCTTCCAACAGGACAGTGATCCAAAAACAAACATGAAAATCAAAACAGAAATGTGTCACTGAGCACAAAACCAAGAATCTGCAATGGCCGTCCCAGTCCCAGACCTGAACCCTGTAGAAGAGGAGTGGGCTGAACTGAAGAGAAGAAGCACCAACATGGATCTGGGAATCTGAAGGATCTGGAGAGATTCTGTATGGAGGAATGGTCTCTGATCTCTCGTCAGGTGTTCTCCAAACTCATCCGGCATTATAGGAGAAGACTCAGAGCTGTTACCCTGGAAAAAGGAGGTTGCAAAAAGTATTTAATAAAAGGGAGCAAATAATTGTTCCCAATGTGTTTTGGAGAATGTGATTTTCCCCCCACTTTCAATTCTTTTATTTCAATAAAAGGTTAGATTTTTGCTCATTTTTAATTAACAAAGCAGATCTTTTTATTTTTATTCTTTGATCATATTTACCAAGGGAGCAAATAATTCTGACCAGCACTGTAAGTCACATTTTTTATCATCTGAAACACACTGTGACTTATATTCTAAAGCGACTTATAATGCAATTTAATAAAATTAACGTCAAGCAGGCAAAACTTCACAAAGTGCACACATTTGAATTTGTGCAGAATGAGAGCAGTACGCGTTTATTTGTAGAGCGAATTTTCAGTTTTAGTTTCACTTTAAAGGGGACCTATTATGCCCCTTTTTACAAGATGTAATAAAGTCTCAGGTGTCCCCAGAATGTGTCTGGGAAGATTCAGCTCAAAATACCCCACAGATCATTTATTATACCCTGTATCACATTTTTTGAGTGGAAGGAAATACATGTTGTTTTCATGCATGTATCTTTAAATGCAAATGAGCTGCTGCTCCCCGCCCCCTTTCCAGAAGAGGGCGGAGCCTACAGCTTGTGCCTCGGATACTCTGCCAAAAACTAAAACATCTGTTTGGTTTTGATTATCATATTTGTATATTTGTCATTCCTGTTCTGAATAGCGTTAAATTTAAAGGAGCTGTATGTAAGAAATGTATTTCAATTAATCATAAAATGGCCCTGATATGTCACTAGACATTAAGAAATCATGTTCATTTCAAATACTTATATCACTGACAACAGTAGTCCGGCCAGGATATTGTCATTTAAAAAGTGAAGTTGCAGCCCTCAACTGATGTTGATGTTGTCATCTTGTGTTTTGGCCTGAAGCGCCACCCTCCACCTATCTACCAATCGCGAAGTCAGTAGTGTTTCAGCATCCGGGTTGCCAGCTCAGCTCTAGTTACCACAGCTGCAGCTACAAACGTTCCTGCTGGATCCTGCAGCCTATCTGGCAACCTCGAGTCAGGGGGGAGGGGGAGGGGATACACTACAGTAATTTGAAAGTGATTGCAGTACCAGTTTTGGCCACAATCTTACATACAGTTCCTTTAAAGTATTTGTTGCAGAGTGAGGGACGCTGAAATACATGTTTATAGTGTTTATGCTTGTCAACGTTGTGCTTAATTTACCAGCATTTTACATTATTTCTGATTGTAATAATAAAATGGAACTTAAACACAGATGTGGCACAGTTTTTTTTTCTTTCTCTCTCAACATTGCAAAACACTAAATACTATAAACACTAATCAAATGCTATCTGAAAACGATAGTTCACCAAAAAATGAATGTTTAAACTGTTTTTGTCCATTCAAAGAAAGTCAGTGGGGTCCAAAACACCATTGGACCATTGGACTTTCATTTTATGGACAAAAAAAAAAAAGAGAGATTTCTTAAATTATTTTCTTTCGTGTTCTGCAGAACAAAGACAGTCGTACAAGTGGAATGACATGTAGATGACGAGTAAATGACAGATTTGTAACTTTTAGGTGAACGATCTCTTTAAGCCAACGAGGCTGAACTGCACTGCTTTGAAATTCTGCATATTGTCATTGGATATTATTCCAAGTTCTATATTGTCTTTGTAAGTCGGTTAGTTATGTAACATCTTTGCATTTAATATCCTACTTCTTTCTGTTCTGTTTGGACTCCATATATTGCTGCTTGCAGCTACTGTATATTCATAAATGATAATGCAAGGCTCTTATGCAAGGAACCCATTTGCAGACTATTCAACACCATCGTCTCTGAACATCTTTAGGACGAAATGATCCAGCTCTCTGTGTCTTGAGCAGTCGGTCAGCGGATCACCAACTTTCAGACAGACAGCAGATAGTGTGACTAGGGAAACAGCCTATTCACCTCTATAACTGCTGGTTTGGTTCGGCCTCTAAATCAGGCATAACATGTCTGCAATAGACAGGCAGGACGGCTGAAGGGATAATTGGTGCACTCCTGCCCTCCCTCCAAGACTTATACACCTCCAGATGGAGGAAAAGGACATGTCAGAACAACATCCAGGCACAAGAATCATCATCCTCTGTAACGGTTAGTACAGTTTTACAGTGCAATGTTCTCCCAGCCATTATGCAATAAAGATTATGCAAATAAATATTTATACTAATGCAATACACCAGAATTACTCAATTGTGTAGCTGAGGGGCTGAAGTGTACAGTGAACAGACCAGTGAATAAAATGACCTGGTGTTAACCAACATTAACCACAGCTATTTTAGGCCAGCCTTAAAGGTGAAGTATCTTTTTATGTTAAAATACATGCTCTTAGCCCAGTGTATTGTTCATAGACTTCTATTAGTATGCATGGGTTTATCTCCTCCAAAAACGTACACACTGAGCCTCTCAGGCATCATCAAAACCTTGAAAGCAGTCGGCTCAGATCTGTCAATCACTTTCCAGCTCAACCTATAGAGACAGAGCGCATTTAGGCCACGCCCACACCGTCTCCATTGATGTTGCATTGCGAGAAGCTGCCTCCTTGTTATTTCTGACTTATAACAAAAAACAAAACAAGTCTAAAAGCTGCTATGTGACAAGGTGTACAGCAAACAAGCTAAAAAACAACCAGAACTAAGTTTTTATAAGCTGTCGACCCCAAAAAACAAGCGTTTAAAGGTGACGAACGTGGATACAGGCAATTGAGAAAGAGCTCAACTTGTCATATTACTCTGAGAACTACGCCCACTGGAGGGGAACGTAACCGGCGACAGGATAGCTTAGCTTACAGAAATCGAATATAAAACTGACATTTGGATATTTAACTTACCAGTGACAAAACGTTTACTGCACACATAGTGTATTTTTAGTGCATACTGAGTGTCAGGATCTCACAATTTACCCATTCTTCCAGCTGATGCTTCACGTCCAATTGCTTGTATCCACTTTTGTCTCCTTAAAGGCTGGCTTTTATGGTTTGGTAGCTTATAAAAATTTAGTTCTTTAGTTTTTTAGCTTGTTTACACCTTGTCATATAGCAGCTTTTAGACATTGTTTTGTTTTTTGTTATAAGTCAAATCAGTGGAGACGGTTGGACTATTTTCCCCTCCGGTGGGAGTGGGTTTCAGATTATGACGCGTGTCGCTCCGTCTCTATGAATGGGAGAAATTTCAAAGCGCAATATGGCGGAATAAGAGAGCCAATTACCAATTGGTAAAGTCACTGAGTCACCGCAGCTGCCTTTAGAAGCTCAGATGGGAATGAAATGACTTGCCTTAAAGGGTTAGTTCACCCAAAAATTAAAATTCTGTCAGTAATTACTCACCCTCATGTTGTTCCAACCGCGTAAGACCTTCGTTCATCTTCGGAACACAAATTAAGATATTTTTGATGAAATCTGAGCCATGTTTCACTCCTCCATAGGCTTCCAGTGTGACCGAAACTTGCTGGCCCAGAAAAGTTATTAAAGAGATCGTTAATATAGTCCAAGTGACTCCAGTGGCTCAATCTTAAGTATATCAAGCGACGAGAATACTTTTTGTGCGCAAAAACAAACAAAAATAACGACTTTATTCCACTATTCATTTCCTTCTCTCTGGATGTCTAGTTGGTTCGCGTAGTGTTTTTGCGCAGCGCGTCTGTGTTACACGTCACCACGTAGGCTCACTATTGGCCGACGCCGGTCATGTGTGTGTTGCGTGATGACGTGCAACACAGACGCGCAGCGCAAAAACACTACGAGGCCCAGAGAGAAGGAAATGAAAAGTGGAATAAAGTCGTTATTTTTGTTTGTTTTTGCGCACAAAAAGTATTCTCGTCGCATGATAAACTTAATGTAGTGCCACTGTAGTTACTTGGACTATTTTAACGATGTTTTAATAACTATTCTGGGCCGGTGAGTTTCGGTCACACTGGAAGCCTATGGAGGAGTCAAAATTCTGTCAGATTTCATCAAAAATATCTTAATTTGTGTTCCGAAGATGAACGAAAGACTTACATGGTTGGAACAACATGAGGGTGAGTAATTACTGACAGAATTTTCATTTTTGGGTGAACTAACCCTTTAAAGGGACTTTGGTGGGATCATGACCGACGTGTTACATTGGAAAAGATATTCAGCTTCGACGAGCGAAAGGGCCGTTTGCAAGATTGTTTGGAAAATATGTTGTATTTTTGTGATTGCGCTAGGTCACAGAAATTGCATACTTCACCTTTAAGTTTTTATCAGTCATTCCTCAAAACAGCCCAGAAAACAACACCTTCATAAGAGGTAAAAGCCTAAAGCATGAAACTGAATTGTCTGTTTTCAGTGGGTTTTTCATCTTTCCACTTAAGTGTTCAAAAGATGTCCTGCCGTCTGAGCCAATGAGTGATGGCATAATTTGCAGATGCTTTGCTTTAAAATTATTAAAAAGAAATATGACTTAATGACCTTTTTGAATTAATTTGATTCATTCAGCTCCCAGTGATTCGAACACACTGTCTATGGCCACTAGTAAAACTTCTAAAGTTTGGGTAAGTACGTTTTATTTAAATGTCTTTTAAAGAAGTCTCTTATACTCACCAAAGCTGCATGTATATGATCACAACAAAAAACAATAAGAACAGTACTATTATTGAAATATTATTGGCATTTAAAATGAACTGTTTTCTACTTAATTTTCAGCAGTCATTACCCCAGTCTTCAGTGTCACATGATCTTTTGTTGGGCTGCTTAATATTTTTGTTTTCATGATTCAAAAGAACAGCATTTACATTATGTGTTTACTGATACCTTGGTATTTTAATGTGTCCTTGCTGAATAAAAGTATTGATTTATTCATTCATTTTACTGACCCTGAAACAGATTCCTTCTGATTAGGATGTTTTTATCCGTCAGGGTCATTTCTAACGCTTACTCAAACAACATGCAGATATTAACATCTATATAAAACAGCTTCACGGAAATCTCTGTTTGTATTCGGTCCACATTACCTCAGTTTCTGTACTGTAGACGTGTGTGCAGATGTACACAGTACAGTATGTATAACAGCAGAAAGTGTTTTTGAGGACACTCACTTTAAAGTGAACAGATGCACTTGAATGAATCATCACTGATAGAGCAATAACACAGACATCTGTTAAGACAAGAGCACATATATCTACATTCACATTAGTCATCCTCTCTCACTCGCATATTCACATTTATTAAAGCACATTTACAGAAAATGAAGCTTTCTGTAGAAGTACGCATTAATCGAGTGCTCAGACACTTTTCTCATTTCACAGAATTACAGATTCTACAGTGAAATTTTGTTTGATTTATGTTTTGTAAAGCTCGTAAATACTATACGAATTTAATAGCACTAAATTCTCTGCAACAGGACTCAGAAACCAGTCAGTGGGGATCTATTTCTTTTTTTTATGTCAGAAAATATTTTTAGAAAATGTCATTTTAATATTTTGCACAGCAGAAATTTGCAATCGTAAAATACTATTTCAGTTAAAATGTCACGTTTAATTCAATGGGTTACTTGCAGTTCTTTGTAATAAATTGCCATATTTACTAGCAATTATGGAGTAAAAATAGTTTCTACAAAATAAAAATCAGTGTAGTTAATTCTATCATGACTCCTTTCTCAAATATTACATCCTGTAGCTTCTTTAAAGTAATAATTGTCATCTGCGTGCAGTTTGACGAGTGTCCTTGATCAGAAAAAGATTTGAAGCACTTCTTTGATGCCCAGTATAATATTTATAATATTAACATCATCTCTACTTCTTTCAAGTGTTCATTTCTTTTCTTTCACAGCTGTCTTTCAGATTCACAGCCTCAATATCCAGTGGGTGTTTTATTCAGGAAAGCGGCCACTATTTAATTATTCACAGGTAGAGGCCAATTAGAAGGCTATTGTGCTCTCGTTACATTCGTCCTGTTCTTTTTGTTCGTGCAATCTTGCTGAATAATTCTGCAAACAACATTTTATTCAGTTTTCCATTTGGGCTAATTATAGTTTCAGAAATAAAACAATGCTACATTAGAATGATTCAGTTGGTGTTTAACTACAATCCAAGATATGATGTGCACCATTTACAGCAATAATCACACAGAAATGTAAAGCTTGTGAAACATTCATGTCTTCTGACCAGCAACATGGCTCAATGTGAAATACTGTATTAGCGTCTCTGATAAAAAATAAAAAAATAAAAAAACATGTAAATTTATATATATATAATATATATATATATAAAGAGAAAAAACATGTATATTTAAAAAAAAATTATATATATATATATATATATATATATATATATAAAGAATATTTATATTATTTCTTTTTTTTTATATATATACATGTTTTTTCTCTTTATATATATATTATATATATATATAAATTTACATGTTTTTTTATTTATTTTTTTATCAGAGACGCTAATAGACACTAATACAAACAAATAAATAAACAAATAAACCCTAAATGTTGTCAGGAAAGATTTATATATAAACATTTAGGGTTTATTTATTTGTTTGTTTTTATTTATAATTTGCATGTTTGTTGCACCACATGGCTTTGATTTGGTAGACAAAAGTTGTTGTTTTTTAAATATTAACTTCAAAAAAGGTTGCACTAAATCACTTATAAATACTTGCAACGAACGGTGTCCAAGTGGAAGAGCTCCTAGCAGCCGGAGACCCATCTGCGCAGTTTCAGAGAAATCTGCAGAGGTTTCACAGGCTAGAAGAACACACGACTAACCAAGATCCAGCTCACCTCAGGTCAACGCCAGAGCAGAACTAACGCATCAGACTCGTCCATCAGACAGATTGCTTTGGATCTGCCACCTACTGAAACTCTGAAGATGCTGGCAGGGACCGTGATGGACTTGTCAGCAGAAGCAACAGGTCCTCGTAACAAATGAGATGCTCTTCAATCTGCTCCCAGCAGACGAGGGCAATAGAGCCGAGGTGGAGGAGAGAAGCTGACGGGCTGAATGTGGCTCCACTTCATTCAAGGAGTCTCATATAGGGACTGAGACTGTGGTATTTAGGGGTGTTTTTATTAAAAACTAATCTAGTCTTTCAATTCACCAAAGAATCAAAAAAAAAAAAAAAAAGGGTAACACTTTAGTGTAGGGCCCAATTCTCACTATTAACTAGTTGTTTATTAGCATGCATATTACTAGAATATTGGCTGTTTATTAGTACTTATAAATCACATATTAATGCCTTATTCTGCATGACCATATTCTACATCCCTCAATCACCCATTACCTAAACTTAACTACTGCCTTATTAATAAGCAGTAATTAGGAGTGTATTGAGGCAAAAGTTATAGTTAATATAGTTAGTTAATAGTGAGAATTGGACTCTAATCTAGTGTGACCAAAAATGTATCAAGGTTTCCACAAAAACATGAAGCAGCAGCACAACTGTTTTCAACATTGATGATAATAAAATGTTTCTTGAGCAGCAAATGATCATATTAGAATGATTTCTGAGGGATCATGTGACACTGAAGACTGGAGTAATGATGCTGAAAATTCAGCTTTGATGACAGGAATAAATTACATTTTAAAATATATTCATATAAAAAAAAAAAAATTAAGTTGTAATATTATTCTTATGTTTTTAATGTATCTTTGATCAAATAAATGCAGCCTTAATGGTGAGCAGAAGAGACTTCTTTTAAAAATATAAAAAAATCTCTCAGACAGTAGTGCACTCTCACAATGACCTCACACTTTTAACAATAAAACTCTTCCTAACTACTTTTTCTTTCTTTTTTTTTTAACAAGAAAAAAAAGTTAACAATATTTTGTATTCATGAGGAAAAAAAAATACTGAAAATATCCTCTTTAAAGTTCATTTTAAAACACTTGCTTAAAGGTGCTGTAAAACATAAACATATCATAATATGTTTGCAGATATTTAGGAAACATGCTGAGTTCACATACTTGTTTCACTGAAAAGCAATGCTACAGCCAGTTATTCTACTTTGAAACGTGCCGTGTTCTGTGTCAGAATTTCTGTTTTTGTTTTGGTCTGTGTGATTCCGCACACTGCCAATTTACCCAACAGGATTTCAACACCGCGGGTTGCCAGCTGGCGGAAAACACAGCGTATTCCAGCCATGGAAGCCAGCAAACCAAACCTGAAGAGCCTCGGCATCCATCGAAAAACTCTATGGGCCCTGTTTTAACGATCTGAAACGCAAGTATCAAACGCGAAACGCAAGTATCTTTATGGGTGGATCTTGGATTACCGGCGGGATAAATGACTCTTGCGGCCGACGCAAATCTAAAATGGGTTGGTCTGAAGTAGCTTCATTATTCATAGGTGTGGTTTGGGCATAACGTGAAATAAACCAATCAGAGCGTCATCTCACATTCCCTTTAAGAGCAGGCTTGTTCCATGGCGGTTTGCTATTATAACGGCGGATTTGCCAGGCGCCAGGAGCGGTTCACAGCCGAGGAGACCGACGTTCTCGTCAGGGCCGTAAAACACAGAGAAGTGACACTGTATGGGGATGGAGAAACCCACCCAAATTAGCTTCGGTTAAACAGGCGTATGATAATTTGGGTAAATGTGTAAGCTAGATTTATGCCTATTTTTTCACATCTTCATGGACACCACAATGATTGTTTCCTTGTAATTACGTATGGTTTGCAAAAATGGCAACGGCTGCGTCTGTGTGTAGGTGAGAGAAGCAAAGTGTATGCGCGTTGTGCACATGCTACATTATGGCCAAGCATGCGCCCTTAAAATAGCATCTGATCGCACCACTGAAAACGTGCCACTGACTTTAGACTAGGTTTTTCCTGGTCAGTGGCGGAATTGTTTTCTGAAACTGCAAAATAGCACCAGGGAACGTTTGCGCCGGAACACGCCTCCTCTTTTCGCTGAACCGCCCCCGGGAGCGCAAGTTCATTCCCTAATTTACCGACGTGCGTCTGTCGAGGGAAAAGTCCGCTGTGCGTCAAGTGCAAAATAGGAATGATACATGCGTCGGTGTACAAAGTCAACTGCGCTGGGTGCAAGATAGGGCCCTATGACCAGAGGCATATTAAAACACGGATAAATCAACTCATCAACTTACAGTGAAAGTGCTCGTCGCCTTCTGTTTTCAAAATTGCGCTCGTTTCTGTTGCTTGTCCTCAATCTGACAACTCGCATGTGCGTCGACTTTGAGGAGGAGTAGGGAAACCAATATTTTAAAGCTGGACTGCAGTAACAATTTCAGCCGCTAGCTGCCAATATCACATATGGCACTTTTAAAGGCGATGCAAGTTTCTTAACCCAGTTTATTGTTCATTGACTATTATTAGTATGTCATTCATGGGTTTATCTCCCCCAAAAGTGTAAACATTGAGCATCTCAGGCATCATCAAAACTTTGAGAGCAGTCCGCTCAGATCTGTCAATCACTTTCCAGCTCAACCTATAGCGAGAGTTTGGGGCGTGGCCACTGTAGTGTTTAGTCGGTGTGGGACCATGAATGCATTACATGGGAAAAGACATTCAGCTTCGTTTACAGAAGTGCAAGCCAAAATCAAAGATTAAACAGGTCATGAACACTTGAATGCGAACGAGGCATTGCGATGCAACACGCAACAATGGATACAGCATCATTATGCACCTATTCAGAAAGACAAATGTTCCAGTTTATAATGTTTACTTTGACGTGTCCGGAGTAGACAGCCTCAAACCATTGTGGAGCACATGTCAAACAAAGGCACCCAGTGCGAGATGCTTGCATTTGCTCTAGAGAGAGTGTTTAGCCCATTCACTCATAGCAACACAGCTAAAAGTATTCATAATGTGTTGGGAGTTTTTCCTGAAAGTAGCCTACTTTACCTGTTGAGACATCCCTTCACAAGCATCCGTAAGAGCTGTGATTGTGATGCTTCGGTTGGGGGAGTGCAGCGTGCGAAGAGGCGTTTGCAAAATATGCTGTATTTTTGTAATTCCGCTTGGTGCCGCTGGTGTTGCAGAAACTACACACTTCACCTTTAAGTCCTTAAAGGTATAGTCAAACCAAAAATGTAAATACAATCATCATTTACTCATCCTCATGTCTTCTTCTGCAAGACACAAAATAAGATAGTCAGAAGAAAGTCATACAGGTTTGGAACGACATGAGGGTGAGAAAATCATGACAGAAATTTCATTTTTGGCTTTGGCTTTCATTTTGACTATCCCTTTAAGGATGTTCCTACTCTATATTGTCTTGCTCAAGAAAATGCATTTAAGAACATTGAACTTATTACCAGCTTTTCAAAATCACTGAGACAGTCAAATCGAGTCATTGTTGACAACCACACAGTACACATTCACATTGTGAACAGTATAGCAACACCCCGACAACTACTGACAACAGATTAGCGACACCATAGCAACACCCTGGCAGGACTGGGAGCGATTCAGAGGCTCATTAGCTCTATGTGCTCGAGATGTCAAGCTGTGGAGGCTGTGAGAGGTGCTCACACAATATACTGCAGGTCTGGAGAGCCTGACTAAGGAGGAAATATGGGACATCAGTGGAGATTAAATTCATCACCGCAGCTTTATAGGTCTGGATCAGTGGCTTTAATGGCCGTTCACACTGACAGCGCTTTAGATTGCTGGAGGTCAGAGTCTCTGTGCTTTCGGCTGCTAGCGGTGTCTATTCCACTGCAGTTTCCAACATTGGTGTAGTCGACACATCAATGTGTTCCCGTGGTTTTTTGATCTAGTACCGGTTTATTGTCCCATTATTCTCATGCCTAAGGTTGAAATTTTAGCCTCCCATAGGTGTGTGTGTGTGTGTGGAGAGAGAGACGTCTGCACTCTCATCCTTCAGTCAGTGAGACAGCATGAGCGACAGAGAGGCCATGAGCAGAAATATAACACTACACTCGAAGAAAAGTACGTAAATGTATTGTTTATATGAAGTTTATATGATTTTTCACAGGTGTTCCATAAAATTAACAAAGTACTGACAGAAAATTACCTTAAAGGAACACGCTGACTTTTTGGGACTTGAACTTATTCACCGTATCCCCCAGAGTTAGATAAGTCCATACATACCCTTCTCATCTCCGTGCGTGCCGTAACTCTGTCCACCGCTAGCCTAGCTTAGCACAAAGACTGGAGGTAAATGGCTCCAGCTAGCATACTGCTCCCAATAAGTGACAAAATAACGCCAACATTTTCCTATTTACATGTTGTGATTTGTATAGTCACAGCGTGTACAAATAACAAGGGTCACATGAGACACAGCCATCTTCTAACCGTATACATACTGGGAACTATATTCTCAGAAGGCAAAGCACTGCTACTCCCACATATTGGGAGCAGTATGCTAGCTGGAGCCGTTTACCTCCAGTCTTTGTGCTAAGCTAAGCTAGCTGTGGGTGCGTCAGACAGAGTTACGGCACGGATGGAGATAAAAAGGGTATGTATGGACTTATCTAACTCTGGGGGATACGGTGAATAAGCTAAAGTCCCAAAAAGTCGGCATGTTCCTTTAAGGTTTTTTTTTTTCTTTTTTCAGTTTACTGATAAAAAATACAGTAAACAGTAATATTGTGAAATATTATTACAATTTAAAATAACTATTTTCTATTTGAATATATTATATTATATTATATTACATTACATTACAATGCACTACACATTATATATTATATAATTGCATTTTATTATCTAAAAGAGCATTTTTAATGATAGGATAGGAATGCGTTTTATTTTCATTGGACCAGTCATTTAGATTTCTACTTGCCCTGCCACAATTTTATGAATTTAATTTTATAATTTATTTGAACATTTATATACATATATAATGTATACAACAGTAGACTATGACATCATTGATCATGTCTGTAACATTAAAACTGAAAAAGGACAAAAAAATATTTAAAAAGAAATGGACGTAAAAAATAGCTATTCTGCTTCATTGATTGCAGTAATTTGGGGTTATAGGCCATATCAAAGTGTGTGTCTGTGAAATGCATCAACTCTGTGGGTTCCTTACAGTGACGCAGATCTGTGTGAGTGTGTGCGTCAGAGACTGGACTGAGCAATCAGCACACGAGCGGCACAGCTACACTACTGACAGGAGGAAGTGACAGTCCAATCAGAAGATAATACTAAAACACACACACACACACACACACACACACACACACACACACACACACACACACACACACACACACACACACACACACACACACACACACACACACACACACACACACACACACACACACACACACACACACACACACACACACACACACACACACACACACACACACACACACACACACACTCCTCAGTCTGAGACTGAATGTGATAAGGCAATTCTTGGCAGAAAACGGCATGAGTGCATTCAAGCAGGCAGATGACAAATGTCCGGTACTGTACTACAGTATGTCAGAGCTGAGGTTACAGAAAGAGAAATGTAATACTGTGCATCGATAATCTAATCAATCAGTTACTGTAAGCCCATTACAATAGGATACAATTATAGAACAATCCCTACAGAACGTGCATTTGCAACCGCTGGGGTTTATAAGAGTAGTCTGAGTAGTTTAATAACCACAGGTGCCTTCAGGCTGAGATGCCAAGAACGAATGAAGGATACCGTTAAGAGTCTCGCTGGGGCACAGGCGTGGGAACGGCCCGGGATCCCACGACACATCGCCTATAGTGGTTCCTGTCAAGTGTTGGATGTACCAAGTGTTGCAGTATGTTTCATCACAGAAAGTAATACGTTAATATGACATTGCTCTGAAATTCATGAGTTATATCAACAGACAGTCTCGCGCAGACTAAACGGCATAAGGTCTGGTCCACACTGCAGCTCAATCTTGCCAAATACTGCTCTTTAGAAAGCGACATCATGCAATCAAGTTTGTTTTATTTTTATGTGCCGTTTAGGATCGGAAAACAGATTATCTGAAACAGATTAAACCACAATAATAGATCGGAGTATTAAAAAAATATTTAAAGAATGGCGTGGTAGTTTCTCTGAAAAATAAAAAATAAAATAATTTTATACACACTATCTTCTATGTTTATATCCGGGAAAAAATGCCCCGGACAATATGATTGTCTCATATTTATATCATATAATATAGTTAAGCATTATCTCACAAGTAACGGGGACAATATCACACGAGTGCAAATGTGATATTGATTTTATAAAACAGTTCAATAAATAAGAAGTTAATTTTTTGTTATATTTTGGATACACTATTGTCTGTTTTGCTCAATTT
The DNA here is from genome assembly GCF_951802725.1 of Rutilus rutilus. NCBI lineage: Eukaryota > Metazoa > Chordata > Actinopteri > Cypriniformes > Leuciscidae > Rutilus > Rutilus rutilus. The sequence goes on from NC_140224.1 coordinate 4,199,502, forward strand.
TGCCAATGAAAATATTACCTATAAAGCCAGAGCAGAACTTCTGTGCATCTCCGCAAATCAATCGGGTGAACCAATGATCAATGACCAATTCATAAATAGAGCCATTTGCTTCATTCCTGAATGAATCAACCGTTTGAACCAATCAAATGAATCAATGACTCAATTACTTACTCATTTAGACATTTACCACCACCTACTGGCAGTTTTAGTGTCTTTTAAGAAGGGGGCGCACTCGGTAATGCAGTGCTGTTTGCTAACCACCACAACAGGAAAAAGAGCAGAAGAAGAAGAGGCGATCTACGCACCAACCCAAAACAAGAGTTCAGATGAAACGCAAGAGCTTGCTAGTAGTCTACGCGCTGAGTTTCGATTCATTTTTGTGACGCGCTTAAAAATAGACCCATTACAGTTTTGAATGATGTCTTACTCCTGGAGTATTTTAAGTTGTTTCTGCTATTATAAAGAGACAAAATCATTTGGCATTGTGGAAGTCTCACTATTATAGTCCAGTAATGAAATCTGTGTTTCACCAAAAAAAGGTGAAGTAGGTTTAGATGTAGATGCCACTTTTTCTCCATTTCACTTATTTCTAGAGCTGTCACTTTACGTTCGAAAATCGATTGCACAATCGATCGACCAACCAACACAAGTTTCGAAACCGAAAATAGGGAATCAATTTTGACGGCCTTTTCTCGGAGCGCGTCCAGCTCACACAGCAACTGCAGGCTCCGACAAACACACATAACAGCAAATTATACTTCTGCATAATGTGTCTCTTTTTACAACAAAAATGTGAATTCTGCCGGTATTCAGACAGTCTCATGCATACAGATACAGATTCAGGCTACGGGCTACAGTCGCCTACGTAGGTGAAATTAGTTTGACATTTCTAATCGTAAACACAGCCATGTTGAAGCCTGCAGTAATGTTATTCATTGATGTTACGGCAGTCCACTCTGCTTATTGTTTTCCGAGAATGTTGCACTCCTGTTTGTCATTGTGCATAAAACTTCACGCCAATAAATCATCAGAAATATTGCTGACTTGTGCGTCTCAAGCGCCCTCTTTACGTTCGTCCTAATGCCTGTTAGTTGTCTGTGGATTTGCCTATATTTGGCGTTGAAAATGGAAATGGCTTTAGACATGGAAAATCGGAAAATACACAAGAGATGCTTTTCAATTTTTGTATAGCTGATTGTGACCAAATAACTTTTGTTTTTTAGCAGCCCAACAAAAAATATGACCCAAGCAAGAGTGCGCATTCTGTTTACTTCTAAGGGCTTAATACACTAAAGGCTTTGCTATAGCAACTACCTCAGAGGACTAAATGCCACTAGTTGGAACAAACTGTAATTTGCACTACTGTCAGTTCAAAATACATGAAAAGAAACCTAGCATTGGGGATTTGTTTCTTTTCCCTGTTGTACCAAACTCATATCGAACCGTGACCCCAAAACCGAGGTACATACCGAACTGTGACTTCTGTGTGCCGTTTCACCCCTATCTTTCATTAATCGACCTCAAACATAGCTTATCATTCGAAACATGTAAGTAGTAGCCTAACATTAGCCACTTTTACATGGCCACTCGCTCCAATATTAACCTAGATAAATGTGCACTATTATTAGGCGCATATCCAAGTGTTCGTGCGGAGTGTGAAAGCCAAATAAGTAGTGTTTACTGCCTGACATGTTTAACTTAACTATAGGTGCATCTATTCTGCAGAGATGTCGAGTCAGCATCATCAACTTCATCTATGCAGCCGACACTGACTCAGAAAACACTTGTTTATTTATAAATGATAATGATTCATGTTGATCATGAAAAAGCAAAAGAAAGAGAGACAAAATTATTATTATTTTTAAATGACCCGCCTGTAATGTATACGTAAGGGATAACGTACGGTCTGATGGTGGTTATTGTAAAATAAACCCGGACAGCGTGATCGGTGTCTTGTTTCACTGAATGGGTTTATTATGCAATAATGACTGGCTGACTGCAACAGAGCTACCAAATGAATACATACATGGACACTGCATATTGATATAGATTGAAATTATTGTATCATCCTGTAGTTTAGATTAAAGCTACATACAGTACCTCACATTTAGGCACAAATATAAAAGATTCTCCTCAATCAGGTTAAATAGAGGAAATCAAATATATCCAAGCACCAACATCAACAAATATAAAGCATGGAAACCATGAGAGCAATGTGATTTCCACCTGAAATGAATGGTGTTCGTTCATTCCTGCACTCTTCGACAAAGATCTGCCCTCATCTCATAATTACACATGTGCACCTATTCATCATACAGTGAACAAAAAATGTACACATAAAGGTGTAATGCAACGTGAAACAAAGAGAAAGAGGTAATTAGAGAGAGAGGATAGATGGAAATACTGTACGTGGAAAAGTTTGTCAGAAAGTGAGGTGACATTTCAATAGCTGAACATCATCATTATATGGGTCATGGGCACTAAACAAGCAGAGAGAGACCATGAAGTATTCACGCTACATCTGCTGGTGAATAAAAGAAAGAGAAGGAAAGAGACAAAGAAACATATGTGGGTCTCGCAGATGGATATACAGTCTAGGCCACCAACACACTGCAGATCATTTCGCTTGTCAATTCACTTTTTAGTGCTTAATCCCATTCTGTACGGGATTTAATTACGGGAGTGAGAACCGCAATCTACAACCTAATTAACTCCCGAAAAATGCAGGTATCACCAAAAAATGCAGCAAACATTTATTTTGGCATGTTGTAGTGAAGAGCTTTGAGTTTCTGTGTGCATCTGACGATAGGTTTCTCTAATGAAATGGTGAAATGAGTCTCAGAGCAGCTCTGGAGACAAAGTTCAAATTCTGTGACATTCTGCAATTGTTCAGTAAAATAAATGTGTATGACTTTTAAGACATCTTTGTTTTCTGCATCATGGAAATCATATGACCCTACATGCATGGTCTGGTATTTTTATATAAAAGCAAGGATTTTGCACATGCTTTGACTATTACTCAATTCCAGTGGCAAAAGGCTTCAGACATCAATGAATGATTTGAAATGGTTGCTTGATCTCTGGAACCAGTGGTTAATGAGATCACTTCCAACTAAACCAGCTCCAGTGGGAGAACACGTCTATTAGAGCGGCCGTGTGATGATGATGCGACTGAGGTTTCGGCTATACTGTAATTACACAGAGAGCTTTGAGACGCAGCACAGTAAACATGACGCCAGAAAAGGATTTTACGAATAACTCTGTTCTTTTTGTCTCTTTGCACTTAATTCATGTCTCATTCTCAAGAAGACAGATTTTTAGTGTCACCTAAAGGCTTATTTCAGAGGCCAAGAATTGCTGATATACAGTAGCAGAGACCATCTAATCGAAGTTTTAAGTTTTAAGTTTTAGTTTTAAGGGCGGTTAAAGGGTCAATGGCATGATGATGACATGATCTTTTCATTTAAAACAAATACATGATTTCATTCATGAAAAAAGCCTCAGACAAATCAAAGTCAAATCATGTGATACAACCATATCGGAATTCCCATAATTACAGGATTCCGTCTTGTAAATGGAATTGACCTTTGTTAATGTATTAATAATGAAAGTATGCAAAACACATATTTGCCATAGAAACATAATTTGAGTCAGAGGAGGTTATAAAATGTCATATGGTACAACCCACTAATTAAAGTAATATTTATGAACTAATAATTGTTGATATTTGTAAAACAAAAAAATACTTAAAAACTTGACCATTATTCGAAAATAATGATCAAGATGAGATACACTGACATGTATACAAAGTGCAATGAAAACAGGTTATGATTTTAACCTGGTTACACCACATGACAACATGAAAACAACATAAAGGTTTTACAAAACCACATGACACAAAGAGATATTTCTAGGAACTTGCCAGATATCTTTCCATTTCTTTATCTTTAAATCTGAAATGGTTCAAGCCACAATAATATACAACAAAACTACACTAATAGTATGTAGAATTGATCTTTATGTGTTCATAAATATTGGTTCTGCTTGAGAAAATCTAGTTTGCGCGCAACTTAAACCAATCTCTGCATATATCTTTCAAAGATTTGAAGCCATTAACCTGGCAAATCCACTTTATTCGTTTTTCTCACCAGAGTTTGTCTGGCAAACTGCTGAGACGTGCGCCTGGCATTGCATTGCTGTCTGGTAATCTGACTAGAGCTTGTGATCCTCTCAAGAGTTGAGTATCAGACGGTCAGCGAATGGCATGTGGACGTGCCGTCTGATGCGGAGACTACATGCCTCATGCTCGGCCTGCTGCAGATTTGTCAGTTATATCAGGAAGCATATGGAAACCCATATATTGGCAGAACATCCCAGTATCCCAAAGAGAAATGAATTCCAACACTGAGGCATGATGGATAATCAAGGCTTTAGGCTGTTCGTTCTCTTACATGCTTCTGTAATACCAGCTTAGGGCGACTGCACTCGGTACTAACTTCCAAATAGGAAGTTTGCAATGGTTATTAAAATATCCGGTAACGCTTTATTTTACAGTGCCCTTGTTACATATGTTACATGTACTTACCGTAGTAATAACAGTAAATTATGCATAATTACATGCAAGTAACCCTCAACCAAAACCTAACCCTATAGTACATGTAGTTAATTATCATTACTCAGTACTTAAATATATAAATACACTGTAACAATGACACCTTAAAATAAAGTGTAACCAAATATCCTGCTTCATGTGGTTTAAAAAATAGCACTTTAAAAAGAAAAACACAAAAGTATGCAGTCATATTTAGATGATATCTTAGTGGATAAACATGTTACCGAGTGGTTAGACATGAAAGTTCAGACTGACCGCTGCTGTTTCGGCTCTTCCGGTTGGATTTCCCCCCCGTCAGCAGCATTTTCAAGCTGTTTTTAAACATTGTGGCACCAGACAGAAGGACTATATGCCTGCAAAGGAGAAGAGAAAAAAATGTTTTTAGCAATGCAACCTTATATATGTATAGAAATATCCTATATACATAAGTATGCATATATTTTTTTGTTAAATATCATATTTGAAACATCAGGTGTTTATGACTCATATAGCAAGATATAGTGAGAATATGAAGCTCAAACTCAAGGAAGAAAAAAACATCAATTTTATTCAGAGGCCCAAAATGCGCAAAGAATGCAATCTGGTGCAGATATGTATATATTTATATGGCCAAAAAGTAAGATGAAATTCTGATTGCATATGATGTAAATCAATGAGATCTTTATATGTACATAAAATGCATATAAATATCAGTCATCATTCTATATCTCCCAATAATATGATGATATTTAAAAGCTTAAAACATGTAATGCAATGCAATACAACGATTGAGAGATGAATAATGAAATGTTCCTCATACTCTTACGTTAACTTTATAAAAACTCTCCACAACCTAAAGGTGGATGTTTTTACAATTTTACTAAAAGCTTTTACTTGATAAAAAGCATTTTGATAATGTTGATAATTTAGAGGCTTTAGAAATTTGCGTATAAAATATGATATTGTAGAGTTATACGGACATTTATATTCTATGGCACAATTCAAATTATTGTTGACAAATTGCACTAAACATGAATTGACAAAAGATGTGTACACACACAACCCAAAGCATAACAATGGTTTTGGAGAGAAGACGACTTCCCGAAAGCCATTATGTGTAATGCACTAAGCAGGTTTATTGCTTTCCCCCGTGTAATCGAATTCAGAAACGGGCAAAAGAGTGTAGAAAAAACAATAAAACCTTCCTAAAATATCCAGAGCTTATTTAGACTGGATGAATCAGAAGTGTAATGCTTATGATAATAGCATGCAAGGACAGCAGAGAGAAATTCAAGCTTTAATATTACCCAATAACATTAACAGGGGCACGTCTTGAGTGCTTCCTGTTATGGTATGTGCATAGACCGGGAACATTACCATATAAACTAAGTGACTGCCTCTTCCCATAGTCGTTCCCGCGGTCTCATTCTCGCTCTCTATTTGAGAAGACTAATGAAAACAATCAGTCAGGGTTTTGCTGGTTAGCCCCTGCTGGTAGGTGCTGTAACTACACCACTGTGGCCAAAAAAACTCTTTCTAAATTTCTGTCATGACAACTCTCAGAGTGTTTGGCATGGTAATGGATATGACAAAGTTGATATATTTGGCCATTGGCAGATCTACGCTGCTGCTGCAGAACAAGTACAGGACTTGCTACGGCCAATACATATACACTCACCTAAAGGATTATTAGGAACACCATACTAATACTGTGTTTGACCCCCTTTCGCCTTCAGAACTGCCTTAATTCTACGTGGCATTGATTCAACAAGGTGCTGAAAGCATTCTTTAGAAATGTTGGCCCATATTGATAGGATAGCATCTTGCAGTTGATGGAAATTTGTGGGATGCACATCCAGGGCACGAAGCTCCCGTTCCACCACATCCCAAAGATGCTCTATTGGGTTGAGATCTGGTGACTGTGGGGGCCATTTTAGTACAGTGAACTCATTGTCATGTTCAAGAAACCAATTTGAAATGATTCGAGCTTTGTGACATGGTGCATTATCCTGCTGGAAGTAGCCATCAGAGGATGGGTACATGGTGGTCATAAAGGGATGGACATGGTCAGAAACAATGCTCAGGTAGGCCGTGGCATTTAAACGATGCCCAATTGGCACTAAGGGGCCTAAAGTGTGCCAAGAAAACATCCCCACACCATTACACCACCACCACCAGCCTGCAGTGGTAACAAGGCATGATGGATCCATGTTCTCATTCTGTTTACGCCAAATTCTGACTCTACCATCTGAATGTCTCAACAGAAATCGAGACTCATCAGACCAGGCAACATTTTTCCAGTCTTCAACTGTCCAATTTTGGTGAGCTCGTGCAAATTGTAGCCTCTTTTTCCTATTTGTAGTGGAGATGAGTGGTACCCGGTGGGGTCTTCTGCTGTTGTAGCCCATCCGCCTCAAGGTTGTGCATGTTGTGGCTTCACAAATGCTTTGCTGCATACTTTGGTTGTAACGAGTGGTTATTTCAGTCAAAGTTGCTCTTCTATCAGCTTGAATTAGTCGGCCCATTCTCCTCTGACCTCTAGCATCAACAAGGCATTTTCGCCCATAGGACTGCCGCATACTGGATGTTTTTCACTTTTCACACCATTCTTTGTAAACCCTAGAAATGGTTGTGCGTGAAAATCCCAGTAACTGAGCAGATTGTGAAATACTCAGACCGGCCCGTCTGGCACCAACAACCATGCCACGCTCAAAATTGCTTAAATCACCTTTCTTTCCCATTCTGACATTCAGTTTGGAGTTCAGGAGATTGTCTTGACCAGGACCACACCCCTAAATGCATTAAAGCAACTGCCATGTGATTGGTTGATTAGATAATTGCATTAATGAGAAATTGAACAGGTGTTCCTAATAATCCTTTAGGTGAGTGTACAACACACTGCTGTGAGCATGCAAGACATGCTTCTGCTGTACAATATCGTACATGAATTACCCGTAGCAGATCTATACAGGTGGAGCTGGGGAGGTCGAGGGTTTCTGAAAGCACATTGCACTGCTGAGGCAAATGCCGAATAAGTATTTGAAGGTTGAGCAGCGAGCTCATTGGCTACTGAGGGCAGGAACCAATCAGCTTTGCCCTATAGAGAATGATATGATTGCAAGCAGTTCAAGTTAAGAACCAAGGATCTAGAGTTCAAGACAGAACTTTGTATTGATGTCCACTCAAATGTAGCAATATATTCGGACAAAAATGCAAATATTTTATTGTTATTCATTGAAAAATGTGTGGAAACAATTTTAACTCAGAAAAAGTCAACTTTAAAAAATAATTACAAAGCACCAGCAAGTGACACATATTTTGAGAAAATATAGTATCATACATTACAGATTGATTATTTATAGTAATTACATTAAAGACTATTATAACCAGCAGAGGACCACTCATTAGCTTGCTGTCATTTAAATGTGTCTGTTTGTCTCCACTAAAGCATGCTAACACTCCATTTAACATGCTAACACACACACACACACACACACACACACACACACACACACACACACAATTTGTTGTAGATATAGATATTAGAAATAAACGGTAGTTAAATAAATGCCTATTTCAGGCCTCCCATTTAAAATATTATTTTCAGGTGTCATTTCAATCCTAATGTGATATTGAAAAATATGATGCATAAAATAAACAATTGAAGAAGTCATTTGTAATGTTATTTGAATGATTTTATAAAGTCACACTTGATTGATCTGGACAAACTTGAGTATCATTAGAAAGATTTAAGACTCCAGCTTTGATATCTGACCACTGTTTATAATAAAACTAGGTTGCAGTGACATTCATTTTTTAATTTATGTCAGGACTGCAAAATAATCAATCTGTAATGTATGATATTTGAAATAGAATATCAACACTCATATGAATTCACTCTGCGGTTTATTTGTGTTCACATACATGCAGACAGCGTCCGTTAGGGCACTTAGTTCAAAAGTGTGCATATTTGGAGAATTTGCTAAATATTTTGTCACATAGAATACCCTTTTTATTTATTTCCCACTGAATTATGCGATCTGAAGAGCTGAAAGAGCGTTCAGAGCAAGATCTGTCTCCTCTCTTCCTAATTTGCATCAGTTTATGACTCGTCGCACATTCATTTGATCTCTACAGCTGTCAATCATTGTGCGTGAGTCAACATAACCATAATCCTGCCCTTTGCATGACACTGTCCTGTACATTTCCTTGCCCTGCGCTCTGTGAAGAACGAACCAAAGAAACATTTCTACACTTGAAATAAGAAGCTTATAAACACACGAATAAGATGGTTGATGGTTTGTGAGTGATTTTCATATTTTAGTATTTTCATATGAATAAAGAATGACATTCTAAACAGGTGTAGCGATCAGCCGCTGTAAAACCCAACAAGTTCAGCTAACTCAAAACATTTGAGGACACCGATTACCTCAATTCAATTAATTTGATAAAAAACAATAGTTATGAGTACTCTGAACTTATTTTAAGGATATTTCTTAATACACAATTAAACTTCACTGCATTCAAATACTTTATACCACTGAAACTTCACTATATTGAGTAAAACCACTGAAATTACAAACTTTAAATGAACTCAGAGTGCTTGCAGTTACTGCTAGCTCACAATATCACACACAAAGTCAAATCCAGTAACTTATATTGAGGACATTTGAGGACACCAATTACCTTAATTCATAATTATGAGTACTCTGAAGTTATTTCAGTTGAGGTCACTAAAAGAACATATACATTGCAGTCAAGAAATTAAGTGATTCATTAAGTGATGATTGAGCATTAGTGAAGAACACCTGCTGCTAACAAGCAGAATCATTAAAGGAACGAGAAATAACGAACGAGAAACACAGAAACTACAACTGACTTCATCCGCAGCCTTAGATGAAATCAACTGAAGATAAAAGAAGACGTTAAATCTGTGAAGATCTCAGCAGAGGAGGATTAAACAACTCCACAAACAGCATTACTGCACTTATTACTAACCAGACTGACTTTATTTCTGTCATGCGTCTACAGAAGTTGTTTTTGAGAATTAACAGAGGTTTATATGTTGATGATTTATTGTTTCATTAAAGTTACCATGATGGAGATCAGTGTTTGCTTTAGTTAGGCTCTTGACCCTTGAATTTATAATATAAAGTTTTCTCTGGCTGCTTTAACTGTGTGTATAAAACACACTTGTTGTGGCACAAACGCCAAAAGAAAATATAATCGGGTGTTGATGGTTGTGTTCTGATGATTAAACTCACAATTTAGTGACTTGATTCACTGAACTTATCCAGAGCCTAATCTCTGTTTAAACAGGTGATCTATTATTAGTTTTGTATTATTAATTGTAGTAGAAATGTGATACTGTAAGATCCATTGTTGTGACAATCAGATTTAAAAACTGTGGTGAATGAATGATTCTCAACGATGGTGACATTAAAAGTTTCATGTCGCAGTGCATGTTGGGTACCAGCACAGGTACTCACCCAGACTCTCATCATGCACACTGTAGCACGAATACTTTATCACCATTGCTGAGATTATATGCTGATTCTTAATGTCTGTGTGAGTCTAAGTGATGCCATAGATGATACCTTTTTGTGCACAAACTGTTTGTTAAATCTTTCACTTTATCTGTTTGCCACAAAACTGCTGGCTCTTATGTTGTAGAATCACATTTGCAAGCAGCATTTATCAGGGTTCAAGCGTTGAAGGCCTTTCAGCACACATGCATAAAAACACATTACGTTTTATTTATCAAGCATTTAACCACTGACATCATAGATGGAAAAGACCATTTACAGCCAATACAGGCAATTTAAGTTTTTTTTAAAGGTTTTTAACAGTTATAGCGCCACCTATGGTCCGATCTCCATGAGATTTTGCATGCTTGTTAGGGATGTTATGTCACATATGCTCACCAAGTTAGCTCACAAGTTTTTCTTTAGGATTTATAGGCTTTTAAATGTATTTTGACTTTGTGCTTGAACCCTTAATAATGAATAAAACTAATAATACATAACCTGCTTCACAAAAGACATTACTTTTCAGCTGTTATTTTGTCTATGGAGCAAATTACATGAATATTGCGTATATGTGTGAAAAACACCATAATTACAGAGGCATAAAACTAGTTAGCGCCAACTAGGGGCCGATTTCTTTCAAAATTCTTACAGAACTCTAGAGCCATGAGTCGAACATGCTCACTGAGTTTCGTTCTGATCAGCCTTTGGTAACCTTGTCTGATAGCTACTCAAATTCCATTGGCGGCCATGTTTTATGAGATAAGCCAATGTCCTCATAGACAATCGTGGCACCTTGTACAAAGACAGCGCATGCCAATTTTCAAGTCATTTGGGATAATGGTTGGGTGGTTATAGACATTTTTATATTTTTTGGCGCCACCAAGTGGTAACCTCAGATTGAGCTCATACACATGTGTCCCGAGCTGTGAAAATATCTAGTTCCGTTCATGAGTTATAGCCATTTTTGTAAATCTGGCCGCTGACATATAGAACATTTTGGCACCCCCTAGCGACCGTGGAGCGAAATGTTAAATTTTCTTGATAATTATTGACAACCAGACACCAGAGAATCTTACTGCACTGGTTTGGTCCCGATCGGGCCAAAAACCTAGGACTAGTTCGCAAAAGTAGGTTTTTGGAAAAATCCCAAATACCCGAACATTTTCCCAGGATGACGAGCAAATCCGAGGCATGCATTTTGTCTGCCTTGAGCCAAGGATTCCAATGTTATAAGACACTTAAGCCTACGCCTAACGGTTTAGGAGTATGAGCCATTTCATACTTTTGACAGCTGTAGCGCCCCCATCAGGCCGATCGAGTACTACCAGCCCTCAAAGTTTCAAGTCTTTACGACTTATGGTTCGGTCTGCACGATCAGTGTTAGATGGAGAATGCTGCATCATGGGAAAATTAACAACAGGGTTTCAGCACTACGTGCTTGAACCCCTAAATATAATGCTATTATCAACACTTTTCATGATTAGTTAACCCTGATAGCTGTAATGGTAAAAAACGTGCTAAAAGTTTTCGAGAGAGTACCACATGTAATACTAGCTATTTCATATGCAAAGATGTTGGCAAATCACAGCAGTGGGCGTTTACACTGAAGTCTCACAACAGACACACCCCTTAAAACAGAGTGTTCAAATCAGAGGGGAAAATCAGACTAGGAAACATGCCTTTTATTTCTAAATTATGACAATTTGATGTAAAAACCATACTAACATTATAAGTGCACTCCAGGAAACATTATAAAACAATACAGTTCATGACCCCTTAATCATAAGAAGGGGTGAGTTACGCCATGGCTCAACTTAACCCAGGCACTTTGGCTCAATTTACCCCACTCCCAGCATTTTTACAAACTTGCATCATCCTCTGACGTCTGGTAGAGTCTAAAGAAGCAATTGCAATGTGCATGTGTCAAACGCATCCATCCTCGCTCATCCATGGATGAGTATACTGTGTGGACACGAGTCAAACGACTGCGCGCGAGACGGAGCGGAACGCAGAAAATGAAATATACCTGGGCCTTCATTCCACACACATTAATAAAATTTACTTTTTGGATTCATTCCCAGCAACGTTGCATGGAGGTCAGCTGCAGTTTTCCACCAGCCTGCTACGAGCTCTCTCCTGGTTGCATGGCACCAGGATGGCTCAGCTGTGTCTGGGATGAAGGTATTTGGCATGGTGGCTGTGGTGGTTGTGTGTTGCTGCTCATTGATTAAGCTCCTGCTGTTTGTCATTGTCAAGGCTCTGTGGTGAGGGAACTTCGGGTCATCGCAGGTGGTTTGTCAGCCCTGCTATACATTCATCACTCCAGCAGGGATTTCTTGTGCTGCCTTTTTTCCCCAGGTCTGTAAAAATTGCGTTTGGACCAATGTTATTTTTTTTATTAGTTTTTCCTGTATTTATTTTTTCATTTTCATTTTAGGTCAAGTTTAAGTAATTTTTTATGAACTTTATTATTAACTTTTAATTTATTTTCTTTTTATGACATATTATTAATTAATTCATCAATTATATATATATATTAAATATGTCTATTTTTTTTTAAATGTCTCTTTTTTAAAATATGTCTAGTTTTTTATTCTTTTTTTAGCTTTATTTTTAGTTATTTTACTACATTAAGTTAAACTAAATGAAAATGGGAAATTTTGCCTTGGCAACATTTAGCTAAAACTAGCTGAAATAAAATAAGTTTAAGGTTTTTTATATTTTATTTTATTTAGTTAAGGTTTATTGTATTTTAAAATCAGCATGAAATAAGTGTTGCGACAGGCTTTTCTTCCCTATTGTGACATACATTCTAGTGAAATGGCTTTTCGAACAAGGAAAAATGTAGGGCGGGGCTTGATTTTGACCATGGGGAAATCGATCGGATGGTTGTGGTTTCTTATTGGTGGATCTCATGTGAGTGACAGGTTGCCCCAGCCTCGTGCCAGTAAACACGTCATCAGAGAAGAGATATTGCTGCAAGAGGAAGGGGAAATTATTTTGATTCAATATTACGATGACACATTAATAAATAGTGTATAAATCATTTATAATAAATACTGCAATATTCCATAAAAAATAAAATTATGATAAATTTTGATTTCATGGTGATTTTCATGGTGGTTTTGGACTACTGAACTGAGGGTCCGTTACCACAACAATGATATAAGTTACAGTATGTCTTAAGCAAAACGCATACAGTTGAGAAAGAAACCGTGTATATAATATTAGATCTGTGTAGCTCTTAAAGTGACAGCAGCCTAATATACCTGCTGCAGTCTATCATTAATGATAATCAAACAACAAATGACTAAGCAAAATCACTCACTGATCTTGACTAAATAACTTAAGTAGCTTCAAAAACTGAAAAGCTTTTCCTTTGCGTTTTTGAAAAGTTTTGCGTACAGATGACGATTAAAATGCTGTATTATGCTACCAGGCCAGTAGTCGGCGAGGTCAGAATTATAAATAGTTGGCGATGTTGAGATGTATGTAGGCTAAAGAATGTGTCTCCACTGGTCGTAGATATAGTGGTGCAGTAAATCTACATTTTGCTAAAGAAGCGTTAATAAATCAGTATCTTGACCAGCACAACCACAGTCCTGTAGTCCGCCATTGTTGTTTTGGTTGACAAGTACTCGCGCATGCCTATATAGACTGAACACATATATGTATGACGTTGCAGGTTTCACACATTTGCGTTTTTGAAGATTACACAGAGACGATAACAATATCGTTTTACAAAAACGTGCACTTTTAAACCTGTTTTGAACATTTTAATTTTCAGGCCCCCAAAACGCAATTGTCGTCTAAATGAATGGGGAAAAAAGCATACAAAGGTTTCAGTTTTTATTTGAAAACGAAGTTGTGTAAACAGCCAAACAACAAATTCATACTCTATAATTTGACCAGAAGAAAGTATTTCAGAAAGAAGCAGAGTCATGCTCACAGTAGAAGGTAAAAGTGGGATAATGTCAATACCAGATGTTAGCAGTAACAGCTAAGCTGTGGGACAGTGCTACTCCACGTTAAACGTTTGCAAGAGCTAAAAGAGCTCTGAATGCACTCTGAATGCTGAGTGTTCTTGAACAAAGAATCATCACCGTCACCACGCAGACAGTGTACAGACAGCTATAAATGTTAAATATATGCAAGAACAATCACAATTCAGTATGCAAATAGATGCAAAGTAGAAGGGCAAACACAAATTGGAATGCTTAATAATCTGTCAATGGAGATTTGCAAACATACATTTCTTTAAAAAAACTACATTAATGAACAAAAATGATATTATCTATAAAAAAAGTCTAAATGAAGTCTGTACTTTTAATACTTAATAATATAGTGCTGTCAATACAATAGCGGTCCATGTGTGCACTTCATTACAAGTCAAAAAGTGTGAGATTAACATCCAGAGCAGACCAAAATAGCTACATTTTTGAGTTTGTCTGTTGGACCAATGATAGACGGTTTAGTAGTGGCAGTCTCGTGCAAGCACATACTTTACTAAGTTGGTGCAGAGGAAACCTCAAAAGTGGAGGTCCACCATCGTGCCCTTGAGCAAGACATTTAATCTAAAGCTGCTGCAGGGAGACTGTCTCTGCAATTTTGCTTTATGTTAACTTGAAAGAAAAAAACATTTGATAAAAAATAAGCTCTTTACAAATTAAATACAAAAGTCTGCACTTAAAAAAGTCTGGGCCTCATTCACCAACCGTTCTAACGAAGAAATGTGTTCTTAAACCCCATTTACGCACTTTTTACGAAGATTCTGACATTCACTAATGTTTTCTTATCTTGGATTTGTTCTTAGCTAAGAACAAACTCTCCGCACACTCATACGCACATCTGAGTGATGACAGTTTGCTCCAAATAATGGGTTACTGCATTTTATTTAATTCTACAGCCATTTACAATGATAGTATTTTACTGTAATGTATTTCTGATCATTTGTTTGGAAAAAAAACACTGCAAAATAACCCTGCAATTTACATCAGCAATTAAGCTGATTAAATCAAATATTAAGCCTCGTTTGGCATTTACCTGTTGCAGTAGAATTTCTATTTCAGAATAACTGAAGTTCTTCCTTCGTTTGGTGATCGGTGGACCTCCACCGTCTGTGCGTCTTTTGGGACATTCTCCAACTTTTCTTGCACACGGCCCTGAAGTGTCATGTCCTTATATGGGAATTTGCGGGGCGTTTCTTATGCTAATTAGTAACAACTGGCACGCGCTTTCAATTACGAAGATGTGGGATTCATCAATCCGAACAAAGGTGCGAACAATTCTGGACGTTTATTAAGTACAAATTTAAGAAAATTCTTAGGAAGATATTGGTGAATGAGGCCCTTTGTTTTGTGGATAAACAGGCTACCACAGGACCAAAAAACAAAAAGGTTGACCATGTCATGCTGCCCTTATATGACAAATAAATGCATAGATAAATACTGGTGTTAAACATCCCCCCACCCAAGCACACACACATAAACACACATTAAATATGCAATTAAACAGATTTATTTTAAAAGAAAATTAGTCATTAGTTTATTCTATGAAAGCATTTCTGTTCATAAAGACTCATATGAGGTAATCAGTTAATTGCATTAGATGTCACAAAAAGTCAAAAGACAGAATTAATGAGACACAAATGATGCTCTGCGTGGCTCTGAAGAGCAGTTTGAAGCACTGGAGCAAGGCTTTGGACGCTTGGTACAATTAACAGCTTTTAGATGCCACAGTCATGCAATGCATCATAAATAAAGCATGTAACGAAAGCCCAATTAGGGCCCTTGTGTCTCTCTTAAAAATACATTTGGAGAAGGCAAGTGGTATATTTATTACCAAAAAAAAAAAAAGAAACAAAAGAAGCTCTTTATGATCTAGCGTTCTGCAAATACATTAGCTCATTAGCTGAACTGTAGACTAAACAGGACTTTGATTAATCAAAAAAGCAATGTGTTATACATTTGGCGTATCCAAAGCAACTTACAGTGAATTCAAGGTATATATTTTGCCAGTGTGTGGGAACTGAACCAATAGCCTTGGCGTTGCTAGCGTCATGCTCTGCCAGTTGAGCTACTGTACATGAACACCATGTTCTGTTCCAATTACAGCAGCTCTGCTATACTAATAGTAGTCAGTGTTCTGTTACAACTCAAACAAAGTCTTACCTTAGTTTCCTATTACCTTAGTTTCATAACTAGAAAAAGAAAGTTTGTCAAAATGTTGGATTGGCAATGCCTTGCTGGAAAGGTTTAAACATTTTGAAGGTTATTTTCAATTTTGAAGGTTGCATAAACTTTGTGTAGTTTGATACTCTGGAGGTTTCAAACGAGATTTGAAGGTTATATAAGTGTTGTGTGGTTGAAAATGTGTGCATTCAAACAGAGATTTCAAGGTTGAAGGGATGTAGGTCTTAGGTGGTTGCTTGGAAAATTACGACAGAGAGACAGAGAGACAGAGAGAGAGATAGATAGATAGATAGATAGATAGATAGATAGATAGATAGATAGATAGATAGATAGATAGACAGACAGACAGACAGACA